>NW_028317891.1:2820000-3122500 GCF_062004578.1 Staurois parvus
GGGACAAGGAAGGGGGGGTGAGTGGACACACGCCCAAGGCGCCCGAGGCTAGTTGGCCACTCATTCCACTCCTCACTGACAGGAGTGACTGCAGTGCCACTCCTGTCAGAAGGAGCAGTGGATGCTAGCTGTTGCTGGAGGGAGGACTCAGCTTTCTTTTCCCCCCAGCCTGCATGGGCAAGAGCCGACGCTGAGAACTGTCTTCATACTCTGCTCTCTTTTTCTCAGCAGCTTGGCACTGACTGTGTCCTTCTTCCACTCTCCCTCTGTCATGTGACATGTCACATGACCAGGGGCGGACTGACAACTTATGGGGCCCCCGGGCAATAGGGGATCATGGGGCCCCTGTGTCCTAGCCCAAACTCAAAAAAGCCTATGAAAAAGGTACCAGGGGCATCTCATGGGGCCCCCTACTGACAATGGGCCCTCGGCCAGTGCCCGAGTTTCCAAATGGTCAGTCCGCCCATGCACATGCCTGGAGAGAGGAACGGGACACTGCCTTCATTCCAGTGAGCACCAATCTGCCAGTACAAGCAGGAAAAGGTGGGGAGGAGGCAAAAACGCAGAAGCATGGGGACACCTGATGTATAGGTGGACTTTACTGGGGACTCCACTTGGTGGGGGGAGCTCAATTAGCCATCTTTGCCTGGGCACTGGATGACCTTGCCCTGGCACTGGGTGAACTGGAAGAACCTGGAAACAAATTCCTACTTATAATGCACGGCATAAAAGTGGCCATGGCCAGCAAAGCAGGCCTAGCATATGGCATACAATGCACCTTCCCTCATTGGTTTGCTATATTTTGAACATTGGGTACACTGAAGGGAAAGTAGGAGTAAAATAAGCCACATCACTGTTATCAGTGGTAGTAATAGTAAATGACAGCATTTGTTTCAGTTGGGGCAAATATAAACCCAAATACTGGTGGTTGGTGGCAGTAATATTAACCTCCCTAGCGGTCTGATTATGTCAGTATTTCTGTGCTCAAAGCGGTACATTTTTTTGCATGGAAATGTGTTTTTTTTTATTGTAGGCCGGTAATTTTTAGGAATAACTCCCTGAAATCTGTCCGGACAAGAGTCTAGTAAACATCCCGGGGATGATAAAATGTGAAACACGAAATCATAAATTATAATATAATAAATAATCATAAAAAATAATAATAAAATAATAATAAATTTAATTCAATAATATAATCAAACCAAAAACACTGAAATGTGAAATATAGCGCCAAGTTCGCACATCGCTGAGCAAAGTCGCAGAATCGTTTTCAGTGTCTGATGATGAATTTCCCCCACAAATCATTATCACTCAATTCTGCAAGTGGTTCTGATTTACTATCGCTGTTCTCTAGCCGGTCTAAAACCGCGTCTGACCTAAAGGGACGCTTTTTGGACGCCATGGACGTTTCTCAGTTTCCAGGCAGAAAGAACAGTAAAAATGCAGGCAGGGCGCCGGACAAAGCACTCGGGACAAAATGTATGTGAAATGGTTTGATACAGGAATGTTATACTATGTGATTTTAGTGAATTTAGTGAATGTCACTTTTAAAATTTTTGAATTTCCCGCCGATTCCGTCCCCCGTACGTCCCAATGCTCGCAGGGAACGGAACCTGGAAGACAGATGGCAGCATCGGCCGGAGGACATTACAGGGGACACTGCAGGAGGGACATCGCGGGAGCGCAGGACAAGGTAAGTTAAACAGGGATCCCGGAGCAACGCTGCAGTGTATTCCCGAGTGTAGCTCGGGGTTACCGCTTGTGGTGCTGAAACTTTACCCCGAGCTACACTCGGGAATACCTCCAGGGGGGTTAAAGCCGCTCCCGTTTATTAGTGGTCAGTGGCAGTAATATTAAAGTCGCCCCCTTTTATTGGTGGCAGTAATCTTAAAGCTGTACTATTTTTTTGGGTGGTTAGTGGCTGTTATATTAAGTTTGCCCTCTTTTATTGTGGGTCAGTTACAGTAATATTAGGGCCTCCCTCCTTCACTGGTGGCCAGTGGCAGTAATAAGTTACCCCACCTCCCTTTCTTTGGTGGTCAGTTGCAGATATACAAGTGAAACTCGAAAAATTAGAATATCGTGCAAAAGTAAATTTATTTCAGTGCAGCAACTTAAAAGGTGAAACTAATATATGAGACTCATTACATGCAAAGCAAGATAGTTCAAGCCGTGATTTGTCATCATTGTGAAGATTATGCCTTACAGCTCATGAAAACCCCAAATCCACAATCTCAGAAAATGAGAATATTCCATGCAATCAATAAAACACGGATTGTACACAGAACAATATCGGACCTCTGAAAAGTAGAAGCTGCATATGTACTCAGTACTTGGTTTGGGTCCCTTTTGCAGCAATTACTGCCTCAATGTGGCGTGGCATGGAATCTATCAGCCTGTGGCACTGCTGAGGTGTTATGGAAGACCAGGATGCTTCAATAGCGGCCTTCAGCTCTTCTGCATTGTTCGGTCTCATGTCTCTCACCTTTCTCTTGGCAATGCCCCATAGATTCTCTATGGGGTTCAGGTCAGGCGAGTTTGCTGGCCAATCAAGCACAGTAATCCCACGGTCATTGAACCAGGTTTTGGTGCTTTTGGCAGAGTGGGCAGGAGCCAAGTCCTGCTGGAAAATGAAGTCAGCATCCCCATAAAGCTCGTCTGCGGAAGGAAGCATGAAGTGCTCCAAAATCTCCTGGTAGACGGCTGCGTTGACCCTGGACTTAATGAAGCACAGTGGACCAACACCAGCAGATGACATGGCTCCCCAAATCAACACAGACTGTGGAAACTTCACACTGGACTTCAAGCATCTTGCAGTGTGTGCCTCTCCTTTCTTCCTGCATACTCGGGGTCCTTGTGCCTCTCCATTCTTCCTCCATACTCGGGGTCCTTGGGCCTCTCCATTCTTCCTCCATACTCGGGGTCCTTGTGCCTCTCCATTCTTCCTCCATACGCCGGGTACTTGGGCCTCTCCATTCTTCCTCCATACTCAGGGTCTTTGGTTTCCAAATGAGATGCAAAAGTTGTTCTCATCAGAAAAGAGGACTTTGGACCACTGAGCAGCAGACCAGGTCTGTTTTTCTTTAGCCCAGGTAAGACGCTTCTGACGATGTTTGTTCAGGAGCGGTTTGACAAGAGGAATACGACATTTGAAGCCCATGTCCAGGATCCGTCTGTGTGTGGTGGCTCTTGATGCACTGACTCCAGCCTCAGTCCACTCCTTGTGAAAGTCCCCAACACTTTTGAATGACCTTTTTCTGACAATCCTCTCCAGGCTGCGGTCATCCCTGCTGCTTGTGCACCTTTTTCTTCCACACTTTTCCCTTCCACATAACTTTCTATTAATGTGCTTTGATACAGCACTTTGGGAACATCCAACTTCTTTTGCAATTCCCTTTTGAGGCTTTCCCTCCTTATGGAGGGTGTCAATGATGGTTTTCTGCACAACTGTCAGGTCAGCAGTCTTTCCCATGATTATGATTCCTACTGAACCAGACTGAGAGACCATTTAAAGGCTCAGGAACCCTTTGCAGGTGTTATGGCTTAATTAGCTGATTAGAGTGGGACACTTTGAGCCGAGAATATTGCACCTTTTCACAATATTCTCATTTTCTGAGATTGTGGATTTGGGGTTTTCATGAGCTGTAAGCCATAATCATCACAATGATGACAAATCACAGCTTGAACTATCTTGCTTTGCATGTAATGAGTCTCATATATTAGTTTCACCTTTTAAGTTGCATTACTGAAATAAATGAACTTTTGCACCATATTCTAATTTTTTGAGTTTCACCTGTAGTTAATCCTCTCTTTTCATTGGTGGTCATGGGCAGTAACAAATAACCCCCATCTTTCAATGTTGGCCAGGGGCACTAATAAGTCTGCCTCCTCTTTACTAGTTGTCAGTAGCAGTAATATTACAGGTGCCCCCATTTATTGGTGGTCAGTGGCAGTTACAAATAACCCCCTTCTTTTATTGGTGGCTAGTGGCAGTAATACGTTACCCCTTGGGGGAGCATGTCTCTCCAGCACTGGTGGTGGCAATTTGAGGACATGCTTGACGGAGACTCCCCTTTTATTGGTGGTCAGTGGCAGTAATAATAAACTCTTTCCTTTCATTGGTGGTCAGTGACAATAACAATTGAGCCATCACCACTCAATTCACTGGTGGTCAGTGGATTTTCTTACTTGATCACACGCTCCTGTGCTGTTGCATCTCTTCTCAGTATTCTGGGCCTGACTATAGCTCTACTGTGGGGTGGAGATCACTCCGTCTGACAATAGCGCACTTCCTTTAGGGCTGAAGGCTAGAATCAACAGAGCATTCCTGCAACCAACACCCCACTTCCACAGGACTGTCCCGCAAAATCCGGGACACTAGGCAACTATGGATGCCACCCATGATGTTATATCACTTACTGCATAAATGCAACATTTAAGCATTGCATCTAGAGAGCACTCTTACAGAAGGATTTGACGCCTGCGCTTAGTGCTGCTTCCTGCCTCTCTGTACTGGTGTCAGGTGTTCTGATTCCTGCAGGACATAGACACAGCAGCACTCTATCCCGGGACTGTTCCACAAAATATGGGACACTTGGCAACAATGGGTGCCTCACATGATGTCATATCACTTACTGCATAAATGCAATGTTTAAGCATTGCATCTAAAAAGCACTCTTATGGAATGATTCGACTCCTGTGCTTAACGCTGTACCCTGCCACTCTGTACTGGTGTCCCGGGTCCCACAAGACATGAACACAGTGGCACTCTGTCCTGGGACTGTCCCAAAAAATCCTGTACACTTGGCAACAATGGATGCCACCCATGATGTCATATCAATTACTACACAAACACAATGTTTAAGCATCTACATCTACAGAGCACCCCTTTGAAAGGATTCAACTTCTGTGCTTAGCACTGTACCCTTTCACTCTGTACTGGTGTCCAGTGTCCTGAGTACAGCACTGGATCCCGGAACTGTCCCGCAAAATCCGGGACACTTGGTAACTATGGATGCCACCCTCCATGTCATGTCACTTACTGCATAAACACAATATTGAAGCATTGCGTCTAGAGCAGCAATGGGCAAACTACGGCCCGCGGGCCGTATACGGCCTGGCGGACCTTTTAATCCGGCTCGCGGATGTGGCTGTCAGGATGTGTGTAGGCGGGGCAGCGTGATGAACGTGAGGGGAGGGGAGCTAGGCTCCTCTCACAGTCCGCCCTGAAGACCGGAACGGCGCGGGAACACGGCGAGAGGAACGCGCGGAGCAAAGGTAAGTGAATTGACACAGGGGGGACTTGGCTTACTACTTGGGGGGGAATAGTACTATGGGGGATGAAATACTATATGAGGGATGAATTACTATATGGGGGATGAATTACTATAGGGGGGATGAATTACTATAAGGGGGATGAATTACTATATGGGGGATGAATTACTATATGGGGGATGAATTACTATGGGGGATGAATTACTATATGGGGGATGAATTACTATATGGGGGATGAATTACTATATGGGGGATGAATTACTATGGGGGATGAATTACTATATGGGGGATGAATTACTATATGGGGGATGAATTACTATATGGGGGATGAAATACTATATGGGGGATGAAATACTATATGGGGGATGAATTACTATGGGGGATGAATTACTATATGGGGGATGAATTACTATATGGGGGATGAAATACTATATGGGGGATGAATTACTATGGGGGATGAATTACTATATGGGGGATGAATTACTATATGGGGGATTAATTACTATGCTTACTATGGGGGAATATTACTATACTTACTATGGATGATACATACACATCATTCATCTACTCTTTGTCCGGCCCTCGGGTCCAATATATGAACCCATTGCGGCCCTCAAGTCAAAAAGTTTGCCCACCCCTGGTCTAGAGAGTGCTCTTACAGAAGGATTTGACGCCTGCGCCCAGCACTGCTTCCAGCCTCTCTGTACTGGTGATAGGTGTCCTGAGTCTTATGGCAACTAGACACAGCAGCACTGGATCCCAGGACTGTCCCGCAAAATCGGGGACACTTGGCAACTATGGATGCCACCCAAATGATGTCATATCACTTACTGCATAAACACAATGTTGAAGCAGAGGACTCCTATGATTATTATTATTATACAGGATTTATGGAGCCAACAGTTTGCTCAGCGCTTTACATTATAACGGGAGACAATACAGCAACAATACAGTTCAATACAAGAGGGATTGGAGGGCCCTGATCCTGGGAGCTTACAATCTAGGAGATATGATATGATTCAACGTCACCCTGACCATCATTGACAGTTCCAGCGATACAGCTGGTGGGGTCCTAATGGCATTTGGAAATGGTTCTGGGGCAAATATCCCCCTTTTGAAACAAAAAGACGTAAATCAATTATAGATGTTGGAAAAATGGTAGGTAAGGAGTTTTAAAAAGATATCAAATCTACCATCGGGGAATCCGTTGCGAACACGCATCTAATCATCAACGGATTGCTCCCTGGCTACATTATTAATAAATGTCCTATTAAGTTTTTCTCTTCTTAGATATAATTTCCCATGTTCTGCGTGAAATTATGAATTATCCTGACATTTTACGGGAAAAGCAATCAGTCAGTGACAGGTGGATGTTACATTTAAATATCACCTGCTGTCTATGGAAAATTCCAGAGTATTCCTTGGGGGAGAATGTCTCTCCAGCTCTGGCGGTGGCGTTTCGAGGACATGGAGGAAGCTTGAAGCAGACTCTTGTATTCTGTATAATGAACAGATATAAGCACAGAACGGGCTCTTTGATGCCTCTTCCCCTGGCATTAACATCTTACAGGATGGAGAAGTCAGCACAAAAAAAAAAAAAAATATCTGGAGCAGTTTTTGCATTTGACACGTTCGATTCCGCCGGCAGCTGTAATTGGCGACAGGTTCCTGCCAGACGAATGTGCACCTTTGCAGTATTATAGAAAGTTGAGGGGATTTTCAATCCTTTGTGCTATGATGGTGCTACTTACCTAAAAGTAAATGTTGATCTGATATCTTCTTTACAGCACTGCTGTAAAGAGCTGTTATTAATTCAGCTACAGTATGGATTTCCTGTTACCCCACTCCAGTCAAATAAAAACTGATCCCTTGCCGTGGGGCTGTGTTTGTATTTCAAGGGTTAATTGCTTGTTGATGCCTGGGGGGGGAGGACAATAAAAAAACTGTCGGTCAACCTATCACACTGCTTATATGCAGGGACGTATTTACCACAAGACAAACAAGGCATTTGCCTAGGGCGGCATCTTTCAGGGGGGCAGCGGCATTTTTCAGGGGGGCAGCACCACCCCCCTAAAGAAGGAATGGAAGAAGAGAAACACGCAGCATGGAGACCAGGTGGCATCTGAGAGAGGCTGTGGGCTGCTTGATGGTGTATGCTTCTCTCTCACCGGGGTGGGGAGAGTTGCCAGTGTATGGGGGGCGTTGGTAGTGGAAGGCTCTTTCAGGTGGTGGGAGGGGGGTCTGGGGTGTTGTTGGTCAATGTCAGGCACTCTTCATGGGGGAGGGGGCTGTTGGTCGGCGTTAGGGTCTCTCCGTGTGGGGGGGGGGGGGCATTTCTGTGTTGCCTAGGGCAGCATGAATCCAAAATACACCACTGCTTATAAGTGAACAATGGCTGGTGATGCCGGAGTATTACGTGTCGGTATTCAAAGGGTTAAAGTCTGACTGTTCACTGGTACTTCACTCATACAAGCTCCTAGCAGGTGTAGCAGTGACAGATGTTGACGCGTTTCACACCAAACCTGCGTAGCGGTGAAATGTTTCTATGACTAAGCATGGTTAGCATCAAGGGCGGACTGACCATTTGGAAACTCGGGCACTGCCCGAGCGCCCGGGGTCAGTAGGGGGCCCCATGAGATGCCCCTGGTACCTTTTTCATAGGCTTTTTTGAGTTTGGGCAAGGACACAGGGGCCCCATGATCCCCTATTGCCCGAGGGTCCCATGAGTTGTCAGTCCGCCCCTGGTTAGCATGAAATACAGCCAAATTTCTGTCACTATTATTACCCGATGTAAGCGTCTGATTTACTTAAGTACCGGTGAGTAGAGAGCAGCGGCGGACTGACAACTCATGGGGCCCCCGGATAATAGGGGATCATAGGGCCCCTGTGTCCTTGCCCAAACTCAAAAAAGCCTATGAAAAAGGTACCAGGGGCATCTCATGGGGCCCCCTACTGACCCCGAGCCCTCGGGCAGTGCCCGAGTTTCCAAATGGTCAGTCCGCCCCTGGTAGAGAGGCTTTGTAGATTATATCTGCAGTCATGGGATGCTCATGGGTCGGCCTCTGTCCACTTCACCAATCACAGGGGACTATAGAGAGACCTGTATGGTAGTAGTTCTTAGAGATGGTTGGCTGAGGATGGGATTCATGTATAACGTATGCTTGTTACATATGTAGCCTCTGATCCCTACTTGGTAGCACTGCTCAAGGAACTGATCGCCTTATCGGGAGAAACATAGTACAGTATTGAAATAAAAAACACCAAATGAATAAAGTGTTAAAAGTGGCGCTAAGTTAATTAATCAATCATAAGTACAAAACCATATAATAAAAATCACATGAATGCCCATAAAATTTAATAATAACACAATATGTGAAAAGTCTGTGATTGCTGTAAAAAATAATTACAAACTAAGAAGTGATGGAAAGTCCATGAAAAAAGTATGATACAGGGGCGGTCTGACAACTCATGGGGCCCCCCGGGCAACAGGGGATCATGGGGCCCCTGTGTCCTTGCCCAAACTCCAAAAAGCCTATAAAAAAGGTACCAGGGGCATCTCATGGGGCCCCCTGCTGACCCCGGGCCCTCGGGCAGTGCCCGAGTTTCCAATGGTCAGTCCGCCCCTGGATACAACTGAATGGATATATATATTCATTTATGCATTTTATATTTGCCATATTTAAATTGCATGTGAAAGCTCCTTTTTTTATCCATGGCAAGACCAATCTGCTTTTGCATTCAAACTGATCATGTGATTTGGTGCAGTTTATAAAGCATGCATTTGAGTGACAGGTGCTCTTTGTTGACATCACCGGGGAGGGCGGAGTCTGTACAGTTTAGGGTGTACGTGAGCCCCCTGGTTTCTTGTCGCAGAGTCTGTCAGGCCAGATAAAGGCTCGGCTCTCTCCGAAGGCAGATTCATGACCCTGTAATCTAATTTAGAGCAGAAAAAACATTATTTCAACTTCCTGGGCTGAGACAAATCTGCAAGTGATTTCTCCTTTGTCCTAGGAGCTGGAAAACGGCCCCAGGAGAGTGTCCAGCAAATTACCGCAAATGTCCGCAGCTGCGATTCAGCGCGACTCCTCTCCCTGTCCGGTCCCAGGTGAACCGGGACAATCAGCTCATTGATTTCCTCACTTTATCTGTCCGTGGCAGCTGCTTAAGACGTACAGCTGTGCCGGCATCGCAGCCTTCTGTGGATTCAGTGATCAGTGTTCTGCACTTATAGAGCGGCTGGTGATAATATCCGGCATTTTCTTTTGCAGTGGTTTGCCAGTTCCCAGGGTTTTTTTTTTTTTAACTCCCAAAAACCAAAAACTGAAGAATAATCTGCTTAAATGTTGCTTTCCTTGGTTCCTTCTCACCTCGCACATGAATATGCTAATTTCATTTTTTTAATAAAACCTCTCCATTTTCATTACATACCTTATTTTTGACCCAGTGATGTCATCACTGGGTCTCCGTGTTTCTCTATGCATTGCAGGCAGATAATGTCTGGTGGGAGTGGGCCAGCAGGGTGCTGCACATAGTTTCCTGAAAACATCACAGCACCCTAACTCGGTACTCCTCTGAAGAGCCATCAGCCCTGATGTAAGCAGTGGGCTGGCTCTTAGGAGGAGTTATGCAAATTGTCTTGATGGGTGGCTATCAGTCTCCGTGTTTCTCTATGCATTGCAGGCAGATAATGTCTGGTGGGAGGGGGCCAGCAGGGTGCTGTACATAGCTTCCTGAAAACATCACAGCACCCTCGGTACTCCTCTGAAGAGCCATCAGCCCTGATGTAAGCAGTGGGCTGGCTCTTAGGAGGAGTTATGCAAATTGTCTTGATGGGTGGCTATCAGTCTGGAGGAGCGGTTGTTCCTAGGCAGGCTAAATTTTGCATGCAGGACTGAAAGACCTGAAATCCAATGAAAGGTTTTGAGCAGGGGTGGACTGACAACTCATGGGGCCCCTGGGCAATAGGAAATCATGGGGCTCCTGCAGGGGCGGACTGACAACTCATGGGCCCCCGGGCAATAGGGGATAATGGGGCCCCTGTGTCCTTGCCCAAACTCAAAAAAGCCTATGAAAAAGGTACCAGGGGCATCTCATGGGGCCCCCTACTAACCCCGGGCCCTCGGGCAGTGCCCGAGTTTTCAACTGGTCATTCCACCCCTGGGCTCCTGTGTCCTCGCCAACACTCAAACCACACCTACAAAAGCCTATGAAAAGTATCAGAGACATCTCATGGGGCCCCCTACTAACCCCGGGCCCTCGGGCAGTGCCCGAGTTTCCAACTGGTCAGTCCGCCCCGGGGCTCCTGTGTCCTTGCCAACACTCAAACCACACCTAAAAAGCCTATGAAAGGTATCAGGGGCACCTCATGGGGCCCCCTACGGACCCTGGGCCCTCGGCAGTGCCCGAGTACCCAAATGGTCAGTCTGCCGCTGGGTGTGAGTAAGGCTGGCCATATATTATACAATTTTCTTTAGATTTACCAAAACCATAAAATATGAAGTCAAACCTAAACGCTTTCAATTTGTATGCAACCAGGCAGGTGCTTGAACTACATAACTGAAGGCAAATCTAAAGGAAATTCAATCAGAAAATTGTATAATGTATGGCCAGCCTAAGGGACAATCCGGGGCTAGATGATGCTGGACATCCTTCAGCCAGGTAAAATGCCTTGGTGGGTGGGTGTCATTAACGGTAAAACATTTTATTTGCAATCAAAAGAGCAAGAGTGGAACACAATCGGCTGTGCCAAGGGGTGAAAAGTCAACTTTACAGTCGGGACGTCTTTGGGGGTGCCATGCGATTATTCAGGCATAGGTTTTGGTTGTCAAATAGCATGAAGCCCCCTCTAGTGTCGGGTTTTCGGTGCATACTGTTGCAGACCGCACAAGTGTACGATAGTGTTTGACATCTGTGGGCTGCCAGGGTTGTGTGGAGGGGTAGGCAGAAGAGGCAGCCACTTAGGTTGTGACAACTGGAAAGGATGGGGCGCAAAAGGGTCAAGACCTGCATCGTGTGTTGCTTATGCAGGCGGCCTTTTTGACTTGGCTTATATAGAACTTTGTCCCAATGCTGTGTGCCAGGCATGTGATAGGAGACCATTGCCTAATCAGGGGTCTCCAAACTTTCTAAGCAAAAGGCCAGTTTACTGTCCTTCAGACAGATGCCCCATAGATGGTTTCAGTGGAAGGAATAGTGCCCCATAGATGGTTTCAGTGGGAGGAATAGTGCCCCATAGATGGTTTCAGTGGGAGGAATAGTGCCCCATAGATGGTTTCAGTGGGAGGAATAGTGCCCCATGGATGGTTTCAGTGGAAGGAATAGTGCCCCATAGATAGTTTCAGTGAAAGGAATAGTGCCCCGTAGATGGTTTCAGTGGGAGGAATAGTGCCCCATAGATGGTTTCGTGGGAGGAATAGTGCCCCGTAGATTCTTTCAGTGGGAGGAGTAATGTCCCATAGATGGTTTCACTGGGAGTAATAGTGCCCCATAGATGGTTTCAGTGGGAGGAATAGTGGCCTGTAGAGGGTTTCAGTGGGAGGAATAGTGCTCAGTAGATGGTTTCAGTGGGAGGAATAGTGCCCCATAGATGGTTTCAGTGGGAGGAATAGTGCCCCATAGATGGTTTCAGTGGAAGGAATAGTGCCCCATAGATGGTTTCAGTGAAAGGAATAGTGCCCCGTAGATGGTTTCAGTGGGAGGAATAGTGCCCCATAGATGGTTTCAGTGGGAGGAATAGTGCCCCATAGATGGTTTCAGTGGAAGGAATAATGCCCCATAGATGGTTTCACTGGAAGTAATAGTGCCCCATAGATAGTTTCAGTGAGAGGAATAGTGCCCCATAGATGGTTACAGTGGGAGGAATAGTGCCCCGTAGATGGTTTCAGTGGAAGGAATAGTGCCCCATAGATGGTTTCCTGGGAGGAATAGTGCCCCGTAGATGCTTTCAGTGGGATGAATAATGCCCTATAGATGGTTTCACTGGGAGTAATAGCGCCCCATAGATGGTTTCAGTGGGAGGAATAGTGCTCAGTAGATGGTTTTAGTGGGAGGAATAGTGCCCCGTAGATGGTTTCAGTGGAAGGAATAGTGCCCCGTAGATGGTTTCAGTGGAAGGAATAGTGCCCCATAGATGGTTTCAGTGGGAGGAATAGTGCCCCATAGATGGTTTCAGTGGGAGGAATAGTGCCCCGTAGATGGTTTCAGTGGGAGGAATAGTGCCCCGTAGATGGTTTCAGTGGAAGGAATAGTGCCCCATAGATGGTTTCAGTGGGAGGAATAGTGCCCCGTAGATGGTTTCAGTGGGAGGGATAGTGCCCCGTAGATGGTTTCAGTGGGAGAAATAGTGCCCCGTAGATGGTTTCAGTGGAAGGAATAGTGCCCCGTAGATGGTTTCAGTGGGATGAATAGTGCCCCGCAGATGGTTTCAGTGGAAGGAATAGTGCCCCGTAGATGGTTTCAGTGGAAGGAATAGTGCCCCATAGATGGTTTTGTGGGAGGAATAGTGCCCCGTAGATGCTTTCAGTGGGAGGAATAATGCCCCATAGATGGTTTCACTGGGAGTAATAGTGCCCCATAGATGGTTTCAGTGGGAGGAATAGTGCCCCATAGATGGTTTCAGTGGGAGGAATAGTGCCCTATAGATGGTTTCAGAGGGAGGAATAGTGCCCCATAAATGGTTTCAGTGTAAAAAATAGTGCCCCGTAGATGGTTTCCAGTGGGAGTAACAGTGGCCGTACATGGTTTCAGTGGGAGGAATATTGCCCCGTAGATGGTTTCAGTGGGAGGAATAGTGCCCCATAGATGGTTTCAGTGGAAGTAATAGTGCCCCATAGATGGGGTCAGTTGGTAGAATAGTGCTCCAAGGGCAAGGTAATAGCAAGCCAAGGGCCACATCTGGCCCCCAGGCTTTAGTTTGGAGACCACTGGCCTAAATCAATCAAAATCCTCCATATACAGAACCCAATACCCACAGTGGTTAGAGAGGAAGGCAAAAATAACCCCTTAAGGCTAGGTTCACATCTATGAAGGGTGCTGTTGATGCGTGTTCTGCCACATTTTGTGCTGCTTTTTTGCATTTTGCTTCTTTTTTTTTTCTAATATGAATGTATAACAGTACTGTTCATGTAGTGTGACTTTGATGCGGCTTTGATGCAACTTTACACTCTCTGGCACTCAAGTTGCAACAAAGTCGCATCAAAGTAGTGCAGGAACCTTTATGTGTCTAAAGCCGCATGCCATGGTTAGAGTTAGGGGCTAGGGATAAATATTAGGGTTAGGGGCTAGGGTTAAACCCTAGGGTCGGGGTGAAATGTTAGGATTAAGGGTCGCCCTTAAACCTAACATTTAACTGTAGCCTTAGCCTTTATCTTAGCCCTAAAATTTAACCCTAACCAGGGGCGGACTGACAACTCATGGGGCCCCCGGGCAATAGGGGATCATGGGGCCCCTGTGTCCTTGCCCAAACTCAAAAAAGCCTATGAAAAAGGTACCAGGGGCATCTCATGGGGCCCCCTACTGACCCCGGGCCCTCGGGCAGTGCCCGAGTTTCCAAATGATCAGTCCGCCCCTGACCCTAACCCTAGTCTTTAACTCTAACACTAGCTCCAAACCATATGTAGCCACAGCACTCTGTGGTTCGGTCCAGTGCGATTGTTAACCAGTTCCTGCACAGTAAAATAACAGCTGGGCGAAAGCACCAATATTCCAGGTAGAAGTCATATGACGTCCTCCCAGTCACATGTCTCGAGCGCAACCTGGGGGCCATGGAGCAGTGTGAACTGTCACCCGCTGTGTCCAGATGACAGATTGTTGTGCTGGTCAATTCCAGTGCCATGTGATTGCTGTAACTAATGACCACATGTCAAATGTACACAATAGCTTTAATTCATAGCCATTCATTGTGTACTATTGTGATCTCTGTGATTGGTTACAGTCACCACTTGGTACAGAGAAGGCATATGACAGTGCACCTGTACCAAGTGATAGCTGTGGTAAATCACAGTGATCATATGTCAAATGTACACAATGGTTTTCATTTATTGCCATTCATTGTGTACTGTTGTGATCTGTGTGATTGGTCACAGTCACCACTTGGTACAGAGAAGGCCGATCACAGTGCACCTATACCAAGTGATAGCTGTGACCAATCACAGTGATCATAGGTCAAATGTACACAATGGCTTTCATTCATAGCTATTCGTTGTGTACTATTGTGATTTGTGTCATTGGTCACAGTCACCACTTGGTACAGAGAAGGCCGATCACAGTGCACCTATATCAAGTCATAGCTGTGACCAATCACAGTGATCATATGTCAAATGTACACAATAGCTTTCATTCATAGCCATTCATTGTGTACTATTGTGATCTGTGTGATTGGTCACAGTTACCACTTGGTACAGAGAAGGACAATCACAGTGCACCTATACCAAGTGATAGCTGTGACCAATCACAGTGATCATATGTCAGATGTACACAATGGCTTTCATTTATAGCCATGAATTGTGTACTATTGTGATCTTGGTGATTGGTCACAGTCATCACATGGTACCTTTTTCATAGGCTTTTTTGAGTTTGGGCAGGGACACAGGGGCCCCATGATCCCCTATTGCCCGGAGGCCCCATGAGTTGTCAGTCCGCCCCTGCGCATAAAGAAAAAGCATGATTTAAAATGGATGGGGGTGCCATTACCAATTAATGGTACCCTATACACCTGCTAAAGAGCAGCACATTTCTGTGCATGATGGAAAAACACGCAATTTTGCATAGATGTCAATCTAGTCTTAGAATTAAAAAAAAAAGAAATCTAACAAACAGGATGAATGTCTAGGAGCGGGGGATGGGGTCGGGAAAGAGTTGGCCTTTAGATTAAATAGAATCAGATTTTGCTATGGTAATAATTGGTTAACAAAAGCAGTGAGATTCTAAGGAAAAAAAAGTTGCCATTTTATGAAGTAAAGATAAAGATGACATAAAATATCCTCAAAAATGCAACAAAATGTTAATGCCTCCAATTTATAAATAGTTCTTAGAGCAAAATTCCACCTTTTTCTCCTGAAAGCCAAATTCAGAGATGCTGATATGATCAAATTAAAAATCTGCCTCGGGCCGCACTTGACATAAAACAGCAAATGTGCCATTTCGAGTCGATTGTCTTCTTATCGCGTACACTAGGTAAAGCAATCTTCATAATTGAGAGCCAGAGCCAAAAGAGAAAATTGTGAGCCTGAGAATGGGGGATGGGACAAGGGCAACAGCATGGGCCTCCTGCTATCACTTTTTTGAGTCTGCAGAATGGAGGTCTGAGAACCTTGGTGTATGGAGGTGCCGGATTTTCACTTAGGCAAGCCAGCAAGTTCCCAGTTATTATCAGTCTATTGGATGGGATTTTCTTTTGCAGCTTTCAGGTGTTTGATGGATCTTTAGACATGTATTTTTACATTGATCAAATATGGCTATATTAGGTCAGTGATGTCACAAGCAGGGGCGGACTGACCATTTGGAAACTCGGGCACTGCCCGAGGGCCCGGGGTCAGTAGGGAGCCCCATGAGATGCCCCTGGTCCCTTTTTCATAGGCTTTTTTGAGTTTGGGCAAGGACACAGGGGCCCCATGATCCCCTATTGCCCGGGGGCCCCATGAGTTGTCAGTCCGCCCCTGGTCACAAGCATCCCAGGCTTAGTCCGTAGGGTTCAATATTGAGTTGGCCCCGCCCTTTACAGCTATAACAGCTTCAACTCTTCTGGGAAGGCCGTCCACAAGGTTTAGGAGGGTGTCTATGGGAAGGTTGGACCATTCTTCCAGAAGCACATTTGTCAGGTCAGGCACTGATGTCGGGGGAGGAGGCCTGGCTCGCAGTCTCCGCTCTAATTCATCCCAAAGGTGTTCTATGGGGTTGAGGTCAGGACTCTGTGCAGGCCAGTCAAGTTCCTCCACCCCAAACTGGCTCCTCCATGTCTTTATGGACCTTGCTTTGTGCACTGGTGGGCAGTCATGTTGGAACAGGAAGGGGCCATCCCCAAACTCTTCCCACAAAGTTGGGAGCAAAAAATTGTCCAAAATGTCTTGGTATGGTGACGCCCTAAGAGTTCCTTTCACTGGAACTAGGGGGCCAAGCCCAACCCCTGAAAAACAACCCCACACCATAATCCCCCCTCCACCAAACTTTACACTTGGCACAATGCAGTCAGGCAAGTACCGTTCTCCTGGCAACCGCCAAACCCAGACACGTCCATCGGATTGCCAGACAGAGAAGCGTGATTGGTCACTCCAGAGAACATGTCTCCATTGCTCTAGAGTCCAGTGGCGGCGTGCTTTACACCACGGCATCCGACGCTTTGCATTGCACTTGGTGATGAAAAGCTTGGATGCAGCTGCTCGGCCATGGAAACCCATTCCATGAAGCTCTCTACGCACTGTTGTTGTGCTAATCTGAAGACCACACCAAGTTTGGAGGTCTTTAGCTGTTGACTCTGCAGACAGTTGACAACTTCTTGCTTCTTGCGCTGACCCCGCTCTGTCATGTGACGTGGCCTACCACTTGGTGGCTGAGTGGCTGTTGTTCCCAGTTGCTTCCACTTTGTTATAATCCCACTAACAGTTGAGCGTGGAATATTTAGTAGCCAGGAAATGTCATGGATGGACTTATTGCACAGGTGACCACCTATCACGGGACCACGCTTGGAGTCACTGAGCTCCTGAGAGCGACCCATTCTTTCACCAATGTTTGTAGAAGCAGTCTGCATGCCTAGGGCTTGATTGTATACACCTGTGTCCATGGAGGGGATTGGAACACCTGAATCACATGATCTGTAGGGCGGGGCCAATACGTTTGGCAATATAGTGTATCTTTTATAGCTGTTATAAGGAATAGTTCTAAGAACCGGGTGTTACATTGTGTTTGAGCTAAAATTAATTTTAGTGTATTTTTTCCTGAAAATATGTGTTTGATAAATAGCTGTGCAAATATCATACGACATAAAAGCTTGCAACTACCACCATTTTATTCTCCAGTGCCTCTGCTTTTAGAATTTTTTTTTTGGTGGGGTTGGGGGGGGTTAAAGTAATGAATAGGAAACATTTCATATTTTTACATGCGTAAAAAAATGAAAAAATTTCCCGGTAGAAAAATGGTTAATCAACAGATTCATATCTGCATTAAACTTTTATTTTGTTTTCTCTGGAAAGTTTCATTTGGAAACATTGTAACTAATGGAAGAACCATGTAACCCCTGAGATAAATGAAAACAGAAATCTCCTTCGGAAATGCTACAAGTAACAATACATTCCAGATTTCAATGTGAAGACTTCTATCTATGATTGGCATTTTTGTGGTGCTGGGGTTCTGGGTTGCGTTCCCACCAGGGACACCATCTGCAGGACATCTGTATGTTCCCCCTGTGTTGGGATGGGATTCCCCCCCTCCCAGGTGCCCCAATTTCATCCCAGAAATACAATAGTGGGTTAGTGCGCTCCTGCACAACACCGGCCCTGGCGCTTGATGTTAGATTGTAAGCTCTTTCGGAAGCAGGAACAGATGTGAATGGCTCAGTGTTCTCTGTGCGGAATTCGCTGGCAATATATAAATGACAGAGACACAGAAGATTTCCATTCACAGGCACAACAAGCCCACACATCGAGCATTCATGAGGACGGAGATTGTACTTCCAGATGTTCCTGTGACATGCAAATGGCTCCAAAATGTTTTAGCAGAGCCGGCGCTGGAGGAGAGATAAAACGGAAACTACCGACAGGAAGAAAATTCCTTCAGCAAGAACACCATGACCCCATCAGCAGCTTTCATTTACCTTCCCTTTTTGGTCTGTACAGATATCAAGAGAAAAGAAAATAGATGGTACTTCCAGGTATAGAGATCATGTGACTCATTCCCCCATGTGACATTGCTGGTGCTTGGTGATTGGCCATTTGACAAGAGTAATGAAAATAGCCGTTACTTCCCAGTATGGAGAGCATGTGACTCAATCGCCCCCATGTGACATTGCTGATGCTTGGTGATTGGCCAGATGTGAAGAGCAAAAAAAAAAATAGCCGGTATGTCCTGGTATAGAGAACATGTGACTCACTCCCCCCATGTGACATTGCTGGTGCTTGGTGATTGGCCAGATGTGAAGAGCAAAAAAAAAAATAGCCGGTACGTCCTGGTATAGAGAACATGTGACTCACTCCCCCCCATGTGACATTGCTGGTGCATGATGATTGGCCAGATGCAAAGAGCAAAGAAAATAGTTGGTACTTCACAGTATGGGGAGCATGTGACTCACCCCTCTCCCCCCCACTCCCACCCATGTGACATTACTCGTGCTAGGTTATTGGCCAGATGCAGGACTCCCCCCCCCCCCCCCCCCCCATGTGACATTTCTAGTGCATGATCGGGGCGGACTGACAACTCTTGGGGCCCCCGGGCAATAGGGGATCATGGGGTCCCTGTGTCCTTGCCCAAACTCAAAAAAGCCTATGATAAAGGTACCAGGGGCATCTCATGGGGCCCCCTACTGACCCCGGGCCCTCGAGCAGTGCAAGAGTTTCCAAATGGTCAGTCCGCCCCTGTGCATGATGATTGGGCAGATGCAAAGAGCAAAGAAAATAGATGGTACTTCACAGTATGGGGAGCATGTGACTCAACCCTCCCCCTCACCCCCACCCATATGACATTACTGGTGCTAGGTAATTGGCCAGATGCAAAGAGCAAAGAAAATAGTTGGTACTTCACAGTATGGAGAGCATGTGACTCACTCCCCCTCCATGAGACATTGCTTGTGCTTGGTGATTGGCCAGATGCCAAGATGAAAGAAAATAGCTGATACTTCCCGGTATGGAGAGCATGTGACTCACTCTCCCCCCCCCCCCCCATGTGACATCACTGGTGTTTTGGCGATTGGCCACTGAGGCCAGAACTGTAACATGGGGGGAGGAAGGTGAATGAGCCCCCTGTTTCTCTGCCCCATAGATAAGTGAAATTAAGGGTTTTCATTCCCCTGGAATGGCAGTTAAAAAAAATCAAAAGTTGCAGCATTTCAGTGAAATGCATTGGAGTTGGAGAATTTGAACAGTTTTAAGGGTGTAACTGGCCTGTTCACACCAGCGGGCGTGCATTATGGTCTGCAGTGTTTTTGTCTTTTTTTTCATCTAAAATGTATTTGTGATACTGCTGAGAGGAGGAGGTGTGCTACTGAGTCACTGCTGGCAGGGGGGAGCTGAGCCTATGAATCAATGCTGGGAAGGGGGAGAAGAGATATCTGAGCCTATGAATCACTGCTGGAAGGGGGGAGCAGAGACAGCTGAGCTGCTAGGTCACTGCTGGGAGGGGGGAGCTGAGCTGCTGAGGTATGCTTGGGGTGGAGCTGAGATGCTGAAAGTGGGAGCAGGGGGAGCTGAGATGATGAGCCACGACTGGGATGGGGAGCTGAGCAGCTGAGTTACTGCTAATGGAGGGGGGGGGGCTGCTGATTCACTGCTAGGAGGGGGGAGCTGAGCTGCTGATTCACTGCAAGGAGGGGGGAGCTGAGCTGCTGATTCACTGCTGGGAGGGGGAGCTGAGTTGCTGATTCACTGCTGGGAGAGGGAAGCTGAGCTGCTGATTCAGTGCTGGGAGGGGGAAACTGAGCTGCTGATTCACTGCTGGGAGGGGGAAACTGAGCTGCTGATTCACTGCTGGGAGAGGGAAGCTGAGCTGCTGATTCACTGCTGGGAGGGGGAAGCTGAGCTGCTGATTCACTGCTGGGAGGGGGAAGCTGAGCTGCTGATTCACTGCTGGGAGGGGGGAGCTGAACTGCTAGTTCACTGCTAGGAGGAGGAAGCTGAGCTACTGATTCACTGCTGGGAGGGGGAAGCTGAGCTGCTGATTCAGTGCTGGGAGGGGGAAACTGAGCTACTGATTCACTGCTGGGAGGGGGAGCTGAGTTGCTGATTCACTGCTGGTTGAAGGAAGCTGAGCTACTGATTCACTGCTGGGAGAGGGAAGCTGAGCTGCTGATTCACTGCTGGGAGAGGGAAGCTGAGCTGCTGATTCACTGCTAGGAGGGGGGAGCTGAGCAGCTGATTTACTGCTGGGAGGAGAAAGCTGAGCTACTGATTCACTGCTGGGATGGGGAGCTGAGTTGCTGATTCACTGCTGGGATGGGGAGCTGAGTTGCTGATTCACTGCTGGGATGGGGAGCTGAGTTGCTGATTCACTGCTGGGAGAGGGAAGCTGAGCTGCTGATTCACTGCTGGGAGTGGGAAGCTGAGCTGCTGATTCACTGCTGGGAGGGGGAAACTGAGCTGCTGATTCACTGCTGGGAGAGGGAAGCTGAGCTGCTGATTCACTGCTGGGAGGGGGAAGCTGAGCTGCTGATTCACTGCTGGGAGGGGGGAGCTGAGCTGCTGATTCACTGCTAGGAGGGGGGAGCTGAGCTGCTGATTCACTGCTAGGAGGAGGAAGCTGAGCTACTGATTCACTGCTGGGAGGGGGAGCTGAGCTGCTGATTGACTGCTAGTTGAAGGAAGCTGAGCTACTGATTCACTGCTGGGAGAGGGAAGCTGAGCTGCTGATTCACTGCTGGGAGGGGGAAGCTGACCTGCTGATTCACTGCTGGGAGAGGGAAGCTGAGCTGCTGATTCACTGCTGGGAGGGGGAAGCTGAGCTGCTGATTCACTGCTGGGAGAGGGAAGCTGAGCTGCTGATTCACTGCTGGGAGAGGGAAGCTGAGCTGCTGATTCACTGCTGGGAGGGGGAAGCTGAGCTTCTGATTCACTGCTGAGAGAGGGAAGCTGAGCTGCTGATTCACTGCTGGGAGGGGGAAGCTGAGCTGCTGATTCACTGCTGGGAGAGGGAAGCTGAGCTGCTGATTCACTGCTGGGAGGGGGAAGCTGAGCTGCTGATTCACTGCTGGGAGAGGGAAGCTGAGCTGCTGATTCACTGCTGGGAGGGGGAAGCTGAGCTACTGATTCACTGCTAGGAGGGGGGAGCTGAGCTGCTGATTCACTGCTGGGAGGGGGAAGCTGAGCTGCTGATTCACTGCTGGGAGGGGGAGCTGAGCTGCTGATTCACTGCTGGGAGGGGGAAACTGAGCTGCTGATTCACTGCTGGGAGAGGGAAGCTGAGCTGCTGATTCACTGCTGGGAGGGGGAAGCTGAGCTGCTGATTCACTGCTGGGAGAGGGAAGCTGAGCTGCTGATTCACTGCTGGGAGGGGGAAGCTGAGCTGCTGATTCACTGCTGGGAGAGGGAAGCTGAGCTGCTGATTCACTGCTGGGAGGGGGAAGCTGAGCTACTGATTCACTGCTAGGAGGGGGGAGCTGAGCTGCTGATTCACTGCTGGGAGGGGGAAGCTGAGCTGCTGATTCACTGCTGGGAGGGGGAGCTGAGCTGCTGATTCACTGCTGGGAGAGGGAAGCTGAGCTACTGATCCACTGCTGGGAGGGGGAAGCTGAGCTGCTGATTCACTGCTGGAAGGGGGAGCTGAGCTGCTGATTCACTGCTGGGAGGGGGAGCTGAGCTGCTGATTCACTGCTGGGAGGGGGAAACTGAGCTGCTGATTCATTGCTGGGAGGGGGAAGCTGAGCTGCTGATTCACTGCTGGGAGGGGGAAACTGAGCTGCTGATTAACTGCTAGCAGAGGGAAGCTGAGCTACTGATTCATTGCTGGGAGGGGGAAGCTGAGCTTCTGATTCACTGCTGGTAGGGGAAAACCGAGCTGCTGATTCACTGCTGGAAGAGGGAAGCTGAGCTGCTGATGACTGCTGGGAGGGGAAAGCTGACCTGCTGATTTATTGTTGGGAGGGGGAAGCTGAGCTGCTGATTCACTGCTGGGAGGGGGAAGCTGAGCTGCTGATTCACTGCTGGGAGGGGGAAACTGAGCTGCTGATTCACTGCTGGGAGGGGGGAGCTGAGCTGCTGATTCATTGCTGGGAGGGGAGCTGAGCTGCTGATTCATTGCTGGGAGGGGGGCACTGAGCTGCTAGTGACTGCTGGGAGAGAGGAGCTGAGCTGCTGAGTCACTGCTGGGAAGGGGGGTTCTGAGCTTCCAGTCACTACCTGAGCTACCGAGTCACTGTTAGGAGGGAGGCACTGAGCTGCTGGTGACTACTGGGAGGGGGGCACTGAGCTCCAAGTGACTGCTGGGAGAGACGAGCTGAGCTGCTGATTCACTGCTGGGAGGGGGGCACTGAGCTGCTAGTGACCGCAGGGAGAGATGAGCTGAGCTGCTAGTGACTGCTGGGAGAGAGGAGCTGAGCTGCTGAGTCACTGCTGGGAGGGGGGTTCTGAGCTGCCAGTTGGACAATAGAATATTGTAAAAATGTTGCCTGGTCTGATGAGTCTCAATTTCAGCTGTGACATTCAGATGGCAGGGTCAGAATTTGGCATAAGCAACATGAAAGCATGAATCCATTCTGTCTTGTATCAAAGGTTCAGGCTGGTGGTGGTGTAATGGTGTGGGGGGAGATTTTCTTGGCACATTTTGGACCCCTTAGTACCAATTGAGCATTGTTTAAATGCCACGGCCTACATGAGTATTGTTGCTGACCATGTCCATCCCTCTATGACTCCAGTGTCCACATCTTCTGATAGTTCTTTCCAGCAGGATAATGCACCGTGTCACAAAGCTCAGATCCTCTCCAACTGTTTTTTTGAACATGACAATGAGGTCACTGGACTCCAATGGCTTCCACAGTCACCAGATCTCCATTATATGGAGCACCTTTGGGATGCGGTGGAAACGGGAGATTCGCATCATGAATGTGCAGCTTACAAATCTGCAGCAACTGTGTGATGCTAAAGTGCAGGGGCGGACTGACCATTCGAGCATTCGGGCACTGCCCGAGGGCCCAGGGTCAGTAGGGGGCCCCATGAAATGCCCCTAGTACCTTTCATAGGCTTTTTTGGGTGTGGTTTTGAGTGTGGGTGAGGACACAGGGGCCCCATGATCCCCTATTGCCCGGGGACCCCATGAGTTGTCAGTCCGCCCCTGCTATTGTGTCAATATGGACAAGAATCTCTCAGGAATGTTTCCAACACCTTGTTGAATCTTTGCCATGAAGAATGAAGGCGGATCTGATGGCAAAAGGGGATCCAGCCCGATACTAGCAAGGTGGACCTAATAAAGTGGCTGTTGAGTGTATATAACATATAGCTTGTAATTGCCCAATAGGGGAGCCACCAGTTTGATCAAAGAGAGTTCCAAGCCATGTAACACTAAAATACATGGAATAATACTTAGCCGTTGATGTGGGTCTTGAAAGGTTCAGACTATTCTCATAGAAATAATGGTCACTTTTCTCCTGCCAGTGACAGAAAAAGGTTACCAGTTAAATATTTGGCTGTGATGCTCGGCTTGGATCTACGCATGTGCAATGTTGGTCTGGAGCAGGGGCGGACTGACAACTCATGGAGCCCCCGGGCAATAGGGGATCATGGGGCCCCTGTGTCCTTGCCCAAACTCAAAAAAACCTATGAAAAAGGTACCAGGGGCATCTCATGGGGCCCCCTACTGACCCTGGGCCCTCGGGCAGTGCCCGAGTTTCCAACTGGTCAGTCCGCCCCTGGTCTGGGGCCAGTTGAGACCATCTGAGTGCCATCTACAGTGTGTTCAGGCAGGTCTGGTAGAGGCGGTGCCTGAGCATTTCATGGTGCTAGGGATCTGAGTGGAGCAGTTGGAGCCTCATGTGCGAGGATGGGGAGCTAGGCAAGCCGAGAGCGGGACCATCAGTACTGTTTGGACTGGAGTAAACTCAAGAGAGCACTGTTGCTGTGACCCAAGAGGGGACGTCTCATGTTGGGGAGGTGTTCTCATCAGGGCTTTTTTTCAGCAGGAACGTGAAGGAACATGGTTCTGGCACCTTCAGCACTGAATGTATGTAACGGTAAGGGGTCCTGGGGTGTGCTGGAGGGTCTATTGATGCTGGCTGCTGGGGTATCTATTGTCGATAGAGGGGATCTATTTTTGCGTGGGGGTCTGTTGTTACTACAGAGGTCTACTTTAGCTGGTGGGGAATCTATTGTTGTGGGGGGTCAATTGTTGCTGGGAGGAATCTATTGTTGAGGGTGAGGTCTATTGTTGCAGGGGTCCATTGTTGCTGGCTGAGTCTATTGTTGTGGGGGATCTATTATTGCTGTGGGATGCCGTCTGTTGTTGTTGGCTGCAGGGCAGTCTATCTTACTGCTTTTCTTGTTATCATTGTTATCAACAAATTCCATAAAAATTACTTAGCACCACAAAATAATACTTGGTTCTGAATTCTCAAAAAGGGGGGAAACTGGGAGGTGGGTAGGGGATGGAACCAAGGGACGGTGCTCGGAGGTGGGTAGGGGGCGGAACCAAGAGAAAGTGCTCGGAGGTGGGTAGAAGGCAGAGACAAGGGGTGACTCAGAAGAGGGGAGTTCCTGCACCTATTCTCTGAGAGAAAAAAAAACCCTGGTTATCATTTATCTGTGCACTTCTCTCAGTGTCACGGTGAGAGTCAGTCCCATGCAGGGGCGGACTGACCATTTGGAAACTTGGGCACTGCCCGAGGGCCCGGGGTCACTAGAGGGCCCCATGAGATGCCCCTGGTACCTTTTTCATAGGCTTTTTTGAGTTTGGGCAAGGACACAGGGGCCCAATGATTCCTTATTGCCCGGGGGCCCCATGAGTTGTCAGTCCGCCCCTGGTCCCATGTGTGCGCCTCCTGCCCATTCTCATTTCTTGCTCTCCTGAGTCCTGTCCCTGAGCTACTTACTTACTATACCAAAAATAAAGAAATGTAATTTTTTGCCTATCGACCTTAAATCACATTGCTAACGGCATATTGTACTTGTTTGTAGCCCAAACACTGAAATTTGCACCTGCTGGGAAGGGGAGCAGGGGGTACTGAGTCGCGGAGTCACTCCTGGTAGGGGGGGCAGGGGGTACTGAGTCGCGGGGTCACTCCTGGTAGGGGGGGCAGGGGGTACTGAGTCGCGGAGTCACTCCTGGGAGAGAGGGGCAGGGGGTACTGAGTCGCGGAGTCACTCCTAGGAGAGGGGGGCAGGGGGTACTGAGTCGTAAATCACTCCTAGGAGAGGGGAGCAGGGGGTACTGAGTGGCAGAGAGGGGGGCAAGGGGTACTGAGTCACGGAGTCACTCTTGGGAGAGGGGGACAGGGGGTACTGAGTCATGGGAGTCACGCCTAGGAGAGGGGAGCAGGGAGTACTGAGTCGCGGAGTCACTCCTGGGAGAGGGGAGCAGGGGGTACTGAGTTGCAGAGTCACTCCTGGGAGAGGGGAGCAGGGGGTACTGAGTCGCAAAGTCCATCCTGAGAAAGGGGGAGCAGGGGGTACTGAGTTGCGGAGTCACTCCTGGGAGAGAGGGAAGGGGGTACTGAGTCGCGGAGACACTCCTGGGAGAGGGGAGCAGGGGGTACTGAGTCGCAAAGTCCATCCTGAGAAAGGGGGAGCAGGGGGTACTGAGTTGCGGAGTCACTCCTGGGAGAGAGGGAAGGGGGTACTGAGTCGCGGAGACACTCCTGGGAAGGGAGCAAGGGGTACTGAGTCGCAGAGTCAATCCTGAGAGAGGAGGGGCAGGGGGTACTGAGTCGCGGAGTCACTCCAGGGAGAGGGGGGCAGGGGGTATTGAGTTGCGGAGTCACTCCTGGCAGGGGGGGGCAGGGGGTACTGAGTTGCGGAGTCACTCCTGGCAGGGGGGGCAGGGGGTACTAAGTCGCACAGTCAATCCTGGGAGAAGGGAGCAGGGGGTACTAAGTTGCGGAGTCACTCCAGGGAGAGGGGGACAGGGGCTACTGAGTCGCGGAGTCACTCCTGGGAGAGGGGGCAGGGGGTACTGAGTTGCGGAGTCACTCCTGGCAGGGGGGGCAGGGGGTACTGAGTCGCGGAGTCACTCCTGGTAGGGGAGGCAGGGGGTACTGAGTTGCGGAGTCACTCCTGGTAGGGGGGGCAGGGGGTACTGAGTCGCGGAGTCACTCCTGGTAGGGGGAACAGGGGGTACTGAGTCGCGGAGTCACTCCTGGTAGGGGGGGCAGGGGCTACTGAGCCGCGGGGTCACTCCTGGTAGGGGGGGCAGGGGGTACTGAGTTGCGGAGTCACTCCTGGGAGAGAGGGGCAGGGGGTACTGAGTCGTGGAGTCACTCCTGGTAGGGGGGACAGGGGCTACTGAGTCGCGGAGTCACTCCTGGTAGAGGGGAGCAGGGGGTACTGAGTCGTGGAGTCAATCTCGGGATAGGGGAGCAAGGGCTACTGAATCGAGGAGTCACTCCTGGGAGAGGGGTGCAGGGGGTACTGAGTCGCGGAGTCACTCCTGGGAGAGGGTGGCAGGAGGAGTTACACTTTGAAGATTACATGTTGGAAATCATTAAGAGCTAAGGTGATGGTTTGGTTGTTAAATGTTGGGCTTTCAGGTAGCAGGAGGGGGAAGTTTTAAAACTTTATTATGCTAACTAGAGCTGCCAGGAGGCCAAAACAGTACCGTCCCCCCCTCAAAAGCACTGTGAAAAGCCTGCTGAATCTGAGGAATTTACGTGATCCTCATATAATGTTAATTAGGTGGCCTTTCTGACTTCTATCAGGGCTTTTCCCTGGACATCAAGTCTAGTTCAGTGTCTGTATTCACTCATTGCCCTTGGCTCAGTAATTGTTCTTAAAGAGTAACATTCCAGATCGCTGCGATTCTGTCTGCGATTTGAAAACACACTGTGGAAATGTGAAAACACGCATTCGCAAGTTCAGATGCCACTGAAGTGGTTTTCAATGCGGCAAACACTCTGCGATCGCACAAAGAAAATCACAGAACTCGCAATGCCCAAAAAAGGTTCCGAAACCGTTTTTGGGCATCGCGCATCCCGTGTTTTTGTTTTAACGATCGCGATTCATTTGCCGTGAGGCAAAATCGGGCAGTATTTTCAGGTGCCATTGAAATGAATGGCACCTGAACATGCAAATACGCGTTTTCACATTTTCACAGCATGTTTTCCAATCGTGGGTACAATCGCGGCACTTCCGCCCGCGTTTTGAAACGCCCTAGTGTGAATGGAGCCTTAGATCTTCGCTGTCCTTGATCTCACCCATTTCCAGCACATGGCTAATTTCAATAAGGAGGTGTCCGGCTAACGCATGAATGACACGGGCAGAGCAATGCCAGCAGAACCACGACAGAGACAGCCAATCAGTGCACGCCGCCACGTTACTCCGAGCAGGAAATATTGGAAGGATGATTTCATACGGCTACAGATGGTTCCATGTCACCCTGTGCGCGCCGCTGAGCCAGGAATTAGAATTAGTGCTTATTGGATTGCCAGAATCTCCAGTAGTTTCTGCTGGGGGGGGGAATTAGAGGATTACCAGCCCCGGAGGTATTGTTCTTCGCTGTGCTCTGACCTGTGAGCCCCACCCTGGTTGCTGGAGGTACCAACAAGGAAGATGATAGGTCGCCCATGTATTGTATGGGGTCTACTTCCAATAGGTACAGTGCAGTAACCAGGGGCGGACTGACCATTTGGAAACTCGGACACTGCCCGAGGGGTCAGGGTCAGTAGGGGGCCCCATGAGATGCCCCTGGTACCTTTTTCATAGGCTTTTTAGAGTTTGGGCAAGGACACAGGGGCCCCATGATCCCCTATTGCCCGTGGGCCCCATGAGTGGTCAGTCCGCCCCTGGCAGTAACACATCTTATGTTGCACATTAACTTGCATTGTGTTAAGGTAGCCCATTGAAAATCATAGGCTACCAACAGTACGGGGACAGGATCGCAAGGATGCTCAACTGCGCCCCTTCCTAATACATGGGTGTACCGCCTTGTTCTCATTCTTTGCCCCCTTGCTCCATCTGTCCATGGTTGACATGGAGCGTGCGCTGCCCATGTCTGACCAACCGATTGCTTTCTTGTGGCTAGAAGGCAGTTGCACATGCATGGTGTGTTTTTTGTGTCAGCTGTAGGCGGATGGGGTAGAGAGCATATGGTGGAGCATCTGAGGATCACCGGCCCCGGAGGTATTGTTCTTCGCTGTGCTCTTACCTGTGAGCCCCACCCTGGTTGCTGGAGGCACCAACAAGGAAGATGATAGGTTGCCCATGTATTGTATGGGGTCTACTTCCAATAGTTGCAGTGCAGTAACACACCTTATGTTGCACATTAACTTGCATTGTGTTAAGGTAGCCCATTGAAAATCATAGGCTACCAACAGTATGGGGACAGGATCGCAAGGATGCTCAACTGCGCCCCCTTCCTAATACATGGGTGTACTGCCTTGTTCTCATTCTTTGCCCCCTTGCTCCATCTGTCCATGGTTGGCATGGAGTGTGTGCTGCCCATGCCTGACCAACTGATAGCTTTCTTGTGGCTAGAAGGCAGTTGCACATGCATGGTGTGTTTTTTGTGTCATCTGTAGGCGGACGGGGTGGAGAGAGAGTTGGTAGCCTATGATGTTTAATGGGCTACCTTAACACAATGCAAATGAATGTGCAACATAAGGTATTTTACTGCACTGCACCTATAGGAAGTAGACCCCATACAATACATGGGCGACCTATCGTCTTCCTTGTTGGTGCCTCCAGCAACCAGGGTGGGGCTCACAGGTCAAAGCACAGTGAAGAACAATACCTCCGGGGCCGGTGATCCTCAGATGCTCCACCATATGCTCTCCACCCCATCCACCTACAGCTGACACAAAAAACACACCATGCATGTGCAACTGCCTTCTAGCCACAAGAAAGCAATCGGTTGGTCAGGCATGGGCAGCGCACACTTCATGCCGGTAATCCTCTAATTTCCCCCCATGCATATGGTGGAGCAACTGAGTACCTGTTGGCTGCTGTTAGAAACCATGGGGCCCCATACAGACAACCTGATAGCCCCCCCCCAAAAAAAAAACAACAGTTTACTTTGCTTGAGTTATGAATGAACACAGTGAGTGATCACTACCAATCACTTGTGTTCATTCAGGAAAAAAGGGGCTGGTAAATGTGACATATTTAGCAGACCCTTTCCCCACTCTCCATCATGAAGGATCCTATTGTGGGAGGGAGGCCAGCAGCACTGCGGGGGTGGGGGCACACAGGGGGGCCTGGGCAGTTGGGGAAATATATGGTGCACAGGGAGGGTGATGGGTGCAGCGGGGAGGGGCAAAAACTGAAATTAATCCTCTGTATAGCTCTCTCTGCAATAGCTGAAAGCCAGCGGGAGGGAGAAGAGAGTAAGCCAGCATTCAGCTGCTGCACAAGGAGCCGTACAGGGGATCGGTTCCAGTAATTGCTCTCCTACTGTGTCAATCACCCTCCTTGCCCACATCTGATTTACCCAGCTGCCTGGGCCCCGTACAGCAGGACTGGTGGTACCCCCTTATCCACAGCCCTGCCTTTCAGAACATACATGAAACTGCGCCCCCCCCCCCCCCCCCCCGCCGGTTGCTAGCCACTGATCTGAAGCTTGCTTTCAGTGAAGGGGCTCTCTCCTGTACCTCTACATCTTGGATGCCTGACCCTCCTTCCCTCTCCTTGTCCCAGCCCTGGCAACCAATGTGACAAAAAGGTGTCAAAAATTAGATGAGACCTCTTTTATTAATGCAGTGCATTGCTCCACCATGTGTTGCATTGCACTGCAACATAAATGCATTGTGGCGCACTGCAACAGGTGCATTGTTTTAGCGTGTTATAATTTAAAATGAATGGCATCGCAGCGCATGCAGTGTGCAATGACATGCAGTACGATACCGCGCTTTATTGCTCCTAGTACCATCATGCAAAAACGAAAATGGGTCCTAAAGGACGAGTTCTCACTTATAGTAAAATAAACATGGTTGGGTTTTCGAGGCAGACTCAGGTCCTGGCCGCTAGTGAAATTGACCAACATGCATTTCAGTCAATGGGAAAACCAAATGAAACTAAATTGAAGCCATAATTGGCCTCATTCACATGGGCTTACCAAGGGTTTCCAGCACTGAATGTATGTAATGGCAAGGGCTGCTGGGGTGTGCTGGAGAGTCTTTTGATGATGGGTTCTGGAGGATCTATTGTCGCTGTAGGGGGATCTATTGTTGCTGGCCAGGTATACAGTTGCTGGTGGGGGATATATTGTTGCTGGAGGTCTACTGTTGAGGGAGGGGTCTATTGTTTCTGGTTGTTGGAGGGTTTATTGATGCTGGCTGCTGGGAAATATATTGTTGCTAGGGGATATATCAATGCTGGTTGGAATCTATTGTTACTATGGCGTCTTTTGTTGCTGGCTGTTGGAAATCTATTGTTGCTGGGGGATCTATTTTTACTTGGAGGTCTATTGTTGATGGCAGCAGGGGATCTCTTTTGCTGATTTTCTTGGTAATATTAACAAATTCCATGCAAAATTCTTAGCGCCTCAAAATGATACTGTGGGTAAGGTGTGGAGCCAAGGAACAGTGCTCGGACATGGGTAGGGGCGGAGACAAAGGACAGTGCTCAGACGTCGGTAGGGGGTGGAGACAAGGGACGGTGCTCGGAGATGGGTAGGGGCGGAGACAAGGGACAGTGCTCGGAGGTGGGTAGGAAATGGAGACTAGGGACAGTGCTCTGATGTGGGTAGGGGGTGGAGACAAGGGACAGTGCTTGGATGTGGGTAGGAGATGGAGACAAGGGATGGTGCTCAAAGGTGGGTAGGGGTGGAGACAGGGGATGGTGCTCAGACATGGGTAGGGGGTGAAGACAAGGGACAGTGCTTGGATGTGGGTAGGAGATGGAGACAAGGGATGGTGCTCTGATGTGGGTAGGAGATGGAGACAAGGGATGGTGCTCGGACATGGGTAGGGGGTGGAGACAAAGGACAGTGCTCAGATGTGGGTAGGGGGTGGAGACAAGGGACAGTGCTCGGATGTGGGTAGGAGATGGAGATAAGGGATTGTGCTCGGATGTGGGTAGGAGATGGAGATAAGGGATTGTGCTCAAAGGTGGGTAGGGGTGGAGACAAGGGATGGTGCTCAGACATGGGTAGGGGGTGGAGACAAGGGACAGTGCTTGGATGTGGGTAGGAGATGGAGACAAGGGATGGTGCTCTGATGTGGGTAGGAGATGGAGACAAGGGATGGTGCTCGGACATGGGTAGGGGGTGGAGACAAGGGACAGTGCTCAGATGTGGGTAGGGGGTGGAGACAAGGGACAGTGCTCGGATGTGGGTAGGAGATGGAGATAAGGGATTGTGCTCAAAGGTGGGTAGGGGTGGAGACAAGGGATGGTGCTTGGACGTGGGTAGGGGGCGGAGACAAGGGACAGTGCTCAGAGGTGGGTAAGGAATGGAGACTAGGGACAGTGCTCAGAGGTGGGTAAGGAATGGAGACAAGGGACAGTGCTCAGAGGTGGGTAAGGAATGGAGACTAGGGACAGTGCTCTGATGTGGGTAGGGGGTGGAGACAAGGGACAGTGCTTGGATGTGGGTAGGAGATGGAGACAAGGGATTGTGCTCAAAGGTGGGTAGGGGGTGGAGACAAGGGATGGTGCTCGGATGTGGGTAGAGGGTGGAGACAAGGGACAGTGCTCGGATGTGGGTAGAGGGTGGAGACAAGGGACAGTGCTCGGATGTGGGTAGGAGGTGGAGAGAAGGGATGGTGCTCAAAGGTGGGTAGGGGTGGAGACAAGGGATGGTGCTCGGATGTGGGTAGGGGGTGGAGACAAGGGACAGTGCTCAGATGTGGGTAGGAGGTGGAGACAAGGGATGGTGCTCAAAGGTGGGTAGGGGTGGAGACAAGGGATTGTGTTCCGATGTGGGTAGGAGATGGAGACAAGGGATTGTGCTCAAAGGTGCGTAGGGATGGAGACAAGGGATGGTGCTCAGTCGTGAGTAGGGGTGGAGACAAGGGATGGTGCTCGGACGTGCGTAGGGGGTGGAGACAAGAGATGGTGCTCAGAGGTGAGTAGGGGGTGGAGACAAGGGACAGTTCTCAAATGTGGGTAGGGGGTGGAGACAAGAGACGGTGCTTGGAGGTGGGTAGGGGGTGGAAACAAGTTGTGATTGGGAAGGGGGAGTACTGCATCTATTCTCTGATGGAAAAAAAGCCCTGGGCGTACCAGTTTGTAAATTTATGTGAAGAGTCGTCTTAGTCCCATTCATGTTCAGATGCAGCCGCTGGTCCCAAGTTGACAGCTCTGCGAGTGCATTTCCCCAAAAGCAGGAAGGGTGAGTTCAGGGACACGCACCCACACTTGTCAAATTGGGAATGTGGCCAGGGCCCTTGGCGCCCTCCCATATAGTGCAAGACTGCTGGTCCTGCATTATACGTGATGACATCACGGAGCTTTAACATTCCAACTACAGTCCTCTATAGGAAGTTATATTGGTCTCTCTCAGTATCTGCAGGACAAAAACAGGTGAGAATATGTGCATAGAGCTGGGTAAAAGTCACGTTTTAGCCTGCAGACCTTACAGACCCAGGGACAGTTCACTTGTTTGCCAACATCGTAATTAAAATGGCAGATTGTTCTTCTCCTATCTACTGTATAAAGCATGATGGCACAGCAGCTATTATTACTGTTGCTTGCAGTGCTGGGGTTAAAACACCGACAGGGACTGTACCTTTATTTCCTTTGGGTACATTGGCTTCAAGTTTGGCTTTGTCCTAGATCCAGATCTTGTTTTGCCTCATTATCTAATCCCTATGAATAGATAATCATCAATTAGACAGCTATGGTACATCTGCTTTGCACAAGTAGAGCTCTAGTATCTGGCCCTTGGAGAACCCATTGATTCTTGAATCCTGATTCCAATCTGAATTGTGTTATTGTCCATAGATTGAGCATCCCTAAGTATGATCATCATAAAAGATTTGATTTGTCATATTCACTAGCTCATCTCTGCTCATCAAAATTTATCTGCGGCTTATAAAATATAACGGGCTCCTTGGAGAGATGCAACATCCTACGCTCCTCCGTTAATAGCAGGCTGCGTCTATCGTCCTTGATTGCAATTAGCACATGACAGCTCTGCACCGTGGCTCAGCCTCACTTCGAATCATACAACCCCTGGGACAGAATTAGTGATTTACAAAGCCTCAGCTGTAAATGATGGAAGGTATTTGGTTTTCCATGCCTCGTATCAATAATCCACTTCCCACTCAAAGGGCAAAGGGGCATTTGCGCCCATTCAGCCAAAAGAACATTTATGAGGTCGGACTGACCATTTGGAAACTCGGGCACTGCCTGAGGGCCCAGGGTCAGTAGGGGGCCCCATGAGATGCCCCTGGTACTTTTTTCATAGGCTTTTTTGAGTTTGGGCAAGGACACAGGGGCCCCATGATCTCCTTTTGCCCGTGGGCCCCATGAGTTGTCAGTCCGCCCCTGGGTCAGATACTGATGTTGGAGCTGAAGGAAGACCTGACTCACATTTGGTGTTCCAGTTCACCCAAAGGTGTTCAGGTATTTTATTTTACATGGAGCAAATCCATAATCCACTTCAACCCCAAGGGACATTTAGCTTCTGGGCCTCATAGACAATATTAAATGCCTAGCCATCTTATCTATATGAGCTTGTTGGATATTCTATTCCAAAACTGTGGCCAATAATATGGAGTTGTCCCTCCTTTGTGACTATATCAGCCTCCCTCCACTCTTCTAGGATGTCTTTCCACATGATTTTGGAGCACATACAGTATGTGGGAATTTGTGCCCATTCAGTCAAAAGAACATTTATGAGGTCAGATACTGATGTTAGACCTGGAGGAAGACTTGGCTCACATTTAGTGTTCCAGTTTATCTCAAAGGTGTTCAGGTATCTTATTTTCCATGAAGCAAATCCATAAGCCACTTTTACCCCAAGGGGCATTTAGCTTCTGGGCTTCATAGCCAATATTGAATGCCTGAGCATCTCATCTATATGAGCTTGATGGATATCCCATTCTAAAACCATGGCCAATAATATGTATTTGTAGTTTGTGACTATACCAGCCTCCCTACACTCTTCTAGGAAGGCTTGCCACAAGATATTAGAGAACATATGTGCACCCATTTAGCCAAAAGAACATTTATGAGGTCAGATACTGATGTTGGACATGAAGGAAGACCTGGCTCACATTTGGTGTTCTGGTTCATCGCAAAGGTGTTCAGGTATTTTATTTTGCATGGAGAAAATCAATAATCCACTTCAACTTCTGGGCCTCATAGACAAATTTAAATGCTTGGCCATCTCATCTATATGAACTTGTTGGATATCCCATTTTAAAACCACAGCCATTAATATCCAGTTAGCTTTGCACAAGATTTTGGAGTGTGCCTGTGGGAATTTGAGTCCATTCAACCAATAGAACATTTGTAAGGTCATGTGCTGTTGTTGGATGAAAAGACCTGACTTTCCTATTCATCCCAAGGGTGTGCAGTAAGGATGAGGTCAAAACTCTGTGCAGGTCACTCAGATTCCTCCTCATTAAGCTCACCAAACCATGTCTTTAAGGGTGGTGATCAGTAGGGTTGAGGTCTGTGCAGGCCACTTGAGTTCCTCCACAACAAATTGGTCCAACCATTTCCTCTTGCACAGGGGTAAAGTCATGCAGAAACCAAAAAGAGCCTTCCCTGAAGGTTGAGAGAGCACAACTGTGTACAATGTTATTGTAGGTTGTTGTATCAACAGTAACCTTCACTGGAAACATCTGAATGCAGTCATTTGGAGGGATGTTCACATACTTTGGCTATATAGGTAGGAGTGATAGTCAGGTGCCCCAGGTTGGATTACCATGCAATGACAGACAAATGTCTACTGTTGTCTATGTAGGCTGTTCAGATCACCATGCAACATTGAAGTGCCTTGAAAATTGTCTCTTCTGGCTCTGGGGTAGCAGAGATGTAGGCGTCTGGTGTGAGAATTGTATGCTAACCATATAAAGTCTTCTGATAGAGAACGAGAGAAGCGCACACCAGAATTAATGTTATGGCTAAATCTAGGCAGTACATGTAAAACTTGATGGTGTGATTGGGCACTAAGTGGCCAATCATGACTCCTGAGTCATGATGTGGGCAAGGAGGGTCTTTAGGAACAACTCTGCACAATTCTATATAACTTATCTCCAGTGGGTGAACAGGGCATTGGGGTTGCAAAAGAAAAAAGTATGAGAAATGTGGGCTAATGGTGGGGCTATTAAAGTACTGTATTTCTAATGTAAAAATATATATTGTATATATTTTTGTCTAGAGCAGGGGTCTCCAAACTACGGCCCATGGGCCATAGCCTGCCCCTTACAAGATTTTATCTGGCCTGCAGCAACTGTTCAAGTAAATAAGCCGGCTGGCCGGCAGTGGGTTCGCTGGTCTGTGTGTTGTAATACATGACCCTTCTACATATTGATGTAAGGGAGGACTCTGCTGGACACACATGGATGCAAGGGTGGGCACTGCTGGGCACTGCTGGGCACTCCTGGATGTGAGAATGGACTCTGATGGGCATACGGGGATGTAAGGGGGCATTGATGGGCCCTACTGGATTTAAGAGGGAATTCTGATGGGCACTCCTGGATGTAATTGGGACTTTGTTAGGCATTCTTAGATGTAAGAGGGGACTCTGATGGGATCTACTGGACGTAAGCGGTGTATGACTACTTCCATAGGAGTCGCTGACGTTTGGGTCCTCCTATAGTCCTGCACAGCCAGGCAACACAAATTTTCTACATAGACTTGCATCCAGGAGACAGTAACCAGTCCTTGAGCTTTGTTTTAAGTTTTATTAGCAGATTGAACTTGGATGGGGTAAGGGGTGTATGGGATGCCCAAGGGTAATGGCAGCAGAGGGCAAACTCCTTAGCAACTGTGTACAAGTCTTTACAGCTAAAAGTCTCTTCTGGAGATCTAGCCAGCATCTCCTGTTGTACCACCCCAGACCCTAGATGACTCCTCTCCTCATCCATCTGTACTAGGTGCATCCCTGGGCAGGGGATCCAGTGCCTGCCACTGCAGTGTGAAACAGGTAAAAAAGCTAATCCAGTTTCCCACTAGAGTGCTTCTTTTTCCTTACTGGCCCAGAGGGTGCAGGTCTACTCACTCAGTCCTTCTCCTGTGCTGCTGGTGGGTCGGTGGCGGCTACCAGGTCTTCTAGCTGGGCTGCTCCTTCCCTGTTGCACAGGTGGCCCTCACTCTGGGAGATGAAGTCCTGAGCTTTCCTCCCTCCAAGGTCCTCTGCCTGTAGGTTAGCCCCTCTCCATCTGGGCCCCCTCCCAGGCTCCCGTTCTCCAGCCTCTCACTTCCTTTACATCTTCATCTTCCACCCAAACTCTCCTGCTGCTGAGCAGGCTCTGTCACTTTTAAGGGCTGTCCTGGCCCCATGCCAAGTCTCCTGTTGGGGATTGGCCAGGATCCCTTGAGAGTGCAGGCTAGCCACTCCTTATCTCTGCCCACTTCTCCTGAACTTTCAGCAAATTATGACTTATGCAGGCCATACATGGTTCGAATTCCAAAACATTTTTGTCCGTAAATCGAAAACGTTTGATCGGTAATCCAATGGTGCCATCAATGATTTCGAAAATCGGCCGACCAAGTCATAAAGTTCACCCCATATAACAGGCAAAACTTCTGTTCCTTCCAGGTCACAGCTCATGCACACTCCTTAGTTCCGGCTCTCTATTGCCTCCTGCAGACAGGAGGGAGGAGAAAGCCTAGTCCTCCCTCCAGCAAGTGTCAGCAGCTGCTCCCTGTGACAGGAGTGAAACTGCAATCACCGAGAAGCAGCACCAGCAGTGCGCCCCCCCTCAATACAGTGCTCGGGGCAGGTTGGTGCTGCTCATAGCACCCTCCCCCCACCCTCCGATGCGGCGCCTGGAACACACTTGCCCACATGTTATTTTCACTAGCCAAATGCGAGCAGGCGAGTGGAAATTTTAGGCCCTGTTGTAAATTATATGATGTTGATCTCACACTGAAAAATTTGGAGACCTCTGAGCAGGGGCGGACTGACCATTTGGAAACTCGGGCACTGCCCGAGGGCCTGGAGTCAGTGGGGGGCCCCATGACATGCCCCTGGTACCTTTTTCATTGGCTTTTTTGAGTTTGGACACAGGGGCCCCATGATCCCCTATTGCCCGGGGGCCTCATGAATTGTCAGTCCGCCCCTGCCTCTGAGCTATAGCAAGGGAAGGTTATTTTTGCCGCTGGTGCCCCATTTCCATTGACTTCATGTCCCGTAGACGCAACAACAATTGGCAGGATATATTTGCAATTTTGCAGTTTGATTATCGGGGAGAGAATGCCTTCCTTTCTGACAAACATGGCAGGGGTTCTAATTCTCCCCCCCCCCACCCTCCTTCATCAAAAGTGTAAAAAAAAAATTACTTTTGCTCTGGTTGGTCATAGTACAGGTTCACTTTAAGTTACATTCAATTCCAAAACGTCTTTTGTAGCAATTTTCTATATTATACGTTACATTGTTTCTTTTAAAGCCTTTTCCTTACGTTTAGCTGACCCGACGTCGCGTCGCCAAGGCAACAGCTAGCCGCTTGTCAGCCATGACGGTCTGCGGGGCTCGACGTCTACAAGCCGGCATTGTACGGCTCGGTGGGGGGTTCTGTGGGCTGCATTGAATTGTCCTAGTTATCGGCGCGGTGTTTGGCTCCGGAGCGGGGAGCGTACAATGCCGCCCCTCCGCCGGGCTTGACATAAAAAAGAATTAATTTGGTCTTTTTCTTTTTTTTTTATAAATTATGTTTTTGAACGGGCCGCGTCTCTGTGCTGTCTGGCTCCGCTCTCACGGTGCTGCTGCCAGCAACATTTGGATCTCCTCGCTCATTATTAGCAATAAAATATCCCAGACTGAATAATGGATGTGGAAGTGACAGCCGGGCCCCTACGGTTTTGATAATGCGATCCACTTGCGCAGGCGATTTTTTAAAAACAACGAAACTTCCATTTTTCCGAGGAACGTTTGCCAAATGCAGCCATATATTTTTTCTATGTACATTATATGCCTCTCGTTTAAAGTGTTAGCTACGTACGCTTCAGCATGTGGTTTTAAAAAGTAATTTTTGGTGTTTTTCAAATCTGCAGCTTTTACTAAAATAATCCCTGGTGATCCTGCCATGAAGGTTCCTTGCTCAGGCACTTCTGGGTAAAGAGTGACAACTCTCTGTTCCAATCTCCAACTGTGCTTCTGTGTTGTCACCTTGTCGCAAGCTCTCTACAGAGAGCAAGGGTGAGCAAACAGGCCTTCTAGCAGTTGCGGAACTACACGTCCCATCATGCCTCTGCCTCTGGGAGCAACTGTCAGTTTTTCCATCATGCCTCAGCCTCTGGGAGCAACTGCCAGTTTTCCCATCATGCCTCTGGGAGTAACTGTCAGTCTTCCCATCATGGCTCTGCTTCTGGGAGTAACTGTCAGTTTTCCCAGAATGCCTCAGCCTCTAGAAGTAACTGTCAGTTTTTCCAGAATGCCTCAGCCTCTGGGAGTAACTGTCAGTTTTCTCATCATGCCTCAGCGCCTGGGATTAACTGTCAGTTTTCCCATCATGCCTAGGCCTCTGGGATTAACTGTCAGTTTTCCCATCGCCCTCTTTGAGTAACTGTCAGTTTTCCCATCATGCCTCAGCCTCTGGGAGCAACTGTCAGTTTTCCCATCATGCCTCTGGGAGCAAGTGTCAGTTTTCCCATCATGCCTCTGGGGGTAACTGTCAGTCTTTCCATCATGCCTCAGCCTCTGGGAGTAACTGTCAGTATTCCCAGCATGCCTATGCCTCTGGGAGTAACTGTCAGTTTTCCCATCATGCCTCAGTCTCTGGGAGTAACTGTTAGTGTTCCCATCATGCCTCTGCCTCTGGGAGTAACTGTCAGTCTTCCCATCATGCCTCAGCCTCTGGGAGTAACTGTCAGTTTTCCCAGCATGCCTCAGCCTCTGGGACTAACTGTCAGTCTTCCCATCATGCCTCAGCCTCTGGGAGTAACTGCCAGTCTTGCAAAGCCTCATGGTACATGTCGTTCCACAAAAACTGGAGGGCCACAGTTGCCCTACAATAGAGAATGCAAGCAGCTGTGTTGATGCACATTACCCGGACACGGTCCATTGTCATCACCATCATGAAATCTGCCATGAGCAGTGTCATGCAGCCATTGCTGGAGTGCGTGTAGACAGGAAGTGACACCAAAACGGCTGCAGGAGATCAACAAAAGTGAGCTATAACACAGAATACAGAATAATTGTGTTTCAGTGAGCCTGTATAGCAAGGAGCATGCTGCCACGGGTAGAGAGCAGGGGGATAAGCTCATCAGCCTGCGGCTGCTCTTTTGCCTTCCATTCATAGGCTGGGGGCCTATGGAATGGAACCTAGCTATGCTGTTTAGCGGTACTGTGTAAATCTCAGGCCTGGTTGGGCAGAATTACAAATCTTTTGGCAGCTTAAGTAGCTCCCTTGTATACTTAACCCCTCGTCTACTAGGCACTTTTACCCCCTTTCTGCTCAGACCAATTTTCAGCTTTCAGTGCTATCACACTTTGAATTACAATTGCGCGGTCATGCAACACTGTACCCAAACCAATTTTTTATTATTTTTTGAGACAAATAGATTTGGAAAAAAAAAGTTTTCTTAGTTTCTGTTATAAAGTTTTGTAAATAAGTAATTTTTCTCCTTCATTGATTGGCACTGATAGGCTGCACTGATGGGGACTAATGAGGAGTCACTGATGGGCACTGATAGGCTGCACTGATGGGCACTGGTGAGGCTGCACTGTTAGGCGGCACTGATGGGCACTGATATGCAGCAATGATGGGCACTGTTAGGTGGCACTGATGGGCATTGATAGGTGGCAATGATGAACAATGTTAGGCAGCACTGATGGGCACTGATAGGTGGCACTGATGGGCACTGATAGGTGGCAATGATGAACACTGTTAAGCAGCACTGATGGGCACAGATAGGTTTCACTGTTAGGCGGCACTGATGGGCACTGTTAGGCGGCACTGATGGGCAGCAATGATGGGTACTGTTAGGTGGCACTGATGGGTGGCACTGATGGGCACTGATAGGTGGCACTGATGGGTACTGATAGGTGGCAATGATGAACACTGTTAGGCAGCACTAATGGGCACTGATAGGTGGCATTGTTAGGTGGCACTGATGGGCACTGTTACGCAGCACTGATGGGCACTGTTAGGTGGCACTGATTGGCAGCAATGATGGGCACTGTTAGGCGGCACTGATGGGCACTGATATGTGGCAATGATGAATACTGTTAGGCAGCACTGATGGGCATTGTTAGGTGGCACTGATAGGCATTGATAGGCGGCACTGATTAACTGATGGGCACTGATTAGCAGCACACATGGGCACTGATGGACACTATTGGCTGCACTGATTGGGCTACACTGATCCCCAGGACACTGATGATCAGTGTAGATGTCCCGGACAGCTCGTGTGGAGAGGACCACCGATAACCGACAATTCCTATTTACCCTGTAATCAGCTGTGATTGGACTCCGCTGTTCAGTTGGTGAAAGAGTCTGTGATTGGCCTGTTCTGTAGCCATGTGATCAGCTGTGTCCGAAAGACACAACGATCACAGATCACGTGCAGTGCATGCCCCAAGGGGCGTGCGGGAGGTGCGGTTTTGGGAGGACATCCATGGACGCCCTCCCAGAAAAAGCTGACCACGCTGTAGCCATCTTTTGGCTGTAGCGCGGTCGGGAACATTGTTAAACAGTGAATTTACCTTTGTTCCATCTTTAAAGCAGAATTCCAGCCAAGAACAGCAAGATAAAGATGAATAGGCCACTAAAAAATATAATAGCAAAACCAGATTTAGCTGCAATACTCACCTTCAGTCCAGCAATTTCCCCTGCAGTACTTTTCTTTGCCTCTGGATATCATCGGTCTGATGGTCAGCATCCTTCAACTCACTTCCTCTGAGCCCAGGTCATCCCGGACAAGCCCCCAGCCTGTGACTGCACAATGAAAGGAGAAGCAGCACAGTGATGAGTTCACCTCCCTGGTGCTCTGCTCTCTCCTCCTATCAGCATGCTTTTGGTCAGCACACAATGGTTCCTTGTGCTGCTTCTTCCTCTCCCAGTCAGAGCTCTGCTCTTGAGGGAATCCAAGAGGCTGTTACCAGGGCACATTTTGGTAATCACAGTTGTCCTAAATTTTCTTAAATGTAAAAATAATTTTTTTGATGTATTAACCATTTTATATCTTTCTGGAATTCAAGTTGTAGGACTGCTGATTGGTATATTATAGATTATCTAGCTCTTCTAGCAGCAATGATGGGCACTGTTAGACGGCACTGATGGGTGACACTGATGGGCACTGTTAGGCGGCACTGATGGGCACTGATAGGTGGCAATGATGAATACTGTTAGGCAGCACTGATGGGCACTGATAGGTGGTACTGTTAGGCGGCACTGATGGGCATTTTTTGATGTATTAACCATTTTATATCTGTCTGGAATTCAAGTTGTAGGACTGCTGATTGGTATATTATAGATTATCTAGCTCTTCTAAATCTTTTCTTACCTGGAGACAATTCACTACGTTTAAAACAAACTCCAGTCTTCCCTTCAGTCTTGCACAGTTATACAGGCACCCTTCCTGGACTGAAATGGCTTACTCTGATGTCACTGCACACTGTGAGCTTCTTACAATATGCATTAGTAGCTGCAGCAAATCAGAACTTCCTGGCTGGAGGACGCCCAGCATCATCTAGCCTAGTGGTCTCCAAACTGCGGCTCGTGGGACAGATGCGGCCCTTTGCTTGCTTTTATCTGGCCCTTGGGACACTATTTCATATACTGATACCAACAACTGGGTATAATCTCCACTACTTACACCAATGATGGGAGCACAACCCGGGGGGCGGATTTACCAGAAGGCAAACAAGGCATTTGCCTAGGGCGGCATTTTTCAGGGGGCAGCACCCCCCCCCCCCCCGCAAGAAGGGACATTTGCGGAATGCGGGCTGCTTGATGGTGTATGCAGAGCCCAACTCTTGTTCCCGGGGATGTCTGGAGCTGTGAAGGTGAGTGTCTTGCTCTCTGTTTCCAGGTAGGGGGGGTTGGTGTTAGTGGAAGGCTCTCTCGGGTGGTAGGGGGGCACGGGTGTTGTTGGCCACTGGTGTTGGTTGGTGTCAGGCTCTCTCCTCCGGGAAGGGGGGGGGGTCAGGTGGTAGGTGGGCACGGGTGTTGTTGGCCACTGGTGTTGGTTGGTGTCAGGCTCTCTCCTCCGGGAAGGGGGGGGGGTCAGGTGGTAGGTGGGCACGGGTGTTGTTGGCCACTGGTGTTGGTTGGTGTCAGGCTCTCTCCTTCGGGAAGGGGGGGGGTCAGGTGGTAGGGGGGCACGGGTGTTGTTGGCCACTGGTGTTGGTTGGTGTCAGGCATTCTCCTCCGGGAAGGGGGGGGTCAGGTGGTAGGGGGGCACGGATGTTGTTGGCCACTGGTGTTGGTTGGTGTCAGGCTCTCTCCTCAGAGAAGGGGGGGGGGTCAGGTGGTAGGGGGGCACCGGTGTTGTTGGCCACTGGTGTTGGTTGGTGTCAGGCTCTCTCCTCTGGGAAGGGGGGGGTCAGGTGGTAGGGGGGCACGGGTGTTGTTGGCCACTGGTGTTGGTTGGTGTCAGGCTCTCTCCTCCGGGAAGGGGGGGGATCAAGTGGTAGGGGGGCACGGGTGTTGTTGGCCACTGGTGTTGGTTGGTGTCAGGCTCTCTCCTCTGGGAAGGGGGGGGGGGTCAGGTGGTAGGGGGGCACCGGTGTTGTTGGCCACTGGTGTTGGTTGGTGTCAGGCTCCCTCCTCCGGGAAGGGGGGGGTCAGGTGGTAGGGGGGCACCGGTGTTGTTGGCCACTAGTGTTGGTTGGTGTCAGGCTCTCTCCTCCGGGAAAGGGGGGGGTCAGGTGGTAGGGGGGCACGGGTGTTGTTGGCCACTGGTGTTGGTTGGTGTCAGGCTCTCTCCTCCGGTAAGGGGGGGGGTTCATGTGGTAGGGGGGCACGGGTGTTGTTGGCCACTGGTGTTGGTTGGTGTCAGGCTCTCTCCTCCGGTAAGGGGGGGGGTTCATGTGGTAGGGGGGCACGGGTGTTGTTGGCCACTGGTGTTGGTTGGTGTCAGGCTCTCTCCCCCGGGAAGGGGGGGGGTCAGGTGGTAGGGGGGCACCAGTGCTGTTGGCCACTGGTGTTGGTTGGTGTCAGGCTCTCTCCTCAGGGAAGAGGGGGTCAGGTGGTAGGGGGGCATGGGTGTTGTTGGCCACTGGTGTTGGTTGGTGTCAGGCATTCTCATCTGGGGGGGCGTCTGATTTTTGTGTTGCCTAGGGCAACAAACCTAAATACACCACTGGGCACAACTCCTTCCAAAGACACCAATGATGGGGCACAACTCCTTCCAATGACACCAACGATGGGGCACAACTCCTTCCAATGACACCAACGATGGGGCACAACTCCTTCCAATGACACCAATGATGGGGCACAATTCCTCCCAGTGACACAAATGATAGTGTCCAATGACATCAATGATGGGGCAGATTTCCTCCCACTGACACCAAACAATGGGGCATTATTTCTTTCCCACTGACGTCGGGACCTTTTCTACTCCACCGGCCCTCATAAAGTGTGAAGGACAGTAAACTGGCCCTTGGTTTAGAAAGTTTGGAGACCCCTGGTCTAGCCCTTTCCTCCCCAACTTGGCTGTCTCTAGTCCGCCCCTTACGTTCATTGGATTTCAGTTATTTCAGTCAGGCCCGGCCTCACATGTGTTTTTTTACCTAGTTCAGTCTACATGCCAATACAACCTGCCTAGGAACTCCCACTCCTTCCTATGCATAACGCCTCCCAAGAGTCAGCCCACTGCTAGTGTCAGGGTTGAGGGCTGTAACGAGGAGTACTGAGGCAGGTGCTGTGATATTTTCAGGAAGCTATTTAGAGTACCCTGCTGGCACCTCCCACCAGCAACGATCTGCCTGTACTGCATAGAGAAGCACAGAGACCCAGTGATGACATTGCTGGATCTAAAATAAGGTATGTCATGAAAACAGAAAAGTTTTATTTAATCATTTCACTATCATGTTGATGAGGGAAAAGGAGGGGGCCGAGGAAGGCAAACTATAAGCAGCTTTAAGTGGAACAAAAGGTTCTGTATAACAGTCCAGACCAGGGGTGGACTGACAACTCATGGGCCCCCGGACAATAGGGGATCATGGGGCCCCTGTGTCCTTGCCCAAACTCAAAAAAGCCTATGAAAAAGGTACCAGGGGCATCTCATGGGGCCCCCCACTCACCGAGTTTCCAAATGGTCAGTCCGCCCCTGGTCCAGACATTGCAAATCGTCATTTTGGTACTTTTGTATTGTCTGAACACATCACAGCATTCCCTTCAAAGCTTTGTTGTGATAACTCCCAAAGTATGGGGTGTCAGGAATTCCCACGTGGTCGTGGTGTAAGCCACCTGCACGCGCCTCTAGCGCCGAGTGTAACATGTATATGAATGACTTGTAAGTGCCGAGCTGAGATGTCATTACTCCTGCGTTATTTTGCAAGCCACTTGAGAGCGCGATTATGTGAATGTTACAGAGCTCTTGAATTATTGATTCCAGTCTGTATGGATGCAGCGTTTATAGTCATTGATCAGCTACTTAGAAAATCCAAAGGTGTGCCAATTATAAAGAGCACCTGTCATTTATGTGGGTAGGAGGTAACTGGCTTTGTTCTAGTGTGCATTGAGGATACATACAAATTTTTTTTCGGTAAATACACATTTGTACAAAAAAAAAAATATATATATATATATAATGTGCATAAAGAACTTTAATTATGATCCCCAGGAATTATTCATTGAATATATTTACAATTAATATACAATTATTTTGTTTTTGAGTCCCTCCCCTCCCTTTCTTTACATTCCTTCTCTTTATTAGGTGGTGGAGGACAGTGGATTTTTAGTGTGTATTTTTGTAATTTTTCTATTTTTTTTGGGTAAACACACATTTGTAAACAAAATTAAAATACATATATATATATATATATATATATATATAGTCATTTATCAGCTACTTAGAAAATCCAAAGGTGTACCAATTATAAAGAGCACCTGTCATTTATGTGGGTCGGCGGTAACTGGCTTTGTTCTAGTGTGCATTGACGGTGGAACGCCCCGCTGAGGATACATACATAAGGAATACCATTTTTTTTTACAGAAAAATTATTGGTAAACACACATTTGTAAAAAAAATACAAATATACCAAAATTATATATATATATATATATATATATATATATATATATATATGTATATGTAGAAAACTTTAATTATGCTCCCCAGGAATTATTCATTGAATATAATTATAGTTAATATACAATTGTTTTTTGGATTCCCTCCCCTCCCTTTCTTTCCATTTTCCTCCATATTAGGTGGTGGAGGACAGTGAATTTTTAATGTATATTTTTGTAATTTTGCTATTTTTTTGGTAAACACACATTTGTAAACAAAATTAAAATATAAAAGATATATATTTTTTTTTTGTTTTATATATATATATATATATATATATATATATATATATAGTCATTTATCAGCTACTTGGAAAATCCAAAGGTGTACCAATTATAAAGAGCACCTGTCATTTATGTGGGTCGGCGGTAACTGGCTTTGTTCTAGTGTGCATTGACGATGGAATGCCCCGCTGAGGATACATACATAAGGAATACCATTTTTTTTTACAGAAAAATTATTGGTAAACACACATTTGTAAAAAAAATACAAATATACCAAAATTATATATATATATATATATATATATATATATATATATATATATATATGTGTAGAAAACTTTAATTATGCTCCCCAGGAATTATTCATTGCATATAATTATAGTTAATATACAATTGTTTTTTGGATTCCCTCCCCTCCCTTTCTTTCCATTTTCCTCCATATTAGGTGGTGGAGGACAGTGAATTTTTAATGTATATTTTTGTAATTTTGCTATTTTTTTGGTAAACACACATTTGTAAACAAAATTAAAATATAAAAGATATATATATATATTTTTTTGTTTTCTATATAGATAGATATATATATATATATATATATATATATGTATATATATATATATATATAGTCATTTATCAGCTACTTGGAAAATCCAAAGGTGTACCAATTATAAAGAGCACCTGTCATTTATGTGGATCGGAGGTAACTGGCTTTGTTCTAGTGTGCATTGAGGGTGGAACGCCCCACTGAGGATACATACATGAGAAATGCCATTTTTTTTTTACAGAAAAATTATTGGCAAGCACACATTTGTAAAAAAAAATACCAAAATTATATATATATATATATATATATATATATATATATATATATATATACACATGTAAAAAAAACTTTAATTATGCTCCCCAGGAATTATTCATTGAATATAATTACAGTTAATATACAATTTTTTTTTTGGATTCCCTCCCCTTCCTTTCTTTACATTTCTCCTCTTTATTAGTTGGTGGAGGACAGTGGATTTTTAATGTATATTTTTGTAATTTGCTATTTTTTTTGTAATTGAATCTTGATTACCATCAATATTCACATGAAATAATATTTTTCAGTCCTTAAGAAGCAGAATTACTGTGAAACACATAGACCGAGCTTGATACAATGTACTGGTCTTTCTGTGGTTTAAAAGATATGTTCTTTGTTGCCAATAAGAAGATGCTTTTTACTAATTTTGTAATGTATGTGGTGGTATTTTAGGATTTTGTATACAATTAAAGTAAATTTTTAAAATTGATACTAATTGTAAGTATGCACTTGTATTGTTCTTTGTTGCCACTAAGAAGATCCTTTTACATTTGTATGCATTGGGTGGTATTTCAAGATTTTCGTATACAATAAAAGTGCATACTTACAATTAGTATCAATTTTAATAAATGCCCTTTACTGTATACCCAGTCTTAAAATAACACAAAATACATAAAAATTAGTAAAAAGGATCTTCTTATTGGTAACAAAAAACATTTTTTAAAGCCAGAGAAAGCCCAATATATTGTATCTAGCTCAGTTTGTGCATTTTGCATTAACCCAGCTTCTTCAGGATTGAAAAATATGCTTTCAGGTAAGTATTGAAATCAAGATCCGTCTACAAAAAAATAACAATATAATTGCAAAAGTATAAATACAATCCACTGTCCACCACCACCTAATAAAGAGGAGGAATGTGAAGGAAAGGAGGGAATAATTAAAAAAAATTGCATATAATAAAAGCTAATTTTTCTTTAATTGTTACTAATTTTAATTGTGATCAGTGAATAATTCCTGGGTGGCACATTTAAAGTCCTTTTACATACTATATATTTTTTTCCAATTGTTTTAATTAGGATGATGCCCCCATGGACATATTTCACTGATATATTTGTAATTGACTGCATATTTTTTGGACATTTAACACACATTTGTTTTTTTTCCCGGAATTTTTTTTTTCTTTAAAAAATTTCAAAATAGGTTTGTTAGTTTGAAGGTTGGAGGAAAGGTTTAGAATAGGATAACAGGATAGTAATATTTTGTGATGCTAAGTAATTTTTATGGAATTAGTTAAATTAGATCCCCTGAAGCAAGAAACAATAGACACCTCCCCAGGAAAAAAATATCCTCTGCCAGCAACAATAGATCCACCCCGGCAACAGAAGATCCACAGCAGCTATAGACACCATCTAGCACAAATATCCCCCACCAGCAACAATAAACCATACACAACAGTAGATCCTCAGCAGCAACAATAGACAACCCCAGCATCAAAAGACCCCCACACCCACCTCCAGTAATAAAATCCCCCATCACTCCAGCAATAATAAACATTAGATCCTCTGCAGCAACAATCTACACCCCCCCCCAGCAACAAAAGACCCTACCAGCAACAATAAACCCCCACACCCCCCAGAAACAATAGATCTCCCACCAGCAAACAACAAAAGATCCACCCTAGCAACAGAGGATCCTTTGCAGCAGCAATAGACCCCTCAGCAACAATAGATACCCCAATAAAGCCCCCCACCAGCAACAATAGACCTCTCACAACAGTAGATGCACTGCAGCAACCAGAGACACCAGCAGCAACAAAAGACCCCCGCACAAGAGACTCCCCACAACAGTAGATCATCCACAGCAACAATAACCCCCCCAGCAACAATAATGCCTCCAGCATCAATAGACACTTCAGCAAGCACCCCTTACCAGTACATGCATTTAGTGCTGGAGGTGCTGGAATTACGTACTGCCATGTTCCCACTGAACAAAAACCCAGAGTAGAACACTTATGGTCATGAACAGGGGCATTCTGACAACTCATGGGGCCCCCGGGCAATAGGGGATCATGGGGCCCCTGTGTCCTTGCCCACACTAATAAAAGCCTATAAAAAGGTACCAGGGGTATTTCATGAGGCCCCCTACTGACCCCGGCCCTCGGGCAGTGACCGAGTGATCGAATGGTCAGTCCGCCCCTGGTCATGAAATAATTTTATATTTTTATAGAGGTTTATAGAGATATTTGGTTTCAAAAGAAGGACAGTCTTTCTAAATTAGTGGGCAGTTGGGAGTTATATGAGACTCTGTGCTCAGGTGTCAAAGGGATCGGGACAACATTTGGCCCAAAACAGTCTGGACAGGCCTCCATCTGATGCTAGGCCTTAAAGAGAGTATTTGAAATGATGACCGGTATACGCCAGTTCTTGGCCAACTGTTTGCTTCTCTTGGCGTTGCAGTTTGTTGGCAGAAATGATGGCCTGATGGTGGAGGATTGTTCAATAAAGTGTTCCAGAGCTGGGGGCACACAGACATTGGCTGCTCTTCCACATCCTTCTTCTGTGTGTGCAAGACCTAACGCTGGCTACATACGCTGCAATCTCCATTAGATTTACCAGCAACCATGCAGTGTTAAAGCCTCCCTAAAGGATCCATTCCATTTATATTCAACAGAAAGGACCTTGTACTGGAGAGCAGGGGCGGACTGACAACTCATGGGGCCCCCGGGCAATAGGGGATCATGGGGCCCCTGTGTCCTTGCCCAAACTCAAAAAAGCCTATGAAAAAGGTACCAGGGGCATCGCATGGGGCCCCCTACTGACCCCGGGCCCTCGGGCAGTGCCTGAGTTTCCAAATGGTCAGTCCTCCCCTGCTAGAGAGTCATTGGTAGGTCTAAAGGAGGTTATACAATCACATGTTGCAAAAGTGCTTAGGTAGTTCCTATTCATGCAAATGTGTAAAGCTACAGAAATGTCTGCTCTGTATCAGCTCTGTCTGTCACACCTAAGTCCCATAACCTAACTTCTCAACACTGCTTTGGTCGCATAGAAACACTATCTGATGCCGGTACTTAAAAAATAAAATAGTTGTAAAAAATTCAGTGATAAAAACAAATTAAAAGTACTTTTCTTTTCTTTGTCTAGGTGGAGAAGAACGAGGATGCTGACCAAAAAATTGAACAAGATGCAAACAAACCAGAGGACAAAGCTCATAAAGCCGCTACCAAAATCCAGGCCAGCTTCCGCGGACACATAATCCGGAAAAAGCTCAAGGGGGACAAGAAAGATGAGACTTCTGGAGAGCCAGTGGAGAACCACAAAGAGGATGAAGCAGAAAAGACAGAGAATGAGGCCCCCAAAAAAGAGGAACCCACCAGCGATGGACCTTTGTCTGAAGAGGACAAGAAGAAGGTCGATAACTCTTCGGAAGGCAAAAAGCCAGAAGGGGGTTCAGAAGAGGAAGCCAAAAACACAGAAAAGTCCACTACGGAAGAGAAGCATGCGGAGTCAGACGGCACCGTGAAGGGTACAAGTGAAAACTGCTCGGGAGGTGACTCCAACCAAGCAAAGGATGAGTCCAAACAAGCCAATGTGCCTGCTGCTAGTCCCGACGCTGCTCCGGCAAAAGAGGAGCCCAAACAGGAGAAAGTGGAGAGCAGTCAAGTCGAGGAAAAGAAAGGAGGTAAATTTAACTTGTTTGCTTTTAAAATATCAAATGATCACATTTGTATTTAGGGGTTGACTTAGATGGCTTGATACTTGTAAGCATCACGTGTAATTATTGTTACATGGGTTAAAGCCATCTTGCCTATTTCCTAAGCATGTAAGGATAGGTATACCACCAAAAGTTTGCAAACACTTGACCATCACACAAAATGACCAAAAGTATTGAGTTCAGGTGTTTCCAGTGAAGAGAATTCTATATTATACAAAGACATTCTAGACAACTGTGTGCTTCTGGCCTTGTGGTAAGACCCTTTCCTATTCCAGCATTACTATGTGCAAAGCCAGATGCATAAAGGCATAGTTTGATGAGTTGAGACCCTTGAATGGCCTTCACAAAGCCACGACCTCAACCCTCAACACTAATGAACACTTTTAGGATGAAGTAAAATATTGACTGAGAGGGTTTTTTTTAACCATCATCAGTACTTGACCTAACAAATGTTCTTTTGGCCAAATGGACACAAATTCCCACAGACACTTTCCAAAGTTCTGTAGAAAGCTTTCCTAGAAGACTGGAGGTTGTAGTAGGTGCAAAATGGTGTAAGTGTAAGTATAAAGTCCATATTAATGTCCATAACTTTGAAATGGGATGTTCAACAAGCTTTTGTAGGTATGAAGGGGGAGTCTTCACAATTTGTGGCTATATTGTAAATTCATAATCCATTCATCAACTGTACCAAGCTCACTATTTCTTTCTCCAAATGTAATTGTCATTGACTGGCAAGCCGGACACTTTTTTTTCCTAATGTTGTGAATAGGGTACCACAATAATTGGAAGAAGGCTGACTCTACCAACTAAATGTGTTCAGCGTCAGAGCTTTATGGGAAAAATGCTGAGGTGTCACACATTGGTTCAACACATTTATCTGTCTGCAGGATAGGTATGCACCATATGGCCAACATTTGTGGACACCTGACCATCATAACTTACCATCACTGAATAAAGGAATGTGGGCATGTCTCCAAATTATTGAGTTCAGGTGTTTCCAGTGCAGAGTACTGTTAATAGTGCAGCATACAAAGACATTTTTGTCAATTGCTAATTACCAACTCTATGGCAACAGTTTGGCCAAGTCTTTTGCTTTATTATCAGCATGCCCCTGTGAACAAAGCCAACTCCATCAAGACATAGATTAATTTGGCATATAGGAACTCGAGTGGCAACAGAGCTCTGTCTGCAACCCTAATAAACAACCTTTGGCATAATTCAGAATGTTGATTGAGAGCCAAGTCCTCCAATGTCTGTACCTGACCTCACAGTTGCTCTTTTGGCTGAATGTGCATAAATTGCCACAGACACACTCCAAGATTTTATAGAAAGCCTTCCCAAAGTAGTGGGAGCTGTTTTAACCACAAAGGGGGCCCAACTTCATGTTAATACCAAGGACATTGGAATGGAGTGTCTAATAAGCTCATCTAGGTGCAGTATGAAGGTTGGGTGTCCACACGCCTTTGGCCTTGTAGTGTTAAATCTGTAGAGCCTTCAAAGATTAAAAAAAATGGTATGGACCAAAAGAGAAAAGTGGGGAGTGTGGTCCCTACCATTCTTTTTAATCTTTTTTTTGGAGGCTCTACAGATTTAACACTACAAGGCCAAAGGCATGTGGACACCTGACCATCTATATGAAAGTGATGGTGAGGTAGGGAATATTGCTGAATTTAGATTTTACCTACATCTAGGCAATTTCTAGAATCCAGACATAAATGGCTACAAAACCATAGGCTTGTAGATAACATCTTGGTCTCCATGCAGACCTTTTGTCTTCTATGATTGCATTCAATATTGATGGGCGGTACCCAGAAATCAACAAAGGGAGTACTAATATCCCAGTGATACCACTACTCCCAGAAGAAAAACCCCAGAGGCACCTATCAGACAGCGTCTTCAGATGTGTGTCAACACAAGAGTTGCACAAAGTCTATGTCAACAATTCTCAACCAGGGTTTTGTGGAACCCTGATATTCCTTCATACTTTGCTAGGAGTCCCTTGAGCTGTTGCTAACTGACCCTTCAATTTGATGGTGCCTGCATAGTTCCCGGACCAATGCCACTTGGAAAGGCAACTTTATGACACCAATGATCTTTTTTGATGTTTGTAAGGGTGGCATTCTGACCACCTTGTATGGGGACATCCTTCCCAGTGACCACCACCATAAGTGGTGTTCTTACCACTGGTCACCAATGTATGGGGCATTTGTCCACTGACCCCCCAATGAATTAGTTTTAGCAGGTGTTCATTAAGACCTGAAAATTATTTCAAGGTTTCTTCTGCAGTATAAAGGTTGAGAAAGGTTGGTCTAAGTCTATGTAGAAAGAGTGTCTCCTGCCAGCAAGATTCTTGCTCTCAGTATGGAGGCAGTCATCCTTCTGCTGAAATTTGATAAACTCAGACCTACAGCTCTACAATAAGCAAAGCTGTAGGCTCCTGCTGATTGGACAACTGTACAGTAGTTTAGTTTTAGCAGGGAACATGTTGAACCTCTGCAGGAAGACCACCACAGAGAGAGCTTACAAGGATCCTTATGTGCAAAATGCTGGCAAAGGATGGGCTGTACTATTCAGGCTCTGACTACTTTTTAAAGAAAAACTGTAAGGCCTCTTTGGCGTTTTGTTTGCCAAAGCCCCAGAACTCAACTCAGTAAAAGTCTATGGGGTTGATTTACTAAATTTGCAAAGTGCAAAATCTGGTGCAGCTGTGCATGGTAACCAATCAGCTTCTAACTTTAGCTTGTTCAATTAAGCTTTGACAATAAAACCTGAAAGCTGATTGGTTTCCATGCAGAGTTGCTCCAGAATTTGCACTTCTCGGTTTTAGTAAATCAACGCCTATGTGTCCATGCACACAAGCTTTTTCCAGAGTTTAGGAGCAGCAGAGTTTAGGGTCAGTTAAATGTCCCTCTCCTGAACGCCGAAGAATCAAGTTCAGGAGAGGAACATTTTTGCCAAAAAAAACACTAGCCACATTTTAGAGCTTGGACGTTTATTGATTTAAATGGCAAGTACTACTTTCTGCTGTAAGTAAAGTCCAAAGTCAGTTCCAGGGTGCATGTCGCCTAAGACTTTTCACACCAGGGGTGGACTGACAACTCATGGGGCCCCTGGGCAATAGGGGATCATGGGGCCCCTGTGTCCTTGCCCAAACTCAAAAAAGCCTACAAAAAAGGTACTAGGAGCATCTCATGGGGCCCCCCACTGACCCCAGGCCCTCAGGCAGTGCCCGAGTTTCCACATGGTCAGTCCGCCCCTGGTCTGGAGCCAGTTGAGACCATCTGAGTGCCATCTACAGTGTGTTCAGGCAGGTCTGGCAGAGGCAGTGCCTGAGCATGTCATGGTGCTAACTCAAAACGCAAACTCAAAAAAGCCTATGAAAAAGGTACCAGGGGCATCTCATGGGGCCTGCTACTGACCCCGGGCCCACGGTCAGTCTGCCCCTGTTTCACACCCTTTTATACACCTGCAAAGTATTTTTCTGATCTGTTTAACATTCAGTTGGACTTGCAAGAAACTGTTTAGTCCTCATCCATCTCTATTTCATGTGCTCTTGTGAGCTTTTGTGAGCAGGAAATTTCCATACATTCCCCGATTTTGCCTTGGCACTGATAAAACCACAAGTGCTGTGGAGACACCTCCATGGGCCAACGTGCCCTTGACATTGACCCATCATTGTTACAGTCACCCTGATAGAGAAAGTCGACGTTTACTAGATAGAGATATGACTTTGTGCCTGCACAGCCTGGATTTGGCACCGGTTAGGGAGCAGAAGGTTCGCTCAGCTACTGCCATCACACATCTCATATGTACGTTTCAGCAACTCTGTCTTCATCCAGCATGGCTCAGCCTCTAATTAATAGTATATTGGCTCCAGGATTGTCGTTGCTAAATCAGAATGTAACTGGCTCTTCTCCAGTGCCAAGGCTTGGCGTTCAGCTGCCAAAATCAGTAATAAAATGTGGTCAGCTTAAGGACATTGTAAATAATTGAGGTTTACATCGAGGAACTATTAAAGGGCCAATAAACCTGAAACGGAATCCGTTGCTGAGTAAAAGTTTAATACACTCACAGCGCAAATGTACGCTGCGATTATTTCTCTTCAAGGCTGGCCCATTAGCTTGCCATACTGCAGGATAGAGGAGTGAACTTACTACATGGCAATGAGAGGGACGTCTACCAAATGCATTTTACTGCAAGGAAACGGATTCCTCTTTAACCCACTTTCAGTCTCTTGTTGTATTTTCCCTCATCTGTTGCTGTCTTTACTCTCACATTTTAATCTTCTTTTATTCCTGCCCCTCCCTCTATTTCTTTCTCTCTCTTCTTACCCCCCTCTCCTTGTCCCATAGAGTCCATTCACATTTGTGCGACTTGTCATTCGACTTTGGGGACCAAGGTTGCATGACAAGTCGCACCCCATGTTTCCCAATGATGACCATTCATATCTGTGCAACTTAAAGTCGCAGCAACTTGAAAGTAGTTCCTGCACTACTTTGGTCCTTCTTTCATGTGATATACGTGTGACTTGTGTGCGACTTTGTAGAGCACAAATAATCATCCCTGGCCAAAGCCAAAGTTGCACCAAAGTTGCAATGAAAATTGCACGATTTTGAAGTCGCACAAGTGTGATTGGAGCCTCAATCTTGGATAAAATAACAATCAGATTAAGGGCAGCACTGAGCAAACTTTGCAAACAATAATACATTCAATAGGCAACACCATGAAAAGCACAAAGTACCAAAAATGCTAATCATACAAATTATACTAAAAGTGTAAACTATAAGTCCTTCTCTCACTTCCCCTTATATGCCTCTCACTGCCCCTGTCTCTCTCGCCCCCAGGCCCTCTCTCCTTTGCCCCTCATCCCTGTCCCCCTGTCCCTCTCCCCTTGGCACAGTCTCCCTCTCCCCCTGTCCCTCCTTCCCTCTCCTAATGTGCCTCTCCCCCTGTCCCTCTCCCCTTGGCACTATCTCCCTCTCCCCCTCCTTCCCTCTCCTCCCGTACCTCTCCCCCTGTCCCTCTCCCCTTGGAACTATCTCCCTCTTCTCCTCTACCTCTCCTCCTATCCCTCCTTCCCTCTCAACCTGTACCACTCCCGCTGTCTCTCTCTCTCCTTTCCTCACTCCCAATCTCTTTCTCCCTCCCCCTGTCCCTCTCCCTCTGTCCCTTTATCCTGCTCCCCTTGTCCCTCTATTCTTCTACACTAGTCCCTCTCCCCCTGTGTCTCTCCCTGCTCTTCGCTCTCAGTCCCTTTCTTCCTCTCCCTGTCCCTCCTTCCCTCTCCTCTTGTACCTCCTCACCTGTGTCTCTCTCTCCTTATGCCTCACTCCCAGCCCCTTTCTTCCTCTCCCCATGTTCCTCTCTCCCCCTGTCCGTCTCTTACTCTCCCCCTGTCCCTCTCTTACTCTCCCCATGTCCCTCTCTCCCCCTGTCCATCTCTTACTCTCCCCCTGTGCCTCTCGTCCCCTGTCCCTCTCTTACTCTCCCCCTGTCCCTCTCTCCCCCTGTCCCTCTCTTACTCTCCCCCTGTCCCTCTCTTACTCTCCCCCTGTCCCTCTCTTACTCTCCCCCTGTCCCTCTCTCCCCCTGTCCCTCTCTTACTCTCCCCCTGTCCCTCTCTTACTCTCCCCCTGTTCCTCTCTTACTCTCCCCATGTCCCTCTCTCCCCCTGTCCATCTCTTACTCTCCCCCTGTCCCTCTCTTACTCTCCCCCTGTGCCTCTCGTCCCCTGTCCCTCTCTTACTCTCCCCCTGTCCCTCTCTCCCCCTGTCCCTCTCTTACTCTCCCCCTGTCCCTCTCTTACTCTCCCCCTGTCCCTCTCTTACTCTCCCCCTGTGCCTCTCATCCCCTGTCCCTCTCTTACTCTCCCCCTGTCCCTCTCTCCCCCTGTCCATCTCTTACTCTCCCCCTGTGCCTCTAATCCCCTGTCCCTCTCTTACTCTCCCCCTGTCCCTCTCTCCCCCTGTCCCTCTCTCCCCCTGTCCATCTCTTACTCTCCCCCTGTCCCTCTCTCCCCCTGTCCCTCTCTTACTCTCCCCCTGTCCCTCTCTTACTCTCCCCCTGTCCCTCTCTCCCCCTGTCCCTCTCTTACTCTCCCCCTGTCCCTCTCTTACTCTCCCCCTGTTCCTCTCTTACTCTCCCCATGTCCCTCTCTCCCCCTGTCCATCTCTTACTCTCCCCCTGTCCCTCTCTTACTCTCCCCCTGTGCCTCTCGTCCCCTGTCCCTCTCTTACTCTCCCCCTGTCCCTCTCTCCCCCTGTCCCTCTCTTACTCTCCCCCTGTCCCTCTCTTACTCTCCCCCTGTCCCTCTCTTACTCTCCCCCTGTCCATCTCTTACTCTCCCCCTGTCCCTCTCTTACTCTCCCCATGTCCCTCTCTCCCCCTGTCCATCTCTTACTCTCCCCCTGTCCCTCTCTTACTCTCCCCCTGTGCCTCTCGTCCCCTGTCCCTCTCTTACTCTCCCCCTGTCCCTCTCTTATTCTCCCCCTGTCCCTCTCTTACTCTCCCCCTGTCCCTCTCGTACTCTCCCCCTGTCCCTCTCGTACTCTCCTCCTGTCCCTCTCTTACTCTCCCCTGTCCCTCTCTCCCCCTGTCCCTCTCTTACTCTCCCCTGTCCCTCTCTCTCCCCTGTCCCTCTCCCTCTCCTGTCCCTCTCTTACTCTCCCCTGTCCCTCTCTCCCCCTGTCCCTCTCTTACTCTCCCCTGTCCCTCTCTTACTCTCCCCCGTCCCTCTCTCCCCCTGTCTCTCTCTTATTCTCCCCCTGTCCCCCTCTTACCCTCCCCCTGTCCCTCTCCTACTCCCCCTGTCCCTCTCTTACTCCCCCCGTCCCTCTCTTACTCTCCCCCTGTCCCTCTCTCCCCCTATCGCTCTTTTACTCTCCCCCTGTCCCTCTCTTACTCTCCCCCTGTCCCTCTCTCCCCCTGTCCCTCTCTTACTCTCCCCCTGTCCCTCTCTTACTCTCCCCCTGTTCCTCTCTTACTCTCCCCATGTCCCTCTCTCCCCCTGTCCATCTCTTACTCTCCCCCTGTCCCTCTCTTACTCTCCCCCTGTGCCTCTCGTCCCCTGTCCCTCTCTTACTCTCCCCCTGTCCCTCTCTCCCCCTGTCCCTCTCTTACTCTCCCCCTGTCCCTCTCTTACTCTCCCCCTGTCCATCTCTTACTCTCCCCCTGTCCCTCTCTTACTCTCCCCATGTCCCTCTCTCCCCCTGTCCATCTCTTACTCTCCCCCTGTCCCTCTCTTACTCTCCCCCTGTGCCTCTCGTCCCCTGTCCCTCTCTTACTCTCCCCCTGTCCCTCTCTTATTCTCCCCCTGTCCCTCTCTTACTCTCCCCCTGTCCCTCTCGTACTCTCCCCCTGTCCCTCTCGTACTCTCCTCCTGTCCCTCTCTTACTCTCCCCTGTCCCTCTCTCCCCCTGTCCCTCTCTTACTCTCCCCTGTCCCTCTCTCTCCCTGTCCCTCTCTTACTCTCCCCCGTCCCTCTCTCTCCCTGTCCCTCTCTTACTCTCCCCCGTCCCTCTCTCCCCCTCTCTCTCTTATTCTCCCCCTGTCCCCCTCTTACCCTCCCCCTGTCCCTCTCCTACTCCCCCTGTCCCTCTCTTACTCCCCCCGTCCCTCTCTTACTCTCCCCCTGTCCCTCTCTCCCCCTATCGCTCTTTTACTCTCCCCCTGTCCCTCTCTTACTCTCCCCCTGTCCCTCGCTTACTCTCCCCCTGTCTCTCTCTCCCCCTGTCGCTCTTTTACTCTCCCCCATCCCTCTCTTAATCTCCCCCTGTCCCTTTCTCCCCCTGTCGCTCTTTTACTCTCCCCCTGTCCCTCTCTTACAATTCCCCTGTCCCTCTTTTGCTCTTAACCTGTCCATTTCTCTCCAGGTCTCTTCCCCCTCATCCCATGTACCTATTTATGTCTCTTTTTTTAATGCCTCCCACCTTTCCCTGTCCCTTTCTCTCTCTCCTTTTCTTCTCTCTCTCTCTATGCCCATCTCTCTATCTATGCCCATCTCTCTATCTATGCCCATCTCTCTCCCTGCCCCTCACCCCCTCTCCTCCTTTTTCTTATGGTTTATTTGAAGCCCATGAACCATAGTCATGAGTGAGAAGAAACCCATGGGGACAGTCTACTGCATATTATAATATCTGCATTAGATTTCCAACAGATTAGGCAACAGTTGTATATTTATTGGTTTGTTTGAACGTTATAACGTGTACAAACTATGGAATATACACTGGAATTTATGCAGCTATGACACTATACTGGTAATGGCAGCGATCAGCAACTTCTAGTGGGACTATGATAGTGTGGTAGGCAATCAGGCGCTAACAGACGCTGGCTGGGAGGGACACTAACTGACACTGACATCAATAGTGACACTAATACAGTGATCAGTGCTAATACTGTAAACTGGCACTGTACTAATGACACTGGCTGGGAAGGGGTTAACATCTAGAGGCAATCAAAGGGTTAACTGTGTGCCTAACAATGTGTCATGTGATCTGCTTTTACTTTACTATCTGGCAGTTTTTTCTCCTTTGCAGGGAGGAGAAACAACCAGACTACTGTTCATAGTACACAGAGTTCTGTGTTTTTGTAAACACAAAACTCTGTGTGTGATTGGCCACAGCCAATCAGCTGAGTTCAGCCAAAATCATTGGCTGAAATCAACTGGCAAGCTCGTGCTGTGTCCAACCACAGCATGGGTCTGGCAGGGGGCGTGCGCATGCATGCCCTGAACCCGGAAGAAAGCCGTGATATTCAGGTACATCACCCAGCCTGCAGCAGCCGCCCGCTCGCAGTACAACTACTGTGGGTAGGCGGCAAGCAATTAAACCAGATAAGTAGCAATTTCAGAAGGAGAGGTCAAACAAAGGCGCTTTCCATAGATTGAGCGCAGGTTTCCTTTAAGGTTTGAGGGTTAAGGGTTAATTGTTCATTTTGAGACTTAGATTTAAAGGTAAAGGATACAAAGGCTGCCTTTCAGAGCTCTCCTTCTCAAATTGCTAGTCGCCCATCTGTTAGGTTGTTAGGTTGATTCATTGGCCTCTGTGCTTTGTGAGCTGGAAAAAGTATTTTATTTAGAAGATATAACTTTTCTCTGACTTCACTGGCTGCATGCTTAAAGCATATTCCTGGCCTTCCCTATAATCTTGCTCAGTTGTACCGGCTCCTCTACTGGACTGGAATGGCTTACTCTGATTTCCCTGCGCACTGTGAGCTTCTCACAATGTGCATTAGAAGCTGCAGGAAGTCAGAGAGAGCTCACCTCATTTCCTAATTTCCTGGATGGAGGATGTCCAGCATTATCTAGCCCCTTCTTTCCTCCCCCTTTCCCTGGCCCGCCCCGTTCATTCATTGAATTTCATTTCTTTCAGTCGGGCCCAGCCTCACATGTGGTTTTTACCTAGTTCAGTCTGCATGTGGCGGACTGACCATTTGGAAACTCGGGCAATGCCCGAGGGCCCGGGGTCAGTAGGGGGCCCCATGAGATGCCCCTGGTACCTTTTTCATAGGCTTTTTTGAGTTTGGGCAAGGACACAGGGGCCACATGATCCCCTATTGCCTGGGGGCCCCATGAGTTGTCAGTCCGCCCCTTGTTAGTGCTATCTAAATGCCTGTACTAAATAAATGACATATAGAAAACCAACTGAGAGCGAATCTGCAGATCTGTGCATGAAATCCAGCCAACCACAGCATCATGACTATCATGAAAATGCCTTTTTTTTTAACGAAATCTCATTTATAAAACTGGCGTATTTCCTTTACTGTTCTGTCTTGCCAACCTGGAGAACTGTAGTATATTTTGGGTAGGTCGGATTACTGGTAGCAGGAGGTCGTCCGATGATTAATTCCTTCGTAAATCTGCCCCATGCTCCACAAATGAAGCACGTTTAATTTTCCAGTCTGGAGTTAGTGGCTGCGGGAGGAAAGTGACCTGATTCTCTGCGTGCCAGACGAGACCCGCTACTTAGGGCACGTCAAGTCGATTTACCCAACGAATAGATCATATCAATATGTAACCATGGGGGGAAGCCGAATCCCTGCTGTAAATCTGTATTTAAAGTGAATATAAAATCTATACACACACACTAACCTATTTCCAACCCTCTCTGGCCTAATGTGTCATAATCTTTGCTGTAATATTATTATAATGCCAGCAGTTCTAGGGTAGCTCCAGCGCTAATTCCAGAGTGGATTGTGTAGGCAATTCTATTGATTGGCTGCCTCCAACTGAGTAACCAATCTGCACTTCCTAAATACTGAGCTTTGCCTGTACCAGCCCTGAGTTTTGAACAAGAGCTGGGAAACCTCAGAGCTGCTGTTAGCCAACTGTTATGGGGAGGTGATTCCAGCACATTAGGATAGACAGAAGAGGGAAGGTTCCTCCACATAGCCTTACCTCAACTCTGTTGAACATCATCCATGAAGACATGGTTTGATGAGTTTGTAGTGGAGGAACTTAAGTTGCTTCCACAGAGCCCTGACCTCAACCCTGCTGAACACCATCCATGCAGACATGGTTTGATGGGCTTGTGTGGAGGAATTCAAGTGGCCTCCACAGAGCCCTGACCTCAACCCTGCTGAACACCATCCATGCAGACATGGTTTGATGGACTGGTGTGGAGGAATTCAAGTGGCCTCCACAGAGCCCTGATCTCAACCCTGCTGAACACCATCCATAAAGACATGATTTGATGGGCTGGTGTGGAGGAATTCAAGTGGCCTCCACAGAGCCCTGATCTCAACCCTGCTGAACACCATCCATGAAGACATGGTTTGACGAGTTTGCAGTGGAGGAATTCAAGTGGCCATCACATTATCGATATGACCAAAAGTAGTAAACAGCCCCCCAATACTGATTTCATGTGCTTTTGCACAATTGTGTGCTTTCTACCTTGTGGTGACAGTTTGGTGAAAGTTTTTTTCTGTTCTAGCATTCAAGCCAGATCAATAAAGACATGGTTTGATGAGTTTGGGGTGGTGGAATCCATGTGGCCTCCACAGAGCCCTGACCTCAACACTACTGAACACCATCCATGAAGACATGATTTGATGGGCTGGTGTGGAGGAATTCAAGTGGCCTCCACAGAGCCCTGACCTCAACCCTGCTGAACACCATCCATGAAGACATGGTTTGATGGGCTGGTGTGGAGGAAATCAAGTGGCCTCCACAGAGCCCTGATCTCAACCCTGCTGAACACCATCCATGAAGACATGGTTTGACGAGTTTGCAGAGGAGGAATTCAAGTGGCCATCACATTATTGATATGACCAAAAGTAGTAAACAGCCCCCCAATACTGATTTCATGCGCTTTTGCACAATTGTGTGCTTTCTACCTTGTGGTGACAGTTTGGTGAAAGTCTTTTTCTGTTCTAGCATTCAAGCCAGATCAATAAAGACATGGTTTGATGAGTTTGGGGTGGTGGAATCCATGTGGCCTCCACAGAGCCCTGACCTCAATATTACTGAACACCTTCCATAAAGACATGGTTTGATGGGCTGGTGTGGAGGAATTCAAGTGGCCTCCACAGAGCCCTGACCTCAACCCTGCTGATCACCATCCATGAAGACATGGTTTGACGAGTTTGCAGTGGAGGAATTCAAGTGGCCATCACATTATTGATATGACCAAAAGTAGTAAACAGCCCCCCAATACTGATTTCATGTGCTTTTGCACAATTGTGTGCTTTCTACCTTGTGGTGACAGTTCGGTGACAGTCTTTTTCTGTTCTAGCATTCAAGCCAGATCAAAAAAGACATGGTTTGATGAGTTTGGGGTGGTGGAATCCATGTGGCCTCCACAGAGCCCTGACCTCAATACTACTGAACACCTTCCATGAAGACATGGTTTGATGAGTACGTAGTGGAGGAACTCAAGTGGCTTCCACAGAGCCCTGACCTCAACACTGCTGAACACCATCCATAAAGACATGGTTTGACGAGTTGGTGTGGAGGAATTCAAGTGGCCTCCACAGAGCTCTGACCTCAACCCTACGGAATACCGTCCTTGAAGACATGGTCTGACAAGTTTGCAATAGAGGATAGATGTGTGTGTATAGATTTTATATTCACTTATACATATACAGATTTACAGCAGGGATTCGGCTTCCCCCCATGGTTACATATTGCTATGATCTATTCGTTGGTTAAATCGAGTTGTCTGTTTCTGTTCTAGCATTAAAGCCAGATCAATAAAGACATGGTTTGATGAGTTTTTGGTGGTAGAATCCATGTGGCATCCATAGAGCCCTGACCTCAACACTACTGAACATCTTCCATAAAGACATGGTTTGACGAGTTTGGTGTGGAGGAACTCAAGTGGCCTCCACTAACCCCTTCCTCAACCCTGTTGAACATCGTCCATGAAGATATGGTTTGATGAGTTCATAGTGGAGGAACTCAAGTGGTTTCCACAGAGCCCTGACCTCAACACTGCTGAACACCATCCATAAAGACATGGTTTGACGAGTTGGTGTGGAGGAATTCAAGTGGCCTCCACAGAACTCTGACCTCAACACTACTGAATACCATCCAGTAAGGTGTGGAGGAATTCAAGTGGCCTCCATACAGCCCTGACCTCCATCCACCACCAACCCTATGGAACACCATCCATAAAGACATGATTTAACAAGTTTGCTGTGGAGGAACTCAAGTGGTCTCCACGGAGCCCCGGACGTCAACCCTATTGAACATCATCCTTAAAGACACAGTTTGACTAGTTTGGTGTGGAGGAATTCAAGTGGTCAACTCAGAATCCTGACCTCAACCCTACTGATAACCATCCATAAAGACATGGTTTGATGAGTTTGGTGTGGAGGAACTCAAATGACCTTCACACATAACCCAACTTCAACCATATTGCACACCTTTGGGATAAGTTGGAATGCCAATTGGCAGTCTTTTCATCAACATTTAGTTCCTGACCTCACAAATGCTTATTTCACTGAATGGACACAAATTCACACAGACACACCAAGGGGGAAAATTGGGTCAGAGGCAACCCTATAATCATGCACATGGTTTTGCTAAGAGTAGGCCAACAAGCTCTTTTAGGCATAATGGTAAGGTGTCCACAAACGTTTGGCCATATGATGTAGATTTTTTTGTATATAGTCAAAGCCACTTTAAAATGAACCAATAGGTCAGTCTAAACATTTAAAAGTCAAAGCTCATACTAACAGAAGGCACCACAGAGTGTCTGCTAATACCTTTACTTACCTCTGTGTACCTCTGTGATCTAGTTTTACTTTGTTACTTGGGGGCATGACCTCTAGAACTGAACATCGTCCACATGCTTTCATCCTGAATTTATTGGACAAGTGAAGGGTAGTTGAGTAATAAAATAAGGTCCCTGGTAATAAGGTGAAACTAATTCAGAGGGGAAGGTCTTTTGCCGAACTAAAGCAGTAGTATAAGTTTAAATGTTTATTATGGCTGACTGGTTCATTTTATAGTGAAATAGTGTTCACTTTAAAACTGCTAAGCCACAGCCAGGCAGTGTTTACTCTGTTCATTTTGTAGAAGGCCACAGTGGCAGGTATGGTGTACTGTACTAGTGATTACTTCAAGAATCTCACACCTCCACACTAACTGTTCATATGATGGACAACCTCACTGACGAAAAGTAGGGTGTAGTTGGGTTTCAGGATTTCTAAGAGGCCCTTAACGGCAGGTGAAGATATTTGAAGGCATCTGCAAATGCTTTCTTTATCCATTTCAAGCTGTTAAATAACAGGTTCTCTTTTGGGGTCCATGCAGGAGCCCTCTGCAGGAAGCCAGTGTTCCATTGGTACTTAGGCTCCTCCTAAAATCAAGAACCTCACAGGGGCAGTGGGATCTCAGCTTGTGCTGATACAATCAAATCCCTATAGGAACTCCACTTTTACTGGTGACCAGAGATCACTGGTGATGGGTGAGGAGTCTACATCCACTAATTGAAGTGCTTGCTCTCTGTGGGGGGAAAGTAGCAGCACTGCACAATCTATTAAAAAAAATTGGTAAGTGGTCTTTTGGATCACCATTTCAACAAGAGTACCTGTCCATTCAAGGGCAGATCAGCTGGTTCATGCAAGTATATTTTGGAGCACACCATCCCATCCAGGGCAACCTCTGGAGGAACCCTAGGGTTCTGTGGAACCCTGGTTGAGAAAGGCTGCTATAGTATCACAAAGAGATTGCCAGATTCCATTCTTCTTTTTCATACTGCATTTGGTTCTTCCAGAATTTAGCGCTTAAAAAAATAAGGGAATGTATTTTCTATCTCTACTGGTAGACCAGCACTGTGATTTTTAACTTCTAACATAAGAATGATACAACCTCACTAGCAGGGCTTTTTTTCAGCGGGAACACGCGGGAACACAGTTCTGGCACCTCCAGAAATGAATGTATGTAATGGCAAGGGTTGCTGGGGTGTGCTGGACAGTCTTTTGATTCTGGCTTCTGGATGGTCTATTGTCGCTGAGGAAGGGGGGATATATATTGTTACTGGGGAGGTCTATTTCTGCTGGTGGCAGTGGTGTGTTTATCCCTTGTGCTTCCCTAGGCAAAAAAAGGGTGCTGCCCCCAGCCATGACCACCACCAACCACCATCAATGACAACTGCTGTGTAGTGAAGGATCTGTGACATGTGCTGTGTGCCCACTTACCCCAATCTGATCTGAAAGCAGCCTCCCCAGCTTGTGATCTCCCTCTCCAGGCAGTGCAATGTGCGTGCCCCTGGCTGTGCCGGGGATGCTATGACCCGTAACCATAGAGGTGGTGATGAGGGCGGCTCTGGGTGAAGATGAGGTGGTGATGAGGGCGGCTCTGGGTGAAGATGAGGTGGTGATGAGGACGGCTCTGGGTGAAGATGAGGTGGTGATGAGGGCGGCTCTGGGTGAAGATGAGGTGGTGATGAGGGCGGCTCTGGGTGAAGATGAGGTGGTGATGAGGGCGGCTCTGGGTGAAGATGAGGTGGTGATGAGGGCGGCTCTGGGTGAAGATGAGGTGGTGATGAGGGCGGCTCTGGGTGAGCGCTACTATGGCATGAAGGATGTGACGGCCGTGGCAGCGAAGTCCTCCTCAACTCCAACCGAGGGGATGGCTTGCTCCTGCTGGGGACAGGTGAATCGGCCTGGAGTGCAGGGGCAGGAGCAGGGAACCTGTGGGGGAAGCAGGGAGCTTGGATGAGCTTGTTGGGGAAGCTGCTGTCAGCAAGGGGCGGCACTGCCCCCTGAATATTGCCGCCCCAGGCAAACACCTTGTTTGCCTCACAGTAAATACGCTGCTGGCTGGTGGGGTATCTATTGTTGCTCGGGGGATCATGAGGGAGGGGTCTATTGTTGATTGCTTTTGGAGGGACTATTAATGCTGGCTACTGGGGGATCTATTGTTGCTGGGGGTGTCTATTTTTCTGGGCAGATCTATTATTACTGGGGGGGGGTTGCTGGCTGCAGGGCATCTATTTTACTGCGTTTATTATTATCATTAACAAGTTCCATACAAATTATTTAGCACCACAAAATGATACTTCTATTCTCTAAAAGGGTCAGTACTGAGAGGTGGGTAGGGGGTGGGACCAAGGGACAGTGCTCAGAGGTGGGTAGGTGGCAGGGGTGGACTGACAACTCATGGGGCCCCTAGGCAATATGGGACCATGGGGTCCCTGTGTCCTTGCCCAAACTCAAAAAAGCCTATGAAAAAGGTACCAGGGGCATCTCATGGGGCCCCCTATTGACCCTGGGCCCTCGGGCAGTGCCCGAGTTTCCAAATGGTCAGTCCGCCCCTGGTAGGGGGTACAGACAAGGGGGTGACTTGCAAGGAGGGAGTTCCTGCACCTACTCTCTGAGAAAAAAAGCCCTGCTTTCTAGAGAAGAAAAATAATTCAGTGGCATTTCTTGTTTTTCTTTCCCAGAGATAATTTAATATGAACCCAAAATTCCCAGGTTTAAATTTTTGTGGCGTAAAAGGTAGACAGGTTGCTTATACAATGAACGGGGACACAGGAGGGCTTTTTGTTTATTGTGACATATTTCCTAGTGAATGATTTTGCTCCATTCCGGACGCCGTGCTGTTTCTAAGTACAGCGCTTTCGCGTCTGTCTCACCTCATTCTTTCAACAAGCGGCGAATAGGCGCTGTGAATTTATAGGAGAACATTTCCTGCCTCATCAGTTTCTGAGCTCAGACAAAAGAATTGTTAACTGTGTCAGAGAAGACACATTAATATGGGTGGTGAGAAATATATTTTAGCTCCTGATGCACCGCATGCAGATTCTTAAATGGAGGCAATCGTTTAAAGAAAGCTTGGAGGGTACACTGAAGGTTTAATAAACCGCCTGTGTTTTTGGAGTTTTATTACAGAGTTTTTTTTTTCCTGTTAGAATGCTGCAGGGAAATCTCACTTTTTAGCATTGGAAGTCTGGCACAAGACATGATTGTTTAGAGCTGAAGTTGGCAACCTCCTGCACACTTTCCCAGGTGGGCCTGTAGTGCTGGTTGCATCGGCTGTAGTTGTAGTGCCACTGACTGTAGCTGTCAGCTGTAGTGGAAGTTGAAGTGTAAGCATTGGGGCTGATCAGAAATCTGATGCTTATGCACTAGGGTCTATCCGAGGTCTGAAGTTAATGCACTTTGGCTGAGGTCTGAAGGTACATGTTCTGAGGCTGATCTGAGATCTGAAGAGAATGCATTAGAGCAGATCTGAGGTCTATGCATTAGAGCAGATCTGAGATCTGAAGTGCATGGTTTGAGGCTCATCTGAAGTCTGAAGTTTATTCATTGGGGCTGATCTGAGGTCTGAAGGTACGGAAATTAGGGCTGATCTGAGATCCGAAGAGAATGCCTTGGAGCAGGGGTGGACTGACCATTTGGGGACTCGGGTACTGCCCGAGGGCCTAGGGTCAGTAGGGGGAGATGCCCCTGGTACCTTTCGTAGGCTTTTTGGGTGTGGTTTGAGTGTAGGCAAGGACACAGGGTCCCCATGATTCCCTACTGCTCAGGGGCAGGGGCAGGGGCGGACTGACCATTTGGAAACTCGGGCACTGCCCGAGGGCCTGGGGTCAGTAGGGGGCCCCATGAGATGCCCCTGGTACCTTTTTCGTAGGCTTTTTTGAGTTGGGGCAAGGACACAGGGGCCCCATGATCCCCTATTGCCCAGGGGCCCCATGAGTTGTCAGTCCGCCCCTGCATTTGAGCTGATCTGAGGTCTATGCATTAGAGCTGATCTGAGGTCTGAAGTTTATTAATTAGGGCTGATCTGAGACCTGAAGAGAATGCATTGGAGCTGATCTGAGGCCTATGCATTAGAGCTGGTCTGTAGTCTAAAGTGCATGCATTGGAGCTAATCTGAGGTCTATGCAATAGAGCTGATCTGAGGCCTGAAGTGCATGCATAGTGGTGACCCGGAAGTGACTTTACACACATGTGAAGGTTCAGGAATTGGGAAGATCTGAGGTGTGAAGATTAAGGAATTGGAGTGATCTGAGGTGTGAATGGTCAAGAATTAAGGTAATATGAGATGTGGAGGCAGGAAATGAGGGGATCTGAGGTGAAGGTTTAGGAAATGTGGTGATTTGAGGTGTGAAGGTGCAGGAATTGGAGGGATCTGAGGCATGAAGGTGCAGGAATTGGGGAGATTTGAGGTGTGAAGGTTCAGGAATTGGGGAGATTTGAGGTGTGAAGGTTCAGGAAATGGGGTGATCTGAGGTGTGAAGGTTCAGGAATTGGGGTTGTTCAAGGTGTGAAGGTTCAGGAATTGGGGAGATTTGAGGTGTAAAGGTTCAGGAATTGGGGAGATTTGAGATGTGAAGGTTCAGGAATTGGGGAGATTTGAGGTGTGAAGGTTCAGGAATTGGGGAGATATGAGGTGTGAAAGTTCAGGAATTGGGGTGATTTGAGGTGTGAAGGTTCAGGAATTGGGGTGATTCAAGGTGTGAAGGTTCAAGAAATGGGGTGATTTGAGGTTTGAAGGTTCAGGAATTGGGGTTTTCTAAGGCCTGAAGGTGCATGAATTGGAGTGATCTGAGGTGCGAAGGTAGAAGAAATAGGGATGATCTAATGCCTGAAGGTACAAGAATTGGGGTGATCTAAGGCCTGAAGGTGCAGGAATTGGGGTGATATTAGGTGTGAAGATACAGGAACTGGGGTGATCTAAGGCCTGACGGTGCAGGAATTGGGGTGATCTGAGGTGTGAAGGTAGAAGAACTGGGGATGATCTAAGGCTGGAAGGTCCAGGAATTAGGGTGATCTTAGATGTGAAGGTGCAGTAATTGGTGTATATCTAAGGCTTGAAGGTGCAGGAATTGGGCTGATCTGAGGTGTGAAGGTTCAGGAATTGGGGTGATCTGAGGTATGAAGGTACAGGTATTGGGGTGATCTGAGGTATGAAGGTGCAGATATTGGCGTGTTCTGAGGTATGAAGGTACAGGTATTGGGGTGATCTGAGGTGTGAATGTGCAGGAATTGGGGTGGTCTGAAGTGTGAATGTGCAGGAATTGAGGTGATCTGAGGTATGAAGGTGCAGGGACTGGGGTGATCTTAAGTGTGAAGGTGCAGAAATTGAGGTGATCTGAGGTGTGAATGTGCAGGAATAGGGGTGATCTGAGGTATGAAGGTGTAGAAATTGGGGTGATCTGACGTGTGAATGTGCAGGAATTGAGGTGATCTGAGGTATAGTATGAAGATGCAGGAATCAGGGAAGATCTGAAGTCTAAAGTTTTCTATTGTTCACCGACATGCTGGCTATCCAATGTCTGTAAATTGACATCTAACATGGTAAAGGTTAATGACCAATGCCCTAGCAAAATCCTAACACTTAAAGGGTCAGTCCACCCAAAGTTGATTGTAGTGATTAGTGAATGATGGAAAGTCTCTTTGCTCGGGGACTCTACTGGTGAGATCTGTGTTGAGAAGAGCTTGTGCTGAGGTCAGTGGAGATACCCAAACCTCCTTGGTAGACGGAGGCATTATGTTTGTGGGACCTCACCATTGGTGAATCAAAGACATATACAGTAATAAGTCAGGAAACATTTGAAGCTTAAAGTGGACCTTTCAGTACCTTCACAAGTCTGCATGAATACATTTCCGACATGAGACAACATACAGCAACAGTGGAACTGTTCATAAAAAGTCACCTTTTTTTCGTTACAAAGCTGTCCTTGACCGCTAGTCCAGCTTCTTTGGCGAGGCTGAGATGATGTCATCCATCTGCTGCAGGCAAGAGAAAGCATTTCCTAAGTCTCTTTCCCCTAGTGATCAGACTGCAACAGTGTAGTTATGTAGCAAGTTACAAGATGAAAGGCTGCAGCAGGGACTAATCTGTGAAGATGGGCTTGTACGAGAGCCTTCGTGGTTGGTTAGTTGTGGCTCCAAAAGCACAAGTCCCTTCCTCTGCTCCAGCTCAGCTAGAACACTGTCCCTCTTGTTGAGGTCGAACCCTCTGCCATCTTGTGCCCTGCTCCTTGCCATAGACATCCACTTGACATTCCCAGCCATAGACCTTTGAATCCCCAAGGAAAGGATGTCCACACAAGGAGTAGTTTGCTGCAATTCCCTGGTGGTACTCAGGAATGGCGTAAGAGTCACATCGCAGGGGCAGCCTGACCATTTAGGCTCTCAGGCACTGCCCGAGGGCTTGGGGTCAGTAGGGGGCCCCATGAGATGCCACTGGTACATTTTATAGGCTTTTTGTGGGTGTGGTTTGAGTGTGGGCAAGGACACAGGGGTCCCATGATTTCCTATTGCCCGGGGGCCCCATGAGTTGTCAGTCTGCCCCTGTCACATCGCAAGGACATTCCGGAGTTAATTGACATTACACAGTCAATCATATTTAGTGGACGGTCTGCAGTAGTCACACGTGAAAGCATATGCAGTACCTCAACAGCCATCTCCCTTACATTCTCTCTTCTGTCCAGGGTCATTAATACTCACAGGGCTGTGCTCTCTGTAGTGACCTTCTTGCTAGGAATATCTCTCTCGGGGACTTTCCAGTGAAGCAACTTCACACAGGGATCTCCGACCTTGCAATCTGCCCTAACCAGGGGCGGACTGACAACTCATGGGGCCCCCGAGCAATAGGGAATCATGGGGCCCCTGTGTCCTTGCCCACACTCAAAAAAAGCATATAAAAAGGTACCAGGGGCATTTCATGGGGCCCCCTACAGTGCCCAAGTGCTCGAATGGTCAGTCCGCCCCTGGCCTTAACCCTCACCTCTATAAGTGACAGACTACAGCTGGCTCCTCCTATGCACAGGTCCACTCCAGCTAGCCTCCTGCCCTTTCCAGGGCCTATGTGTGCCTGCCAGGGCATTTGAGGAGCGTCACCATAGACTTGAATGGGAGGCATCGAAAGGCTTCAAACTCTCTCTGACATGAGGCTTCAATTTTGATGTGACGCTAACACTTCATGTTTTGATAATGTGAACAACACTGTGTGCTGCCCATAGTTTCATTTCCATAGGCGTTTGAGGAGCAATAAAAATGGCCCTCAAACGTCTGCTTTCAAAGCCAGTGTGAAGTAGGCCATCTGGGAGTGATTTCATCATTATCACTAGCAGGGCTCTAATGAGGAAAGTGGCAGGGTCTGCATCCCTTAAGAGGTGTTTCCCCTTTGGGAGTATCTCACCAGAAAAGGATATTCTTGTTGCAGGGGATTCCCAAAATCCAGCTTGTATCATACTGTAGACTTCTGGGAAAAATCAATGAGCCAATCATTTCTGGGGTGTACAGAAGGCCTCTAGGTTGCCGTATTGCATTTTACAGAAAATGTCAGATTGAAAAGAAAGGGAATTTTTAATAACATTCAATTACAATATGACAATAGGTATACACTATATGTTGTTTTTTTTTTGCTTTTTTTTTCTACGAAAGTGGAGTTACCCTTTAACTTTCTGGAGTAAAAAGTTGGTATTTTCCCTTAAATAATCAAAAACCCGCCCCCTTTCGTGTAAACAATGGAAAATTCATGTAAACAAATGAATAAAGATAAGATTTGTATAGTTTCTTCCTATTAAAAAAAAAAATTGGGGAGATTTGAGGTGTGAAGGTCCAGGATTTGGGGTGATTCAAGGTGTGAAGGTGCAGGAATTGGGGAGATTTGAGGTGTGAAGGCTCAGGAATTGAGGAGATTTGAGGTGTGAAGGTTCAGGAATTGGAGAGATTTGAGGTGTGAAGGTTCAGGAATCGGGGTGATTCGAGGCGTGAAGGTTCAGGAATTGGGGTGACTTGAGGTGTGAAGGTTCAGGAATCGGGGTGATTCGAGGCGTGAAGGTTCAGGAATTGGAGAGATTTGAGGTGTGAAGGTTCAGGAATCGGGGCGATTCGAGGCGTGAAGGTTCAGGAATTGGAGAGATTTGAGGTGTGAAGGTTCAGGAATCGGGGCGATTCGAGGCGTGAAGGTTCAGAAATTGGAGAGATTTGAGGTGTGAAGGTTCAGGAATTGGGGTGATTTTAGGTGTGAAGGTTCAGGAATTGGGGTGATTTGAGGTGTGAAGGTTCAGGAATTGGGGTGATCTTAGGTGTGAAGGTTCAGGAACTGGGGTGATTTGAGGTGTGAAGGTTTGGGAATTGGGGAGATTTGAGGTGTGAAGATTCAGGAATCGGGGTGATTCAAGGTGTGAAGGTTCAGGAATTGGGGGATCTGAAGTGTGAAGGTTCAGGAATTGGGGTGATTTGAGGTGTGAAGGTTCAGGAATTGGGGTGATTTGAGGTGTGAAGGTTCAGGAATTGGGGTGATTTGAGGTGTGAAGGTTCAGGAACTGGGGTGATTTGAGGTGTGAATGTTCGGGAATTGGAGTGATTTGAGATGTGAAGGTTTGGGAATTGGGGAGATTTGAGGTGTGAAGATTCAGGAATCGGGGTGATTCAAGGTGTGAAGGTTCAGGAATTGGGGGATCTGAAGTGTGAAGGTTCAGAAATTGGGGGGATCTGAGGTGTGAAGGTTCAGGAATTGGGGGGATCTGAGGTGTGAAGGTTCAGGAATTGGGGGATCTGAGGTGTGAAGGTTCAGGAATTGGGGGGATCTGAGGTGTGAAGGTTCAGGAATTGGGGGGATCTGAGGTGTGAGGATTCAGGAATTGAGGTGATCTGAGGTGTGAAGGTTCAGGAACTGGGGTTATTAGAGGTGTGAATGTTCGGGAATTGAGGTGATCTGAGATGTGAAGGTTCAGGAACTGGATTGATATGAGATGTGAAGGTTCAGGAAAAAACAAAAAAACTTCTGCCTCTTTCTGTTATTTATTATTTATTTATTTCAGGTACTTATATTACGCCATCAATGTCCGCAGCCCTTTACATACATATTGTACATACACATCACTCCCTGACCCTCTCCTTGTGTAAAAATGAAAGTAACTTATTGTTAATGGCTCCGAACAGTCCAGGACTAAAAACAGCATTTAGCACCGTTCCTCCCGAGACGCGTCGCTATTTTCGTCAACAGAAAAATACGGAGCTGAATATAGCCAGGCGGAGCTGGTAACGTAGAAAGGAATCATTAATCAGTGACAGAATGAATAATTATGGTTATTTTTACAAGAGAAACTCGCACACTTCCAGGCGTGCCGCCGGTGAAGTCTTTAACGCTCCCATTGTGTTCTCAGACCCCTCCGCTTCACCGCGGTGTCACTGAATAATGACGAGAAGAAAAGGCAAAAAGAGGAATAAGAATATGAGAAAAAAAAAATATTAGTTTTGCAAGTTGAAACACGGAAGATCTGTAAATTATTTTCGGTGATGAACTTTTGCTTTACGTTTATCAGGGTTGGATATAAAGGGCCACTTAGGGCCCCTAAAGACCCCTGGATAATACATAACCCGATTTGCTGAAAGTCCCAATTCCTCTAAGGCCCTTTAACCTCCCTAGCGGTCTGATTATGTCAGCATTTCTGTGCTCAAAGCGGTACATTATTTTGCATGGAAATATGTATTTTTTTATTGTAGGCCTGTAATTTTTAGGAATAACTCACTGAAATCTGTCCGAACAAGAGTCTAGTAACCTCTTGCCGTCCGCCTGCTGTTTATAAACGGCAGGGCGGTGGCAGTCCAAGGTCGGGTTGCCGTTCCTAAACGGCACCCGCCTTTTCTAGCTGTGCGCGCTCCCTAGGAGCGCGCACCACCGCGATCCGGTGTCCGCTGTGTCCTCCGGACACAGTGAAACACCGATCGTCGGACGGGACCTCTGTACGAGGTCCCGGTCATGTGATCACTGATTGGCGAATCAGTGATCACATGCAAAGTAGTAAGCAAGATGTCACTTGTGACATCATTGCTTACTACGTGTGAAATCTGTGAATGATCACAGAGGTCACATGGTACAAGGCTATTCACAACAGCCTTGTACCATGTGACAAGCTGTGACCAATCACAGCTCACTCAGTATTTCTCAATGACTGCAAGAATGCAGACAGAGAGAAAGAGAAATGATTGCTTTTACATCCTATATGGGTAAAAAAAAAAAAAAAAAAAATCTTCATCACCCCCCACAAGTAGTACAGTGTCACCATGGTGACACTGTACTACTAGGGTGACAGTATGTAAAAATAAAAAATAAAAATAAAAAATAATATAAAAAAAAATAAAATAAAAATGTAAAAAAAAATGTTTAAAAATTATAATGTTTGGTTATAAACTAATTTGGATTTTTTTTTTTTATTAAAAAAATAACGGAATAAATTTTGGCCAAGATTTAGGATGAAATATTATTTATTTGCAAAATTTTATAAAAAAAACACTTTTTTTCAAAATTTTTGGACTTCTTCATTTACATAGTAAAAAAAATAAAAATCACAGCGGTGAATAAATACCACCAAAATAAAGCTTTATCTGTTTCAAAAAAATGGTAAAAAATTCATATGGGTACAGTATTGCATGACCGCGCAATTGTCATTCAAAGTGTGATAGCGCTGAAAGCTGAAAATTGCCCTGGACAGGAAGGGGGTAAACATCCCGGGTATGTTAAAATTTGAAACATGAAATCATAAATTATAATTTAATAAAAAATCATAAAAAATAATAATATAATAATACATTTAATTCAATAATATAATCAAACCAAAAACACTGAAATGTGAAATAGAGCGCCAAGTTCGCACATCGCTGAGCAAAGTCGCAGAATCGTTTTCAGTGTCTGATGAGGAATTTCCCCCATGAATCATTATCACTCAATTCTGCAAGTGGTTCTGATTTACTATCGCTGTTCTCTAGCCGGTCTAAAACCGCTTTTGACCTAAAGGGACGCTTTTTGGATGCCATGGACGTTTCTCAGTTTCCAGGCAGAAAGAACAGTAAAAATGCAGGCAGGGCGCCGGACAAAGCACTCGGGACAAAATGTATGTGAAATGGTTTGATACAGGAATGTTATACTATGTGATTTTAGTGTATTTAGTGAATGTCACTTTTTGTCATTTTCAAATTTCCCGCTGGTTCCGTCCCCCGTACGTCCTGATGTCGCAGGGAACGGAACCCGGAAGACGGATGCCGGCATCGGCCGGAGGACATTGCCGGGGACACTGCAGGAGGGACATCGCGGGAGCGCAGGACAAGGTAAGTGAAGAAGAGATCCCGGAGCAATGCTGCAGTGTATTCCCGAGTGTAGCTCGGGGTTACCGCTTGTGGTGCTGAAACTTTACCCCGAGCTACACTCGGGAATACCGCCAGGGGGGTTATCACCTCTTTGGGAGTGGTAATGTGTGTCTTTTTTGTGCGTTGACGTATGCTGCACTAAGGCCCTCTTCACATCTGAGCATTTTGTAGCGCAAAGCTTGAAGCTTCAATATAGCGGTTGGCCAAACACCCCTCCTGTTTGGTTCGTGGTTGAAAGTTCGACCACAAACTTCGAACAGGGGGGACACTTCACTAAGCGGCATCTTACCATATCTGAGTATGCAGTAACATACCGCTCAGCTACTAAAATCTGACATGAGTTATATTATGAAGGCATGCGGTATTTTAGTAGTGAAACATTCATTCATGTTTCAGCTGAATGTTAAAAGAATTGCCGGCAATTAAAAAAAAAATGCGTGGGGGTCCCTCCCCATCCATACCAAGCACTTTTGGGTCTGGTATAGATTTTGAGTGGAACCCCCATGCCAACATTTTTTTTTTAAAATGGCATGGGGTCCCCCAAAATCAATACCAGACCCTTATCCGAACATGCAGCCCAGCAGGTCAGGAAAGGAGGGGGGATGAGCAGGCGCCCCCCCCTCACCCTCCTGAATCATGCCAGGCCACATGCCCTCAACATAGGGGGCCACCCCCCAAAGCACCTTGTCCCCATGTTGATAGTGACAAAGGCCTCTCCCCCACAACCGTGGCTGGTGGTTCTGATGGTCTGCGGTTTGGATGCTTATAAGAATCTGGAAGCCCCCTTTCAAAAGGGGGCCACCAGGTCCCGCCCCCCCCCCTTGTAAATGAGTATGGGGAACATTCAAACCTACCGAAGTTCGACCACAAACTTCTATCAGAGGGGACAATTCACTAAGCGGTATCTTACCTCATCTGAGTGTGGGGTAAGATACCGCACAGCTACTAAAATCCGGCATGAGTTATATTATGAAGTCACGTGGTATTTCAGTAGTGGAACATTCTTTAATGTTTCAGCTGTCAGCGGGGTTCCCCACTGACAGCTGAATGTAAAAATAATTGCCGGCAATTACAAATGTTCTTCGAAAAAGCACGTGGGCCCCCCCATACTTACAAAACCCTTTGGGTCTGGTATGGATTTTGAGAGGAACTCCCATGCCAACATTTTTTAAATAGCGTGGAGGTCCCCTCCAAAATCCATACCAGAGCCTTATCCCAGCATGTAGCCCGGCAGGTCAAGAAAGGGGGGGGGGGTGAGCAAGCACCCCCCTGAATCATACCAGGCCACATGCCCTCAACAAGGGTGGGGGTGCTTGGGGCAGCTCAAAGAACCTTGTCCCCATGTTGATGGGGACAAGACCGTGGCCAAACCTCTTCCCTACGACCATGGCCAAGTTATTGGGGTCTGCAGGCTGGGGGGGTTTATTGAAATTTGGAAGCCTCCTTTAACCAGATTCCCCCCCCCCAGCGGCGGACTGACAACTCATGGGGCCCCCGGGCAATAGGGGTTCATGGGGCCCCTGTGTCCTTGCCCAAACTCAAAAAAGCCTATGAAAAAGGTACCAGGGGTATCTCATGGGGCCCCCTACTGACCCCGGGCCCTCGGGCAGTGCCCGAGTTTCCAAATGGTCAGTCCGCCCCTGCCCCCCCCCCCCCCCATGTGAATGAGTATGGGGTACATGGTACCGCTAACCATTCACAAAAACAAAATGTGGTGTAAAAAAAGTCAGGAGACAGGCTGTGAAAATAGAAAAAAAAATGTCCCCTGAAGTAGATCCAAAGTTAATCATGATGCCCGCTGCCACCGCCGACCCGCACAAAAAGAAAAAAAAAACCTGATTGGCTCTTACCATCTGACAGCTGCACCAGGATGACAGTTCTTAAATACTGTGATGACGTCACCCCGCCCCTTGTGACATCATCATGCACTGTGATTGGCCAAAGCATTGCACTTGACCTATGGTCAGGTGCATTGCTTTGGCCAATTACAATGCACTGTCAGGGTGCAGTGCAATGTGGGGCGCGGTGGGCAAACAGTCTGCCAAATGCCCTTACTGTTCGTGTGTTCACCGAACACATGAACGGCCGATGTACAAGTCGAACTTATGTTGGACTCGAACATCATGCCCAACACTACTCCGAAACGTTCAGGGAGAAAAAAAATAATCAATATTCCTCTATGGCGATGGTTCACATCTCCACTCCAAGTCACCTGAAGCAGAACACCTGAAGCTCAAAAAGTTTTGTAGATCCGTTCGGGCAGATTGATGCATTTTGGCGCGTTCTCATTCCCATAGAAATACATGTAAATGTGTAAAGGTAAAAAAAACGGGATGCCCTAGGCTAGAGGATAGATAAGAATCTAGGGGGTTCCAAACAGAATAGCCCCACAATTGACAAAATGAACGTATTTTTGTATATATATATATATATATTTATATATATATTTATCATATATAAAATGATTATGTGGTGTCCTCGGAACCTATAAATGCACAGAAAGAAAATGGAAGACCAAGGGAAAGAGATTCCTACGGTCAAGGATTCCAATGAGGTCCCCATTGGAATCCTTGACCGTAGGGATCTCTTTCCCTTGGTCTTCCATTTTCTTTCTGTACACTTTGTAGTACAACCAATAGTGTTTTTCTGGCGTGGCAAAACATGGCAACAATTGATGTCACAGATGAAATTTTTTTCTATTCTATTGGCTAAAACAAAAACACCCAAACTCAACAAGTCCGAAAACGGCTGAACAAATCGCTCACAAACATAAAGACGTGTGAACAAATCCACAAAAACGCTATGCTCAGGTGTGAATAGGGCCTAAGACAGTCTATTTATTCAGAATGTGTCCTTTGGTGTCATGCACACAGGGTGTTAGCCCAGCTCCTCTGAAAGCCTGTTCTCCTGGCAGGAGAAAAGCTGCTGCAAAAACACGCCTAAAGCTGAATTTTTCAAAAGTCGCACATCACACGTTTGGACGTTCAATCATTTCATTGGCCAGAATATTAATTCATTCTGGATTGCAATGGAGGAACATTAAATCGCTAAATAGGCCTAACCTTTAGTGTTTCGGCATGTTCAGCGGTTTTTCTGCCCAAAAACTATTTTCCTAAACGCGCTAGTGATGTTATTTTCAGCCTCTAAATGCTCCTCTTCTAATATCCTCTCCAGAGCTTCCCCCATCCTCTGGAACTCTCTACCCCAATTTATCAGATTATCGCCTACTCTGCTCACTTTTAGGCGATCTCGGAAAACCTCTCTCTTCAGGGAAGCCTATCCTGCCCTCAGCTAATAATGGAATCTTCTACTTCTCCTACCAGCCCATCCCCCACAGTTACTACCTTTTGTACCACTAGCCCCTCCCTCCTAGATTGTAAACTCCCAGGATCAGGGCCCTCCTATCCCTCTTGTATTGAACTGTATTGTTGCTGTATTGTCTCCCGTTATATTGTAAAGCGCTGAGCAAACTGTTGGCGCCATATAAATCCTGTATAATAATAATAATATAAATCCTGTATAATAATAATAATATAAATCCTGTATAATAATAATAATAATAATATAAATCCTGTATAATAATAATATAAATCCTGTATAATAATAATAATAATAATATAAATCCTGTATTATAATAATAATAATAATAATAATATAAATCCTGTATTATAATAATAATATAAATCCTGTATTATAATAATAATAATAATAATATAAATCCTGTATAATAATAATATAAATCCTGTATAATAATATTATTATACAGGATTTATATTATTATTATACAGGATTTATATTATTATTATTATTATTATAATACAGGATTTATATTATTATTATTAATAATATAAATCCTGTATAATAATAATATAAATCCTGCATAATAATAATAATATAAATCCTGTATAATAATAATATAAATCCTGTATAATAATAATAATAATAATAATATAAATCCTGTATAATAATAATAATAATATAATAAATCCTGTATAATAATAATATAAATCCTGTATAATAATAATAATAATAATAATATAAATCCTGTATTATAATAATAATATAAATCCTGTATTATAATAATAATAATAATAATAATATAAATCCTGTATAATAATAATATAAATCCTGTATAATAATAATATAAATCCTGTATAATAATATTATTATACAGGATTTATATTATTATTATACAGGATTTATATTATTATTATTATTATTATTATAATACAGGATTTATATTATTATTAATAATATAAATCCTGTATAATAATAATATAAATCCTGTATAATAATAATAATAATATAAATCCTGTATAATAATAATAATAATAATATAATAAATCCTGTATAATAATATATAAATCCTGTATAATAATAATAATATAAATCCTGTATAATAATAATAATATATAAATCCTGTATAATAATAATAATATAAATCCTGTATAATAATAATAATATATAAATCCTGTATAATAATAATAATATAAATCCTGTATAATAATATATAAATCCTGTATAATAATATATAAATCCTGTATATTAATAATAATAATATAAATCCTGTATAATAATAATAATAATAATAATATAAATCCTGTATAATAATAATAATAATATAAATCCTGTATAATAATAATAATAATATAATAAATCCTGTATAATAATATATAAATCCTGTATAATAATAATAATATAAATCCTGTATAATAATAATAATATATAAATCCTGTATAATAATAATAATATAAATCCTGTATAATAATAATAATAATAATATAAATCCTGTATAATAATAATAATAATAATAATAATATAAATCCTGTATGCTACAAATGCCCTTGTGTGCTTGGCCATATACAGTAGACTAACATAGAGGTGCATGTAGAGGCAGAAACAAAAAGCACAAACCAAATGTCTGCCAAAGTGGCATTTTTTACGCCAGTTGTGGATGAGGTCTAACCCCCGGTTCACATATGTGCGGCCATGAGGGCCACAATTAGCACGGGCATGAGAGCCCATTCATTTGAATGGACTCCCGTGCCCTGGGACACGCAGGGAAGAAGTCCCTGCACTACAGGCATACCTCGGTTTATGAATTAAATTTGTTCTGCTGGACTTTTGGTATTGCAAAAAATGTGTAAACTGAAACGCGGTTTCCCATAGGAATGCACTGAAAACCAATTAATCCGTTCCGGAGGTCAGAAAAAAGTAAAAAAAAAAGTCTTTTATCCGTTCAAAACTCTTTATAAAGTGCACTTTAAAGGCATAAATACTGTACAGGGACATGATTAAAAATTAACTTGTAAATGCACTGAAAACCAATTAATCCGTTCCGGAGGTCAGAAAAAAGTCAAAAAAAGTTTTATCTGTTGAAAACTCTTTATAAAGATTGTAAGCTCCCAGGATCAGGGCCCTCCTATTCCTCTTGTATTGAACTGTATTGTTGCTGTATTGTCTCCCGTTATATTGTAAAATAAAGTGCACTTTAAAGGCATAAATACTGTATAGGGACATGATTAAAAACTAATTTGTAAATGAATTGAAAACCCATTAATCCATTCCGGAGGTCAGAAAAAAGTAAAAAAAAAAGTCTTATCTATTCAAAACTCTTTATAAAGTGCACTTTAAAGGCATGAAGGGACATGATTAAAAAACAATTTGTAAATGCATTGAAAACCAATTAATTTGTTCCCGGAGGTCAGAAAAAAGTCAAAAAAGTCTATCTGTTCAAAACTCCTTATAGAGTGCACTTTACAGGCATAAATACTGTACAGGGACATGATTAAAAATAAATTCATAAATGCATTGAAAACCAATTAATCCGATCGTATTGCGAAAAAAATTAATAAACCGAGGCATTATGTTCAATGGATTTTCATTCGTAAACCGAACATTACGTTAACCGAGGCGTTTGTAAACCGAAGTACGCCTGTACTTGGGAAATCGCAGCCCCTATGAGTCCCACATTCCTCTGTGTGGGTGGTGCAGTTGCAGGTATTTGTGCGGGTCTCCCACCAAATGTGAACCAGGGGTAAAGCTGAACTAGGGAAAGATCTAAAAGAAGAAAATTATACTGCTCTGTATTTAAATGTATTTTTAAATGAGTTAGATTGTGGGGGGGGGGTTTCCACGTAAGTCGCCGGGGCTTTTTATTCCTTCATACCCTTGAGTCCTAGACCTTTTTTTTCATTTTGGCAATGTCTCAGTTTCGTACAATAAACCGTTTAGGCTGCATTCACACGTGTGTTTGAGCTTTTTTTGTTGCACATTTGTGTGTGCAATTTTGAACGTTTTTGCGGGTTTTTGTACCATGTTTTTGAGCTTTGCTGTTTTTTTAACAGGCAATAGACAAAAATATCATCTGTGTCATCATTTGTTGCTAGGTTTGTTAGCTTTTTTTTATCTTTTCCATCAGCTTTTATTTAATTTGTTACTATTATTCATTTAGTTATTTATTTTTTGGTCGGGTAAGGGGTTAGAGTTAAGCTTAGGTGTTTGGGTTAGGGATTGGGGTTTGGGGTTAGAGTTAGGGCTTGTTCACACTTGACTAAATTTCTAGCTTTTACTAAATGTTCCTATAGCTTTAGTATGGGCATTACACAGGTGTTAATAAGATTTAATATGGGCTTTACTGATCTTTAGTATCTGCTTTACCCCCCTGGCGGTATTCCTCAGTGTAGCTTGGGGTAAAGTTTCAGTACCAAAAGCGGTAACCCCGAGATACACTCAGGCTTACCATGCGGCGTTGCTCCGGGATCCCTCGATCACTTACCTTGTCCTGCGCTCCCGCGATGTCCCTCCTGCAGTGTCCCCTGTAATGTCCTCCGGCGGATGCCGGCATCTGTCATCTGGGTTCCGTCCCCTGCGAGTGCCAGGAAGTACGGGGGACGGAACTGGCGGGAAATTTGAAAATTTTAAAAGTGACATTCACTAAATACACTAAAATCACAGAGTATACCATTCCTGTATCAAACCATTTCACATACATTTTGTCCCGAGTGCTTTGTCCGGCGCCCTGCCTGCATTTTTACTGTTCTTTCTGCCTGGAAACTGAGAAACGTCCATGGCGTCCAAAAAGCGTCCCTTTAGGTCAAAAGTGGTTTTAGACCGGCTAGAGAACAGCGATAGTAAATCAGAACCACTTGCAGAATTGAGTGATAATGATTTGTGGGGGAAATTCCTCATCAGACACCGAAAACGATTCTGCGACTTTGCTCAGCAATGTGCGAACTTGGCGCTATATTTCAAAATTCTGTGTTTTTGGTTTGATTATATTATTGAATTAAATGTATTATTATATTATTATTTTTTATGATTATTTATTAAATTATAATTTATGATTTCGTGTTTCAAATTTTATCCTCCCCGGGATGTTTACTAGACTCTTTTTCGGACAGATTTCAGAAGAATTACAGGCCTACAATAAAAAAAATACATATTTCCATGGAAAAAAAATGTACCACTTTGAGCACAGAAATATGGACATAATCAGACCACTAGGGAGGTTAATAAGCTTTAGTATGGGCATTAACCTCCCTAGCGGTATGATTATTTCAGATTTTTGGTGCTGAAAGCGGTACCATTTTTTTGCATGGAAATATGTATTTTTTTTATTGTAGGCCTGTAATTTTTAGGAAAAACTCACTGAAATCTGTCCGAACAAGAGTCTAGTAAACATCCCGGGTAGGATAAAATTTGAAACACAAAATCATAAATTATAATTTAATAAATAATCATAAAAATAATATAAAAATAATAAAAAATTTAATTCAATAATATAATCAAACCAAAAACACTGAAATGTGAAATAGAGCGCCAAGTTCGCACATTGCTGAGCTCAGTCGCAAAATCGTTTTCAGTTTCTGATGAGGAATTTCCCCCACGAATCATTATCACTCAATTCTGCAAGTGGTTCTGATTTACTATTGCTGTTCTCTAGCTGATCTAAACCGCGTCTGACCTAAAGGGACACTTTTTGGACGCCATGGACATTTCTCAGTTTCCAGGCAGAAAGAACAGACAAAATGCAGGCAGGGCGCAGGACAAAGCACTCGGGACAAAATGTATGTGAAATAGGTTGAAACAGCAATGTTTTACTGTGTAAAATGAAAAAAAAAAAAAAGACATTTTTTAAAATTTTTAAATTTCCCGCCGCCGGGGGCGGCGGCGCGACGTCACAGGGACAGGACACAGAAGCCGGATGCCGGCATCGGCCGGAGGAGATGGCCGGGGACGCTGCAGGGGACACATCGTGGGAGCGCAGGGTAAGGTAAGTGAAGAACACATGCCGGAGCAGCGCCGCATGGTATTCCCGAGTGTAGCTCGGGGTTACCGCTTTTGGTACTGAAATGTTACCCCGAGCTACACTCGGGAATACCGCCAGGGAGGTTAATGAGCTTTAGTATGGAGGTAGGCAGGCGGTATTGAGCTTTAGTATGGGCATTAATGATCTTTAGTATGGGCGTTAATTAGCTTTAGTGTGGGTGTTAGACAGGTGTTAATAAGCTTTAGTATGGGCATTAATGAGCTTTAGTATGGGCGTTAGACAGGCGTTAATGAGCTTTAGTATGGGCGTTAGACAGGCGTTAATGAGCTTTAGTATGGGCGTTAGACAGGCGTTAATGAGCTTTAGTATGGGTGGTGCACAGGCATTAATAAGCTTTAGTATGGGCATTAATGAGCTTTAGTATGGGCGTTAGACAGGCGTTAATGAGCTTTAGTATGGGTGGTGCACAGGCATTAATAAGCTTTAGTATGGGCATTAATGAGCTTTAGTATGGGCATTAGACAGGCGTTAATGAGCTTTAGTATGCGTGGTGCACAGGCATTAATAAGCTTTAGTATGGGCATTAATGAGCTTTAGTATGGGTGGTGCACAGACATTAATAGGCTTTAGTATGGGCATTAGACAGGCGTTAATGAGCTTTAGTATGGGCATTACACAGGTGGTAATAAACTTTGGTATGGGTGAATATTGTCTTGCAACACTGATATTGTTTTCACAATCCGTAGACAATTAAATGTAACTAAATTTTAAAAAGCACAATTTTTTTTTATTTTGAGCAGTGTTACTTTAAAAATAAATAGTGTTACTGCACCTAAACAGTGCACATTTTATACTGTAATTTGTCCTGTTTAAAATGACACTAAAATTACGATTCTGGTACAACGGATTGAAAATTTATTTACAAATGAAATGTAATGAAGTGTAAACGTATGCTAAAGGTGTAAAAATATTAACGAGCAAAGCAAACAAAAACAAAAAAAAGTGTTACTTGCTAATAGTTTATAAAATAGAAATGAACAAAAAAACCAGCAAGAAAATAACAATTAGATGGAGAAGGAGAATAAGGAGTTAATTATGGCATTATTAGGTATTACATTAAACAGAGGGACATTTAATTACAAAAAAACCCCTTATTTTACTTCTGACTTCACCTGCAGATCAAAGTTTATCACTTTGATTTGTAGATATAAATCTGCCTTCTTCACCTACACTTCCTCCCTCCACGCTGCCAAGCAAGCCTACTTTGTAACCCTCATCAATACCCTCTCCTCCAGTCCTCGCCGTCTCTTCTCTACTTTTAACTCTCTACTCCCCCCCCCCCTCCTCCACCCAGTACCTCACTCACTGCCCACGAGATTGATAACCACTTCCAAAACAAGATCGACGCAATTCGTAGGGACATCGCCACTACTCAGACTTCTGCTCCACCTAGCATCCCTCACATGAATACCCCCTCAACACTCCCCTCCTTTGACCTCACAACTGTCCAGACCTCCACCCCACCTAACATCCCTCACACTAAAACCCCCTCAACACTCCACTCCTTCGACCTTGCTACCACTGAAGAGGTCACTAAGGTCTTCTCTGAAGCCCGCCTCACCATCCGCCCCCTTGAACCTGTCCCCTGCCCACAACTCCTACGGTCACCCTCTTCCTCCATCCTACGCTCCCTCACTCACATGTTTAATCTCTCCCTCTCTACTGGCACATTCCCCTCCCCTCTGAAGCACGCGCACATCACTCCCATACTTAAAAAACCCTCCCTGGACCCCACCGATCTGAACAACCTTAGACCCATCTCCCTGCTGCCATTTACATCCAAACTCCTCGAGTGCTTAGCCTATAATCGCCTGAGTTCCCACCTCACTGACAACAACCTCCTTGATCCCCTACAGTCTGGCTTCCGCCCCCTACACTCCACCGAAACCACCCTACTCAAAATCACTAATGACCTGCTAACCGCCAAAGCTAATGGCCACTACTCAGTCCTCCTACTCCTCGACCTCTCCACGGCTTTCGACACGGTTGACCACCCCCTCCTCCTCAAAAAACTGCACTCTCTTGGCCTCAGAGACTCCGCTCTCTCCTGGCTCTCTTCCTATCTATCACAGCGCTCCTTCAGTGTTACCTATAACGCTGCCACCTCCCTCTCACTCCCCCTCTCTGTTGGGGTCCCCCAAGGCTCTGTCCTCGGGCCCCTTCTCTTCTCCATCTACACCTCCTCCCTTGGCCAACTGATACACTCCCACGGCTTCAACTACCATCTTTACGCCTATGACATGCAAATCTATCTCTCTACCCCTCACCTCACCCTCTCAGTCTCTGCCCGAATCACTAGCCTTCTGAATGACATATCAGATTGGATTTCGCTCCACTTCCTCAAATTAAACCTTTCCAAAACCGAGCTCCTAGTTTTCCTCCCAGCCCGTGACCCCCCCCCAACCTCTCCATCACGACCAACAATGCCACCATCAGTCCCACCCCTCAAGCCAGAGTACTAAGTGTCATTCTAGACTCCAACCTGTCTTTCCAGCCCCAGGTCCAATTGCTGACAAATTCATGAAGACTCCACTTCCGCAACATCACAAAATACGTTCGTTCCTAACCCCGGAAACCACTAAGCAACTTGTTCACTCCCTTATTATCTCACAACTTGACTACTGTAACTCCCTCCTCACTGGCCTACCTCACCGCAGGCTATCCCCGCTTCAGTCTATCCTGAATTCTGTGGCCAGACTCATTCACCTTACTAACCGCTCTGTATCCGCCTCCCCCCTCTGCCAATCCCTCCTCTGCCCAACGCATAAAATTCAAAATGCTAACACTGATGTACAAAGCTGTTCATAATACTGCCGCAAACTACATCACCGATCTGATATCCAAATACCACCCAAAACATACTCTCTGCTCCTCACAAGACCTCCTACTCTCTAGTTCCCTGGTCTCCTCCTCCCATGCCCGTCTCCAGGACTTTTCCAGGGCTTCCCCCAACCTCTGGAACTTACAACCCCAATCCATCAGACTGTCACCTACCCTCCTCACCTTTAGATGTACCCTGAAAACCCATCTCTTCAGGGAAGCCTACCCTGCCCTTACCTAATTGCCGATCTCCTCCACTCTTCCTACCACTGCATCCCCCAGAGCTATTTCCTCCTGTACCACCATCCCCTCCCTCCTAGATTGTAAGCTCCAAGGAGCAGGGCCCTCGAACCCCTCGTGTATTGTATTGTATTGTCACTGTATTGTCTCGTGTACTGTCTCCCATTATAATGTACAGCACTGAGCAAACTATTGGCGCTATATAAATACTTTATAATAATAATAATAGATGAATAAACAGAAAGATACAAAATGAAATAATGTTTCTTTTTATTTTTCTGTTTTACCCGAGTAATGTTGCTGGTAAACATTGTCAGGCTGCTTTTTATTTTTGACAGCTCCTATCTGTTTACACTCCAGCTGTCAGCAGGGGAACCTGCTAACAGCTGAATCAGTCATCCATTGTTAAGGATTCTGTGGCCCCGCTCCTTAACAACTGCTAATTGATAGGTGTTTTTTTTTTTTGTTTTATTTTTGCTGGCTTTTTTAACCTCTTGTCGACAAACGGCTGGGCGGGAGTGCTGCCGATGCGGGTGGACGTTTCTAAACATCACCCCGCATCCAAAACGAGAGTTTTGTTGCATTTTTGGAAAGTTTTAGCAATAGCTGTTTTTAGCGTTTCCAGCAAAACTATACTCCCACAAAAGCTTGAGGCTCAAAAACTTGAGCTCATAAATGCCGGATAGCCACATTTTCAGGTATTTGCAGTGTTTTTAAGTGTTAGGGCATTTTTACAGCTCAAAAACTCTTCAAATGCAGTAGTTCTGGGATTTTTTTCAGCCTGAAATCGTCCCTGCCAAAAAATGCTGATAAAAGCCTATGTTTGCATGAACACATAGGATAACATGCTGGGGAGTTTACTGGCTGTAGAAAAACACCCAAAACCGCAGCTGTAAAAATGCCCAGTGTGCATGAGGCCTTCATATTGATCTCCTAGACCTAGGTCTAGGTCACAGTGTTATGTTTGGAGGTCGCTTTGTTCCTTCCCTTGAATGCGAACGGTGGTAGCTAGAGTCTGACTTCTAGTGCTGCAATTTACTTTCATATACAGTGGGGATCGAAAGTTTGGGCACCCCAGCTAAAAATTTGTATTAATGTGCATAAAGAAGCCAAGGAAAAATGAAAAAATCTCCAAAAGGCATCAAATTACAGATTAGACATTCTTATAATATGTCAAGAAAAGTTAGATTTTATTTCCATCATTTACACTTTCAAAATAACAGAAAATAAAAAAAATGGCGTCAATTTTTTAGCTGGGGTGCCCAAACTTTCGATCCCCACTGTATATTATTTCTTTGGTTTTATTTGGAATTAAATAGTAAAAAAATAGTTATATATCTGCATTTTCTGTATTTTTCCCGATGCAACATTTACGTAATATGTGCACCCACCATACATTTACCCCAATATACAGGTGTATCTCAATAAATTAGAATATCATCAAAAAGTTCATTTATATCAGTAATTCAATTCAAAAAGTGATCCTGGAAGCTGATTGGTTTCTATGCAGAGTTGCACCAGATCTGGCTCTCTCCAGCTTTAGTAAATCAACCCCCATGGTGTCACACTATAATCAGCTAATTATCTCAAAACACCTTCCTTAGCCTTTAAATGGTCTCTCAGTCTGGTTCAGTAGGTCACACAATCATGGGGAAGATTGCTGACTTGACAGTTGTCCAGAAGACAGCCATTGACCCCCTCCACAAGGGGTAAGTCACGAAAGGTCACTGCTAAAGAAGCTGGCTGTTCACAGAGTGTTGTATCCAAGTATGTTAATGGTAAGTTGAGTGGAAGGAAAAAGTGTGGTAGAATACTTAGTCGGAGCTCCTTTTACATGAATTACTGCATCAATATGAATTATGCAGCATGCATGTGCATGCATGGCATGAAGGCAATCAGCTTGTGGCACTGCTGAGGTATTATGGAAGCCCAGGTAGTATTATTAGTGGCCCTCCAACTGAGAAACGTCCAAAAAGCATCCCTTTAGGTCAAAAGCGGTTTTAGACCGGCTAGAGAACAGCGATAGTAAATCAGAACCACTTGCAGAATTGAGTGATAATGATTCGTGGGGGAAATTCCTCATCAGACACTGAAAACGATTCTGCAACTTTGCTCAGCGATGTGCGAACTTGGCGCTCTATTTCACATTTCAGTGTTTTTGGTTTGATTACATTATTGAATTACATTTATTATTATTATTATATTATTATTTTTTATGATTATTTATTAAATTATAATTTATGATTTCGTGTTTCAAGTGTTATCCTACCCGGGATGTTTACTAGACTCTTGTTCGGACAGATTTCAGTGAGTTATTCCTAAAAATTACTACAATAAAAAAACAACATATTTCCATGAAAAAAAGTTCAGCTTTGAGCACAGAAATATGGACATAATCAGACTGCTAGGGAGGCTATGGGGTTTCTGACACCGGGAGGCAGGGCAGGGTTTAAGGTCATGTGACCGCTGTGATTGGCTGTCATGGCAGTCACATGATCAGAAAGGTCCCAATCGCAAGGAGAGATCGGGACCTTTCCGTGGGATGCCGACACATGCTGGGAGCTTTCAGGGCGCGCACTCTCAACACGTTTGTTTAATGGTACACACATATGCGGCCGCTCTGCGTCCAGGCCCAGCCACGTATGGTCAGCGTGAAGACGTTAAGATAAGCTAAGGTTGGGTTGATAAAGGGAACCAATTACCATGGCAGGGACTTTTTACAGGTTTGCCATCACTAAGAATGGAAATGACAGTGCATTCATTTTCATGACCATGTGAAAGGAAATATCACCCAGATGTTCAGACATCACTGTTGGGTTTTAGCGATTAATCTGGGGAAGGAATATTTTCATTTATCTTTAACCACTTCCCGTCCGGCCGCTGTATAAAAACAGCCAGACGGTGGCAGTGCAGGGGCGGGTTGCTGTTCATAAATGGCGCTCAACATTTTGGATGGTGCACGCTCCCTGGGAGCACCGTGACACAGCAGAACACGGATCATGTGATCACTGATTGGCCAACCAATGATCACATGAATAGGTGTAAGCAAGATGTCACTTCTGACATCATTGCTTACTACTAGTGAAAACTGTGAATGATCACAGAGGTCACATGGTACAGGGCTATTCTCAACAGCCTTGTACCATGTGACAAGCTGTGACCAATTACAGCTCTCACAGTAGTTCTCAATGGCTGCAAGAATGCAGCCAGAGAGAAGGAGAAATTATTGCTTTTACAGCCTTTATGGGTGTAAAAGCAATCAGTGTAAAAAAAAAAAAAAAACTTCATAACCCCCCACAAGTAGTACAGTGTCACCATGGTGTCACTGTACTGCTAGGGTGACAGTATGTAAAAAGAAAAAAAACAAATAATAATATAAAAAAAAAATAATGTAAAAAATATTTTTTGAAAAATTATAATTTGTGGTTATAAACTAATTTGGGTTTTTTTTTTTTACTAAAAAAATACATTTTGGCCAAGATTTATGAAGATTTATATTTGCAAAATTTTATAAGAAAAACACTTTTTAAATTTTTTGGACTTTTTCATTTATAGCAAAAAAAAATATAAATCCCAGTGGTGAATAAATACCACCAAAATAAAGTTTTATCTGTCTAAAAAAAATTCTAAAATATTCATATGGGTACAGTGTTGCATGACCGCGCAATTGTCATTCAAAGTGTGATAGCACTGAAAGCTGAAAATTGGCCTGGACAGGAAGGGGGGAAAGTGTCTGGACTGGAAGGGGGGGAAAGTGTCCGGACAGGAAGGGGGGAAAGTGTCTGGACTGGAAGGGGGGGAAAGTGTCCGGACTGGAAGGGGTGAAAGTGTCCGGACTGGAAGGGGGGGGAAAGTGTCCGGACCGGAAGGGGGGGAAAGTGTCCGGACCGGAAGGGGGGAAAAGTGTCCGGACTGGAAGGGGGGGGGAAAGTGTCCGGACTGGAAGGGGGGGAAAGTGTCCGGACTGGAAGGGGGGGAAAGTGTCCGGACTGGAAGGGGGTGAAAGTGTCCGGACTGGAAGGGGGTGAAAGTGTCCGGACTGGAAGGGGGTGAAAGTGTCCGGACAGGAGGGGGGGAAAGTGTCCGGACTGGAAGGGGGGGAAAGTGTCTGGACTGGAAGGGGGGGAAAGTGTCTGGACTGGAAGGGGGGGAAAGTGTCTGGACTGGAAGGGGGGGAAAGTGTCTGGACTGGAAGGGGGGGAAAGTGCCCGGACTGGAAGAGGGGGAAAGTGTCCGGACTGGAAGGGGGTAAACGTGTTCGGACTGGAAGGGTGGGAAAGTGCCCGGACTGGAAGAGGGGGAAAGTGTCCGGACTGGAAGGGGGTAAGAGATGTAGCACCCTCTTCTAGTTAGACTACTAGGCTAAGATTATGGTAGTTTTTGGCTTTACTGTAATCGATGGATCAGTGATCTACTAGTTTTGTCTGGCCAGGGTTTCCTAGGTTGGGCGTTTGATTCCTCTGACCTACTTCTGGAAGATGCTTCTAGAATATAGGGCTGGAAGAATCAAATGACCAGGGTGAATAGTTATTGTCCTCTAGCCAACCCCTGAAAGGAAATGTCCAGAAGGTGACTGGGGAAGTGATAAATGTTTAGGAGGCCTTACCAGAATGTTCATTCCTCTCAGGGAGGGTTCCAGTTCCCCTGGGGCTGCTGCCCCTGAGGGGGGATAGCTACTAAGACAAGAAATTGCTGGGCTGGGGGCCTGGAGAAGATTGCTAAATGATTATTTGCTGGATGGCATCATCCTGGAATCCTGGTCTGGAGAGTGATCTTTTTTCTACCTGCGGATGCTGGGTGGCAGACATTGGGGGAATGATTTACTGAAGACCGCCAACCAGGGGTGGACTGACCATTTGGAAACTCAGGCACTGGCCGAGGGCCCGGGGTCAGTAGGGGGCCCCATGAGATGCCCCTGGTACCTTTTTCATAGGCTTTTTTGATTTTGGGCAAGGACACAGGGGCCCCATGATTCCCTATTGCCCAAAGGCCCCATGAGTTGTCAGTCCGCCCCTGCGGCCAACTCTTCAGGTGCAGTTGCTGCAGAGCTTAGTAAATGAGCAGAAGCTCTGCTGACTTCTACCATCCAATCACGTGCAAGCGCAAGCAGAAATACTGTTGTTTTGTTTTTTTTCCTTGAATGTGATTGGGTATTCTTTGCAAAGTGAAGCTCTACCTCATTTACTAAGCTCTGGAGCAATTGCACTTGCAGAGTGCACAGTCTATTTGCCAGTAATAAATCAACCCCTGTGATTAGTGCCGGGACAAGGGCAACCAGTGGCCTTGGCAAAGACGCCAAACTGCGCCCCCCACGGTTCATGATCTGCAAACGTAGGGGATCCTACACGTAGCAGTCACTGCCGCTGTCACTACTCCTTTCAGCCGTCTAACAAAAGGAAGGTGCCCCCATCCTTACTGTAAACCATTGCACCCAGGGCAGCCGCCCCCTCAGCCCACCCCTTGTCCCGGCCTGTGAGTAAGGGTCTAGATTTGGTTAGCAGAGACCAGTGATCCCCATTGACATCTGTCTATCACTCAGGGCATGCAGACATTGTTCTCTGGTGGTGCATGATGGGGGCAAACTTGCTGAGTAGCTTGAGGAAGGAACACATAGGAATTTAGATAAATCTTCCCAGTAGGGACACAGGCAACAATAAAACTGGGACAGAGGTTCTAACTCTTCCCACCCTACTTGAGGGTCCACTTACATGATTGTGGTGTGGTAACGCAGATATTGGCAATGCATGTTGCCTGCATTTTTACGATACAATGGCATTCATTCTAAATTGCAGTTCAATGCACCTCACTGCGATGGACATACATTGTGGTGCCAGGAATATGTTCTGCCGTCTATTCAAATTAATGGACTGCCTTAAAGCAATAGATGTCAAAGCACAGCATAACGTGCTAATAATGTGAACGGACCCTGAAGGGTAATTCACTAAGATAGATGAGTGCAACTGTGTTGGTTTTTCTCATGCAAAATTTCTCTTCAAATGTTCACACATGTACACACCAGGGGCGGACTGACAACTCATGGGGCCCCCGGGCAATAGGGGATCATGGGGTCACTGTGTCCTTGCCCAAACTCAAAAAAGCCTATGAAAAAGGTACCAGGGGCATCTCATGGGGCCCCCTACTGACCCCGGGCCCTCGGGCAGTGCCCAAGTTTCCAAATGGTCAGTCCGCCCCTGGTACACACATTATTATTTCATAGGAATATGTACACATGCAGTGGGTATTTAAATACTTAGTGTTACTAAACCCCAGACCCTGCATTCACTATATCTGGTCTCCCCGGACCCCGCATTCACTATATCTGGTCTCCCCGGACCCTGCATTCACTATATCTGGTCTCCCCGGACTCTGCATTCACTATATCTGATCTCCCCGGACCCTGCATTCCCTATATCTGGTCTCCCCAGACCCTGTAATCACTATATCCAGTCTCCCCAGACCCTGCATTCACTATATCCGGTCTCCCCGGACCCTGCATTCACTATATCCGGTCTCCCCGGACCCTGCATTCACTATATCCGGTCTTCCCGGACCCTGCATTCACTATATCCGGTCTCCCCAGACCCTGCATTCACTATATCCGGTCTCCCCGGACCCTGAATTCACTATATCTGCTCTCCCCGGACCCTGCATTCACTATATCTAGTCTCCCTGGACCCTGCATTCACTATATCCAGTCTCCCCGGACCCTGCATTCACTATATCCGCTCTCCCCGGACCCTGCATTCACTTTATCAGGTCTCCCCGGACCCTGCATTCACTATATCCGGTCTCCCCAGACCCTGCATTCACTATATCCGCTCTCCCCGGACTCTGCATTCACTTTATCTGGTCTCCCCGGACTCTGCATTCACTATATCTGGTCTCCCCGGACCCTGCATTCACTATATCTGGTCTCCCCGGACCCTGCATTCACTATATCTGGTCTCCCCGGACCCTGCATTCACTATATCCGGTCTCCCCCAGGACCCTGCATTCACTATATCCGGTCTCCCCAGACCCTGCATTCACTATATCTGGTCTCCCCGGACCCTGCATTCACTATATCTGGTCTCCCACAGTACACACAACATGGAAATGCAATTACTTTACTAAATAAAAACTTATAGATAGCTTTTCTCATTAGCAGTCTTCTGACTTCTATCAGTGTCCAGCAGAGCACTGGTAAAGCTTGTAGGAGGAGTTTTCATTCTTTGCTATGAGGCTGCAGGACCTGACCCTCTGTCTGGACAGTGCTGAGTGGCCCTCTGCTGATCGAATGCACTCTCCCAAGAAAAAAAGAAAAACCTCTTTAGCAATACACACCAAACTGAGCATGTGTAGCTTTTCTACAAGCCGCTGTTCCATCAGCAGATGGATTGGGGACAGTAGAAGGGGAGGATCAGAGAAGACAGGATCAAACATTCTTTTTACACAATGCGGAGGATTAACCCCTTAGGTTGCATAGTGAGTATAACAAGCATACTTTATCCCTGGTTCACATCTGTGTGGTCGTGCGAGGCGCAATTTGCACGGGCATGAGAGCCCATTCATTTGAATGGACTTCCGTGCCCCGGGACACTCAGGGAAGAAGTCCTTGCACTTCTTTGGAAATCGCAGCCCGCACGGGAGCTGAGGTTCCCAGTATGGTTGTGATTTCCAGAATTCTAGAATTAATGGCACCCGCCTGCGGGTCCCGTATTCTTCTGTGTGGGTGGTGCGGCTGCAGGTATTTGTGCGGGTCCTGCAGCGGCACCACCCTCAGAGATGTCAACCTGGGGTTACTGCATATACAGACTGTTTTTACGGTTGTGGGTTTAGTAACACAAGTTACTGCATGTGCATTATTGGCACCTCAACGGAACGCTTATGCATGAATGGGCCCCGAGGGTTTGTACACCTTTGGTCTCCTGGAATGTATTTAGCTGATTTGAACCGAAAGTTCAGTTTAGCGTGAAGTTCCTTTTTAGCCTTACGTGATCATGTTCTTCCTCCTCCCATCCCTCGGGGCTTAACGTCGGCTCATCTATTGACCACGAAACACCACAGATGTTATTGGATCTCTAGGACGGTGTGTAGTGCTGATTCTCTTGTCCAGGCCATTATCCACTTAACTGTGATTAACACGTCTTGGCTATTGATGGCACTTCAGCAATCAATCCTCATAACTGCGAACTCTTAACTGCTCTACCGCTATGTACGTTATTTCATTTAGCGCTCTGTAATTATTACCGCAACACCAGTGCAAATATTGATTCGTTCCTGGTCATTGGATTAAATAACACCCCACAGCGTGCAGCTGAGATGGATCCTCTTACTATATACCAATCTATACATTGAAGAGCTTGTGCACATGGACGCTTGTAGGAAAGACTGGAGCTTTAGCTCAGGCTGCACTGTATCATGGAAGTACATGGTATTTCCATGGGCTTCTAAAGACAAAGGCAGGGAGGGGTCATGGGTAGTGTTGAGCAAACTAGGCAAAGTTATTATTCCAGGTTCAAGAAGCCTCACCTGGGACCTACTTGTCTTGGCGTTTGGCCAAACACTGATCTTAATTGTAGAAATGTCGTACTAGTAATGTTCAACGCTTGTAGAACTTTAGTATTCCAGGTCAAATTCAAGAAGTCTCACCTGGGACCTCCTTGTCTTGGTGTTTGGCCAAACACTGATCTTAATTGTAGAATTATCATACTAGTAATGTTCAACACTTGTAGAACTTTAGTATTCCAGGTCAAATTCAAGAAGTCTCACCTGGGACTTCCCTGTCTTGGCATTTTTCCAAACACTGATCTTAATTGTAGAGATATTGTACTAGTAATGTTCAACGCTTGTAGAACTTTAGTATTCCAGGTCAAATTCAAGAAGTCTCACCTGGGATCACCTCGTCTTGGCGTTTGGCCAAACACTGATCTTAATTGTAGAGATGTCGTACTAGTAATGTTCAACGCTTGTAGAACTTTAGTATTCCAGGTCAAATTCAAGAAGTCTCACCTGGGATCACCTCGTCTTGGCATTTGGCCAAACACTGATCTTAATTGTAGAGATATCGTACTAGTAATGTTCAACGCTTGTAGAACTTTAGTATTCCAGGTCAAATTCAAGAAGTCTGACCTGGGACTTCCTTGTCTTAGCATTTTTCCAAACACTGATCTTAATTGTAGAGATATTGTACTAGTAATGTTAAACACTTGTAGAACTTTAGTATTCCAGGTCAAATTCGAGAAATCCCACCTGGGACCTTCTCGTCTTGGCGTTTGGCCAAACACTGATCTTAATTGTAGAGATATCGTACTAGTAATGTTCAACACTTGTAGAACTTTAGTATTCCAGGTCAAATTCAAGAAGCTTCACCTGGGACCTCATCGTCTTGGCATTTGGCCAAACACTGATCTTAATTGTAGAGATATCGTACTAGTAATGTTCAACGCTTGTCGAACTTTAGTATTCCAGGTCAAATTCAAGAAGCCTCACCTGGGACCTCCTTGTCTTGGCATTTGGCCAAACACTGATCTTAATTGTAGAGATATCGTACTAGTAATGTTCAACGCTTGTAGAACTTTAGTATTCCAGGTCAAATTCAAGAAGTCTCCCCTGGGACTTCCTTGTCTTAGTATTTTTCCAAACACTGATCTTAATTGTAGAGATATCAAACTAGTAATGTTCAACACTTGTAGAACTTTAGTATTCCAGGTCAAATTCAAGAAGTCTCACCTGGGACTTCCTTGTCTTAGCATTTTTCCAAACACTGATCTTAATTGTAGAGATATTGTACTAGTAATGTTCAACGCTTGTAGAACACTGATCTTAACTGTAGAGATATTGTACTAGTAATGTTCAACACTTTGCTCAGATGTTTTAACCAACACTTAACCTAATTATAGAAGTGTGTTTCACCCAATATTATACTTTATTAACTTCGTTAGTTCCGGACAAACTTCAGGAAGAACCGTCTGGAACCTCCTCCTCTAATGCGTTTCACCCAACACTGGCCTCAATCATAGATATGTTGTATTCCTAAGGTCCAGTGCTTCTAAAACGTTACTGTTCTAGGAAAGACTTGAAAAAGCCCCAACTGAGAGTTCCTCACTTAGATGTTTTACCCAACTCTGCACCTAATTCTAGAAATATATTTGTAATGTCCAACATTTAGTAAACTTTATTAATCCAGGGAAAATTTCATAAAGGCCAGTCTGGGACCCCCTCCTGTTATGTGTTTCACCCAACATTGGGCTTAATCATGAAGCATACAATATCTCTACAATTAAGCCCAGTGTTGGGTAAAACACATCAGCTAAGGATGTCCCAGGAGAAGCTTCTTGACGTTTGTCCTGAAAAATTAATTCTCTATGATTAAGCCCAGTGGTGGGTGAAACAGATCAGAAGAGGAAGTCCCAGGAGAAGCTCCTTGAAGTTTTTCCTAAAATAATTCTCTACAGTTAAAGTTCAGAGTTGGATGAATTGTATCAGAGGAGGACATCCCAGGAGGGACTTCTTAAAGTTTGTCCTGAAATATTAATTATCACCAATTAAGTCCAGTGCTGGGTGGAACAGCTCAGAGGAGGAAGTCCCACCAGGGGCTTCTTCAAGTTTGTCCAAAAATAATAATTCTCTACGATTAAATTCTGAGTTGGATGAAATGCATCAGAGGGGGAAGTCCCAGGAGGGGCTTCTTGACATTTGTTCTGAAAAAATAATTCTCTACAGTTAAGGCAGGATTTTGGTGAAATGCATCAGCTGGAAGCTGGAGGTGGGATTTTTTGGAATTTGTCCTGGAAAAATAACATTTCACAAGCGTTGGACACTATGGTGTGCTACTGGCTTCTTTTCTCTGGATGTGTTGACAGTTTGGGGTGAGGAAGTGACCCACTATATGGATAGTAAGGATGTACCAGAAACCTTTACTTGTAGGTTCACTTAACTACTGCTTTCTCTAGCTACACATGCCTTTACTCAGAAATGAAGAGAAGCTTCCAGTAGGGATAGCACAGCGTGGTTAGTGGTTAGTACTCCTGCATGGCAGCACTTGGTTCAAATCCCAACCAGAATGCATGGAGCTTGTATGTTCTCCATGTGCCTGCACAGGTCCTCCAGTAGGTGGTTTCCTTCCACTTGCCAAAGCCATGCTGGTAGGTTAATTGGCTCCTGTCTAAATTGGCCTTAAGCAGTTCCAGTCCGGACACTTTCCCCCCCTTCCAGTCCGGACACTTTCCCCCCCTTCCAGTCCGGACACTTTCACCCCCTTCCTGCCCAGGCCAATTTTCAGCTTTCAGCGCTATTGCACTTTGAATGACAATTGCGCGGTCATGCAACACTGTACCCATATGAATTTTTTAGCATTTTTTTGAGACAGATAAAACTTTATTTTGGTGGTATTTATTCACCACTGGGATTTTTTTTTTTTTTTTGCTATATAAATGAAAAAGTCCAAAAATTTCGAAAGAAAGTGTTTTTCTTATAAAATGTTGCAAAAAATAATCTTTCTTCATAAATCTTGGCCAAAATGTATTCCGTTATCTTTTTAGTAAAATAAAAAAAATGACCTCCAATTTAGTTTATAACCAAAAATTATAATTTTTCCAATTTTTTTTTACATCTTTATTTTATTTTTTTATATTATTATTTATGGGGTTTTTGTTTTTTACATACTGTCACCCTAGCAGTACAGTGTCACCATAGTGACACTGTACTACTTGTGGGGGCTGATGAAGATTTTTTTTTACACTGATTGTTTTACACCCATACCCGTAAAAACAATCATTTCTCCTTCTCTCTGGCTGCATTCCTGCTGCCATTGAGAAATACTGTGTGAGTTGTGATTGGTCACAGCTTGTCACATTGTACAAGGCTGTTGTGAATGGCCCTGTACCCAGTGGTGTATTTAGGTTTTGTGCTGCCCTAGGCAACATAAAAATCAGCGCCCCCCCCCCATCCTGCAGAGAGAACCTGACACCTGACCAAGAACACCCCTTCCCCCCACCAGAGAGAGCTTTCCACTACCATTGCCCCCCATACACCAGCCACCATTCCCAATGGCGAGAGAGAGAAAGACACTCATCTTCACAGCTCCAGACATCCCCAGGAACAAGAGTCAGGCTGTTCATTCATGAAACCCGCAGCCTCTCTCGGAACCCACCAGGTCCCCATGCCGCATGTGTCCCTTCTTCAGTCCCTTCTTCTGAGGGCCAGTGCTGGCCCCCTGAAAAATGCTGCCCTAGGCAAATGCCTTGTTTGCCTTGTGGTAAATACGCCCCTGCCTGTACCATGTGATCTCTTTGATCATTCACAGATTTCACACATAGTAAGCAATGATGTCAGAAGAGACATTTTTCGGAGTCCGATCCATTATGCTCCCCAATCCGCAGATCCGATCCATCCTGCGGGGATTGTCAGCTTTTTTTACAACTTACCGTTTCGTGGAGCAGCTCCGGTGTCACCCCATATAGGTTGTATGCCAACAACCCCCGCAGGATGGATGGGATCTGCGGATTGGGGAGCAAAATGGATTGGACTCCGATTCATTATGCTCAATCCGCAGATCCGATCCATCCTGTGGGGATTGTCGGCATGCAACCTATACGGGGTGACACGGGACCCACCCCCCTCCTCCACGAAAAGGTAATTTGTAAAGAAAGCCAATGATCCCCGCAGGATGGTTCGGATCTGCGGATTGAGGATTATCCTCCCCAATCCGCAGATCTCATCCATCCTGCAGGGATCGTCGGCTTTCTTTACAACTTACCTTTTCGTGGAGTGGGTCCGGTGTCACCCCATATAGGCTGTATGCCAACAATCCCCGCAGGATGGATGGGATCTGCGGATTGGGGAGCATAATGGATCGGAGTCCAATCCATTATGCTCAATCCGCAAATCCGAACCATCCTGCAGGGATCGTCGGTTTTCTTTACAACTTACCTTTTCGTGGAGCGGGTCCGCTGTCACCCCGTGCGGTCGGTGTCACTCGGTGCGGGTCGCACCCCCCGCACCTGCCTCGGGACACCGCTGGTGAGTTGTTACCTCTGTAGTAAAGACCGGTCACTGCTGGTCTCTCTCCTTGTGCAGGGTGACTGGTCTTGTCTCCGCCACCTCCTGTAGTTTATGCAGTGGGTGGAGCTGCTGGGTCCCTCCCACAGCTTAGGCTATGTACAGCACAGTGATGATGTCAGTGCTACTTGTACAAGTAATATCTGGGTTTGCAAAGGCATTTGGTACACCAAATGTGGATTTATGCCCTTTGTTGCTGTTGAGGAATAGACTTAAATGCCCGGAGTTCAGCTTTCATTTATTGCCTTTCCCTGCACGTGCAGAACACAGGACGGTGCAGCCTTCTGTAGCCCAGCAATTTCGGCAATCGGGCCATGAGCAGCCATTAAAAAAATGCAAAGATGCCAAGTGTATATAATCCCATCTGCGAGATTCTTCGGTTCTGTCTGCTGGAGATAATTGCAGTTCGAGCGATCGTGTCACCGCCTTCCTTAACTACAGCGCGGCTCCCGGGAAAGGAGCCACCGATCGTCACAGCGAGTTGGCAGGAGCTGCTGTGTTGTCCGACTGCTTGTCACAGCCTAGAAGATGTAATAGAAATATGGAGGCTGACGGCGCTTGCCTGTTTTTAAAGGCGCAGATTCTAGAACCTTCATCCCAGGGGCGGACTGACAACTCATGGGGCCCCCGGGCAATAGGGGATCATGGGGCTCCTGTGTCCTTGCCCAAACTCAAAAAAGCCTATGAAAAAGGTACCAGGGGCATCTCATGGGGCCCCCTACTGACCCCGGGCCCTTGGGCAGTGCACGAGTTTCCAAATGGTCAGTCCGCCTCTTGTAAGGGGAGATGCTGCCACAGGGACTGCTCTGTGTCAAACATTTGTGAACACATACTAAATCCGCAACAGTAAAATCAGTCTGTATATGTAGTAAAACGTGCTTGTTATACTCACTGGGGAACCTAAGGGGTTAATCCTCCTCAAAGACTGGTTGATCCTGTCTCCTCTGATCCTCCCCTTCTTCCAGGGTCCCCCTCTTATCTCCTGATAAGACATATCGTGTGGAGTCACTCTGCACATGCTCAGTTTGTTGTGTATTGCTAGAGAGGTTTTTTTTTTTTTCTTGGGAGAGTGCATGTGATCAACACAGGGCCAATCAGCGCTGTCCAAACAGAGGTCAGGGGTTCTGCATCCTCTTAGAGCAGAAAGAGAACTCCTCCTACAAGCTTTGACCAGTGCTCTGCTGGACACTGATAGAAGTCACAAGACTGCTATATACTGCTGATGAGGAAAGGTATTTAGCAAGTTATATTTACTAAAATAATTCCATTTCGATGTTTTGTGTACTGAGGGAGACCAGATATAGTGAATGCAGGGTCCGGGGAGACCAGATATAGTGAATGCAGGGTCCGGGGAGAGCGGATATAGTGAATGCAGGGTCCGGGGAGAGCGGATATAGTGAATGCAGGGCCTGGAGAGACCAGATATAGTGAATGCAGGGTCCAGGGAGACCAGATATAGTGAATGCAGGGTCCGGGGAGACCGGATATAGTGAATGCAGGGTCCGGGGAGACCAGATATAGTGAATGCAGGGTCCGGGGAGACCGGATATAGTGAATGCAGGGTCCGGGGAGACCAGATATAGTGAATGCAGGGTCCAAGGAGACCATATATAGTGAATGCAGGGTCCGGGGAGACCATATATAGTGAATGCAGGGTCCAAGGAGACCATATATAAGGAATGCAGGGTCCAGGGAGACCAGATATAGTGAATGCAGGGTCCGGGGAGACCGGATATAGTGAATGCAGGGTCCGGGGAGACCATATATAGTGAATGCAGGGTCCGGGGAGACCAGATATAGTGAATGCAGGGTCCGGGGAGACCAGATATAGTGAATGCAGGGTCCAAGGAGACCATATATAGTGAATGCAGGGACCGGGGAGACCAGATATAGTCCTGCACCTCTGAGCTGGTGTCTTAGGCCTCGTTCACACTAGTGGTTGATGGGCGGTAAAATGCCATGGTTGAGATGAGTTTTTACCACCAGTCCCCCTTTGGCAGCAGCTGCAAGAAATATACACATGCTTGACTTCACAGCCATGGCAGAAGCACTACTACCTGCCACTATACTTGCTAAATGTGACCCATTCAAGTGAATTGGGCATTGCAGGGGGTTGTGGTGCACTAGGGCAAGGTTCAAAGGGTTAAAGTGGTTGTAAACCTTAGACAAGAATTATGAAAAAAGCATATCCCTCGATAGTGTGTACTTTTCTCTGTACAAAGCACTAAGTGTCATTTCCGTCTGCTGCCTCATTCCTCTGTTATCAGCATTAGTCCCTTCTGACAAGTTTTCCTGAAACCAAGAGAAAAATGGTGACAGGGGAGGGAGCTCCTGGGCACAGCCTGTAAATGACAGCTTTAGCTCTGTTCCTGTGTGCTGTGTAAGAGGGGGGGGGGGTCCCTTCTCTACAAAAAGTTCCCAGAGCTCTCCTCACTGAAGACTACAGAGTATAATTTCAGCTCCCGCCCCCTTTTTTCTGAAATATCAGACAAGCTGCATAAATTATGGACTTTGAGTGGCTGCAGACATACAGAATGAAAACATTGTAACAAAGTTCTACTAGCGTATGATCAGTGTAAGCCTGATAAACCAGTTAACTTTCCTCCTGCCAAACTTTTAAGGACTGGCTTCCTACCTAGGTTATTGCCTTTGGGTGCATCATGACCTAGCAGACCTCATGCCAACACAGTGTGGAGACCACTAGACCTCTGAAGGTAAGTTGTGGTATCTGGCAGCAAGCCATCCGTAGCAGTTCCTTTAAGTCCTGTAAGTTGCAAGGTGAGGCCTCCATGGATCTTGTTTCTTTAGTACATCCCACAGATGCTCTAGGGATCAAAATCTGGAGAAATTGGAGGCCACGTCAACACTTTGAACTCATTGACTCATTGTTGTGTTCCTCAAACTCGTTGTTGTGTTCCTCAAACCCATTGTTGTGTTCCTCAAACCTCAAACTCATTGACTCATTGGCGTGTTCCTCAAACCTCAAATTCATTGACTCGTTGTGTTCCTCAAACCCATTGTTGTGTTCCTCAAACCTCAAACTCATTGACTCATTGGTGTGTTCCTCAAACCTCAAACTCATTGACTCGTTGTGTTCCTCAAACTCATTGTTGTGTTCCTCACACCTCAAATTCATTGTTGTGTTGCTCAAACCTGAAACTCATTGACTCATTGGTGTGTTCCTCAAACTGAAACTCGTTGTGTTCCTCAAACCTAAAATTCTTTGATTTATTGTTGTGTTCTGCAAACCTCAAATTTATTGACTCATTGCTGTGTTCCTCAAACCCCAGACTTGTTGTATTCCTCAAATCTCAAACTCATTGTTGTGTTCCTCAAACTCTATGTGTTCCTCCAACTATTCCTGGACCATTCATGCATTGTGGCATGGTTCATTATCCTGCTGAAGGAAGCCACTGCTATCAGGGAATACCGTTTCCATGAACTTGGCGTACCTGGTCACCAGCAATGTTTATGTAGGTGGTACAGGTCAAGTAACATCCACACAAATGGCAGGACCCAAGGTTCCCCTGAAGAGCATTGCCCAAAGCCTCACACTGCTTCTGCCTTGCTTGCCTTCTTCTCATACTGCATCCTGGTGCCAGTTCTTCGCACCGTAAGTGACACACACACACATGTAAAAGAAGACGTGTTTCATCAGACCAGGCCACCTTCTTCCAGTTCTGATGCTCACGTGCCCGTTGTAGGCACTTTTGGCTGTGGACATGGGTCAGCATGGACACCCTGACTGGTCTGTAGCTACTCAGCCCCATACACAACCACCTGAGATGCCCATTTTTTTCTGCAACTTCAGGGACAACACGCTGCCTAGTATATCCCACCCACTTTCAGATGCCACTATAACAAGATAATCAATGATATTCAGCTTACCTGTGAAAGATCTAAATGTTATGGCTGATCGTTGTATATACAGTATCTATATAAATGCTGGGTCCTCTTAGGGGAGATGATGGCTTTAGCTTTAAGCAAGCACTTAGCAAACATTAACAGGCTTTTAGCAAGATTCACCAGACTTCTAAATGTGCTTGTAAGTGGCATTAGGGAATATTTCATCAAATTTTACATGAGATAATCCAGAGCCTTATGCACCCAATATTAGAAGTGACTCATCTCCCCGAACTCCAGTACTCAGCCTGAGCGGATCATGTAATACGGCCAACATTTCCTTCCTCCTTGTCATACGCCTCAGACTCTTCAGTCATTATCAGTGGCGCGTTCACAGATCAGATCCTTTGTTGTCATTCATCGGCACCCTGCGCTCCCTAAGCCCTTCATCCCATAGGATTGGTCTTTCAAGTCCATATTTTTTTCCTGATGAAATAGCTTCACACTGTGTGGATCAGAGGCTCTTAATACACTCTTACACGTTTTGGACGTTTTGAACCCAGCTTGGCTAAATTGCTTTCTATGGGTGAGAAGTTAATTGAGAGACTTGTCCTAAGGCCATGGGATGGAAGATATTTTATCGTCAAATTTCAGCACATTATATGCAAAAATGAAATATATGCCTAATAATATTTGTTCTGTTTCACCTGCTGCTTTATGCATTGACATACCTCCTTAGGCGAAGACAGTATGATCACCTGCTGACTTGGCACCATCCACAGGCAGTTTAACTCTTCAATAAGACACAGAAGTTAAAATGGTTTTAAAGTCTCAGGGTTTTTTACCTTCATGTATAAAAAAACCTTCTGTGTGCAGCAGTTCTCCCTAGACCCCCTAAAACTTACCTGAGCCCCTTCTTGATCCAGCAAAGGCCATAAGAGCCTCAGCTCCCCCGGGTCTCTCCCTCCTCATTGACTACACAGCATTTGTAGCGATTAGCTCCCACTACTGTCATTTACAGCCAGTGATCCAATGAGAGAGAGGGGGTGGGTCCGAGACACGCTCTGTGTGTGAATGGACACTGTAACAGAACCGACCCAGACTGCAGGTGAGTACTTCCATTAGACCACCGCTTCACCGTCCGAACACCGACAACAGACACCACAGCTGACCATACAAGACTAGACGATACCAGTCTTGAAGTAATCCTGAAAGTAGACTAGTTTATTTTAACACAGATACAAGATATATACACTCAAGGGAACAATCCCCCCTCCCTGCATAATGACACAGGGCGGGGCAATCTACATTTAGTAACAAGAGACACACCAACAGACAGTTCCATCAGGAGGAAGGGCTGCTGGAGATACCCCCCACCAAAACAATACACATAAACACATACATCCCATAATAGTTTGCTCCCAAGCAAGACACACAATAGAACAATGGGATGCAACCACATGGCATTAAACAATCTACAACCCCCACCCCCCCATACATGTCTACACAATATTAGGACAGATCACCCTGTACCCCTTACAGGCACAGGGTGACTTACACATAAGAGGGCTATGGGGAGCTGATACAGGGGTCTCCCCACCTCTCCAAAGTTAGCTGGGATCCATGGGCCCCCCACTCAAAGTGACTCCCGTCACAGACACACAGAGCAGCAGCTCGGGAGTGAGCCTGCTTGGGTGCCCCCCTAGCAAGCTGCTTGCTATGTAGGCACTAGGCAGAAGGGAGGGGCCAGGATCACCAACAGGGGACCCCAGAAGGGGAGGATCAGGGCTGCTCTGTGCAAAACCATTACACAGAGCAGGTAAGTATAACATGTTTGTTATTATTTTTTTTTAACAAACCTTTAATATCACTTTAAATCCATCACAAATTTACTAAATGCAGTACAGAAGATGTTTTTCCTGGATGTTGAGGTGTATGAAGACAATAACTTTCTTGGGTCCCGTCTCTGCAAAATACTAGCACTGAATGGGGGAACATGGAAGAAACAGGGATTGTTTAGCTAGGGCAGAACTAAATGGGAGGGGAGAACAGAAGGCAATACCAAATCACATCAGTAAACGAGTTGAAGTGCCAAAAAAACACCACTAGATGTAATCAAACTACAAAACAATAAAAACCTGATGCACGTCAATGCAGTACAGATAAAATACATTTAAGTGGGGCAAAGCAATGTTAATCCTACTATTAGTAAAGCTGTGTGTTTTTTTCAGTAGTGTCCCTAAAAAAAATCAGTGTTTTATAAAGTTGTCTATGACTGGCAGTCTTCAGAGGTTTTCCCCCGCTAGTGCCACCATTCTATCAATACAATGTAACAGAAGCACACACATGTATAAGGGCCCTATTACACAATATTGTCGCATGTGTTACCACTCGTTCTACTGCAATCCATGCTGCATGCGGTAGTGTGATGCGCTACTATTCATTTAAACGGCACCCCAACGATCCTTACCACCGGATGTGTCTTGCAACACAGCGTAACGCATGGCAATGCACTAACATATATTGGGGTGCCGGGTGATTCCAAAGAAGGGTGCATGCGCCATTTTTCCATTTTTTTGGCAGTAGGTGGCGCTGCCATGCCCTTAGGATGGTGTTTTGGGGTTCCGTTCTCATTGAATGACATCCTGTTGCATCAACACATTTAACATACATTGCTACGTGTTGCCACAATGACGTCATGTGAACAGGACAGTGGACAGCCAATAGAATATGAGGAGGGTATTGATAGAAGATATAAAGTGACCAGCACTGCAAATTAATGGACTCTCACAGGGTTGGCTTGGGGAAAGAACACTGTGAAGCCCCAAATTGTTGGTATTCTTTGACTTCATATCTTCTTGTTCTGGCATGGTGGCCATCCACTGCAAACACTTTGAGGTTGGCTTGGGGAAAGAACACTGTGAAGCCCCAAATTGTTGGTATTCTTTGACTTCATATCTTCTTTTTCTGGTTTTGGCATGGTAGCCATCCACTGCAAACGCTTTGAGCACCCACCGACAGGGGCGGACTGACCATTTGAATACTCGGGTACTGCCCGAGGGCCCGGGGTCAGTAGGGGGCCCCATGAAATGCCTCTGGTACCTTTTATAGGTTTTCTCTGAGTGTGGTCAAGGACACAGGGGCCCCATGATCCCCTATTGCCCAGGGGCCCCATGAGTTGTCAGTCCGCCCCTGCCCACCGATCATGTAAAGGTCAGATACTGCGAGGAGTGCAGCTTCAAATTTGGACTTTACAAGGAGGAGCACGTAAGAGGGGCTTTGTGCTTGGCTAGAATTGGCACCAAGAGCACAAGTCCCTACCCTCTCTCCTGTCCTGTTAGAATACTGCCCCTCCCACTGAGGTTGAACCCTCCACCATATTGTGCCCTATCCCATGCAGGAGGCCTCCACACGCCATTCCCGGCAGTTGATCTTTAGATCCCCAGGAAAGAATGTCCACATAAATGAATAGATTGGCAGCACTTTACTAATGGAATTCAGGGGATGGCTTAACAGACACGTCACATTGACATGCAGTACAACCTGGCGTCACTTGACATTACAGTCAATCACACTTAGTAGACGATTCGCAGTAGTCACATGTGAAAGCATTTGCAGCACTTTAAAGTAGAGGTTCATTCTCCTCTGAAAAAATAAGTCAGCAGCTACAAAAACTGTAGCTGCTGACTTTTAAAAAAAAAAGCCACTCACCTGTCCCATAATCCAACGATGTGTTCACCCTAGCCGGGTTCTCCAGCCGTTCTCTGTTCCCTGTGGGGCTCCACAGCCGGGTGCCCACTGCACATGCACGAGCAGCACTGTGCATTGTGAATGGTCCATTAGTCTTCTAGGACCTGTCACGTGCCTCAGAAGACAGCTGGTGGGAGGGGGGAGAACTTCCGTTTCTGATCGTCTATGCAGTGAGAGCGAAAGTGGGAGCATGTACCAGTCAAAACTCGGTACCCGTTCCTCCCCAAGCTACCCAAAGATGCCATTTTCTTCAGGGGGGGGTGGGGAACCATTCCTTAAAGTGGAACTTCCCCTTTTGGATGGAGCGCCGCTTTAAGCAGCCATCTTTCTCCTTCCATCTGGGGTCATCAGTACTCACAGGACTGGGTTCTCTGTAGGCACCTCCTCCATAGGTACACCTTTCCTTGAACCCTGAAGCAGAGCAGCCTCACTCACTTTTTCAAACCGCCCTAGCCCCACATCCATAAGGGACAGAGAGTCTACAGCCGTCTTCCTGGGTGCAGGTCTAGTCTGCCTGGCATCCTGCCATGTCCAAAGTTCCATGCGTAATGGTGTGGAAAAAAGATGCTTGCATTTCTTTTGTGTGATTGTTACCCATAGGGCAACCCATTGAAATGAATGTGCTTCTATAAAATGTGAAACGACACCAAAACACGCTCCACATACCTGCCTGAATGTGAATAGAACCTTAGGTTTAATGTTAAGGTTAGGTAGAGGGCTGATGAGGTCAGGTTCTTTGTTACAGGTTCAATTAAAGGGACTCTCGACCGGTTCAGTGGCGACCGGCTGATATTCGCTCTATCTATGGAAAGGCTAGTTGTACTGAATTCGACCCATCAATTGACTTCAGTACAACCAGCCTATCAGCTTTTTTTCATTTGATCACTGTCGGCGGCTATATCTGCCAGCAGTGATCATTGTGTTCTGTTGGCAGGGAAGGCTCCCAGCAATAGTGCTGCAAGAAGGATTCTTCCTCAACACTGAGTGTGTTGATGGGGAATCAAGAAAATTGCATTAACTCTGGGCTGCTTAAGTGTTATAATGAGGTTGAGAGTTGTTGAAGTTGGGTAAAGTGTTAAGGGTTCAGTTTTAAGGGTTGGTGTTAAACATCGAAGAAGGTAAAGAGATAGGGGTTTGTTTTAGGACCATATCTCTTGGATGATTCTGCTGCTGCAAGGGGATTAGGGAAGGACATCATGGAGGGACATCTTCGAAGAACATCTTGCTCTCCTAGCTAGTGAGGGAGAGACTCAATAGAAAAGAGTAGGAGGTCTCTTAGTAGCCCTGTAGCTGGCCAGTTGTTTAAGGCAGGTTTACTTTAGAGAAAAGGTCAACTTTTAGGAACATGTCACTGGGGCAATTCTGCTGCTGCAAGAGGACAACAGGGGAAGGACGTCATGGAATAACATCAAGGAGGCACATCATGAAGGAACATCAAAGAGGGACATCATGGAGGGATATCATGGATGGACATCATGATCTCTTAGTTAACAAGAGTGACTCAATTGAAAAGAGTCTGTGGTCTCTTAGCAACCCTGTAGCTGGCCAGTTTCTTAAGGTTAGGTCGGGGGCTCGTGAGGTCAGGTTATTTGTTACAGGTTCTGTTAAAGGGCTAGGTTAAGTGTTAAAATTAAGTTGAGGGTTGGTGAGGTCGGGTTATGTGTTAAGGGTTCAGTTTAAGGGTTGAGGTTAAGGGTTGGTGTCAAGGATTGAAGAAGGTAAAGAGATAAGGGTTTACTTTAGAGAAAAGGTCAACTTTTAGGAACATGTCACTGGGGCAATTCTGCTGCTGCAAGGGGACAACAGGGGAAGGACGTCATGGAATAACATCAAGGAGGCACATCATGAAGGAACATCATAGAGGGACATCATGGAGGGACATCATGGAGGGATATCATGGATGGACATCATGATCTCTTAGTTAACAAGAGTGACTCAATTGAAAAGAGTCTGTGGTCTCTTAGCAACCCTGTAGCTGGCCAGTTTTTTAAGGTTAGGTCGGGGGCTCGTGAGGTCAGGTTATTTGTTACAGGTTCAGTTAAAGGGCTAGGTTAAGTGTTAAAATTAGGTTGAGGGTTGTAGAGGTGAAGTTAGGTGTTAAGGGTCCAATTTAAGGGTTAAGGGTTAGGTGTTAAGCAGGAAGGAAGGTAAAGAGATAATGGTTTATTTCAGAGATTATGTCAACTTTTAGGATTCTTCTTCTGCTGCAAGGGGGCAACAGGCGAAGGACATCATGGAGGCCATGATGAAGGGACATCATGAAAGGATATTATGGAGGAACATCATGGAGGGACATCATGGAGGGACATCATGGAGGGACATCATGCTCTCCTGGCTAGCAGGGGAGCGACTCAATAGAAAAGAGTAAGTGGTCTCTTAGTGATCCTGTAGCTGTCCAGTTTTTTGATGCTGAAAGTCTCATACCAAGAACTCCACGCCATTTTGTAATGGTTTGTTAGCTCTGCCTTCTATTGGGCATACTGCACAGAGGTGCCAGTGTTAATAGGTCCTCTTTGACAGCGTAGGATCAAAGTCTTACAGCGTCAATTTAAAAGTGATCCACGGTCTGTTATCCAAATTATGCTTCAATGTTTCTTCGGCTGTCAAATGACCTGTGAGGAGGGAGCGGGGATGAAGCTTCAGAGAATTCAGCCTTCACTCGTTGAGACTCATGGGAAATAGTTAAACCGTTACCACCAGCTGAAGGTGGCAAGTTTCCATGGCAACCACGCATCTGTTGTCTAGACGTTTGAGCTCTGTGGGTCTCCATTGCCGTCACGACCTTTCCATTCACAGCCTTGGGTGCTCAACACTCTCACCAGTCACATCACTGTCCCAGGGTGACAAGCGAGTGGAAGAAAAGTATTTTTAAACCCGTCAACTGGAAAAACATAGAAAAATCAGATCAGTCAACTGAGTCTCAGCAATTACAGGATCTTACACAAGCCAGCTCCACGTTGATCCTTAGGAGCTAGGCAATGTGTAGTTGCTTCATCATATCTTTGGGCTGGCTTTGAGAGAGAACCAGATGAGATGGGTCACTGAGCGGCAACAAATATTTTAGAAGAGGTGAGTTAAATAGAGGAAGGAACACAGTCCTCCAACAGTGAAGAGTACTTCAGGAGGGGAGAGATGGAAGACAGAGCAAAGTCCTCCAGCTGCACAAGGTACTTTAGGAGAGGAGAAAGGAGCAGAGGCATCCAACGATGCATATTTTTTTAGGAGAGGAGAATTGGATAGATGTAATGCTCACCTTGGAAAAAAGGCCCAGGTACCTTTTCCAGTTTAGGATGGCAGCGGCCAGCCACGCAGCAACAGTCACTCTTCAAACTCAATAAAGAGTCTAGGGGTTGCTGAATAACTGGGATAGGGTGTAGGGAGCCGTGGGATACTTCAGAAACCCTGAGCGATAACAAAAGGACACTCTTCACTCTGTAGCCGCTCTTTGGAACAGTTCCTTCAGTTTTGGCCCCAGATATGGACAGCACTGAGACACCATATGCAATATCCCAGGCCAGGCAAGCTTTAGCCTTAATGCACAAAGGGTTGGAGCAGCCGCAGTCACCTGCCCACAGTCCTGTACTCAGTGTCCCTGGATGCTTGGGCCCTTCCATTATCTAACTGACTTCCATTACTGAACCTTTCAGGCCAGATCCTCAGTAAAATCCCTTGTGTAGCTGCAATAATTCTCAGAAAGTAGTCCACACAGCCAGTGGTGTAGCATGGGTTGTCAGCGCCCGGAGCAAGGCAAGTAAGCACTCACTGAGTCCCTTCCACTCGTATGGCTATGCAAATCAAAGGGTTCCTTCACTCACAGCTTGATCCTCTGATTGGCTGCTTTTTCTTTTATTATTGGTTGAATCTGAGATATCTCTTTGACTACAGTAGTTCAACCAGGGGCGGACAGACCATTTGGAAACTCTGGCACTGCCCGAGGGCCCGGGGTCAGTAGGGGGCCCCATGAGATGCCCCTGGTACCTTTTTTCATAGGCTTTTTTGAGTTTGGGCAAGGACACAGGGGCCCCATGATCCCCTATTGCCCGGGGGCCCCATGAGTTGTCAGTCGGCCCCTGAGTTCAACCAATAATAAAGTGTTAGATGGAATAGCAGATTGTAGCCAAAGTCCAGTTAATACATTCTAAGCAATTACAGCAAACATTTTTTTTCCCTTTTGGGATAAAGGTTTTACATACATGAATACTGAGCATTGTAACTGTTGTGGCATGCATGATATATGTAGATGATGGAAAGGAAGGAGTTTATTAAACAGACTGGGGTAAAGCTATTTCCACTGCTGGCAGGAAGAGAGGGGGGGGGGGCAAGGGGGGGGAGAGAAAGAGAGCAGGGGGAGAGTGGGGGCAAGGGGGGGGGGGGGGGAGAGAAAGAGAGCAGGGGGAGAGTGGGGGCAAGGGGGGGGGGGGAGAGAAAGAGAGCAGGGGGAGAGTGGGGGCAAGGGGGGGGGGAGAGAAAGAGAGCAGGGGGAGAGTGGGGGCAAGGGGGGGGGAGAGAAAGAGAGCAGGGGGAGAGTGGGGGCAAGGGGGGGGAGAGAGAGAGCAGGGGGAGAGTGGGGGCAGGGGGGGGGGAGAGAGAGAGCAGGGGGAGAGTGGGGGCAAGGGGGGGAGAGAAAGAGAGCAGGGGGAGAGTGGGGGCAAGGGGGGGAGAGAAAAAGAGCAGGGGGAGAGTGGGGGCAAGGGGGGGGAGAGAAAGAGAGCATGGGGAGAGTGGGGGCAAGGGGGGGGAGAAAGAGAGCATGGGGAGAGTGGGGGCAAGGGGGGGGAGAAAGAGAGCAGGGGGAGAGTGGGGGCAAGGGGGGGGGAGAAAGAGAGCAGGGGGAGAGTGGTGGCAAGGGGGGGGAGAGAAAGAGAGCAGGGGGAGAGTGGGGGCAAGGGGGGGGGGAAGAGAGAGCAGGGGGAGAGTGGTGGCAAGGGGGGGGAGAGAAAGAGAGCAGGGGGAGAGTGGGGGCAAGGGGGGGGGAAGAGAGAGCAGGGGGAGAGTGGGGGCAAGGGGGGGGGGGGGAAGAGAGAGCAGGGGGAGAGTGGGGGCAAGGGGGGGGAGAGAAAGAGGGCAGGGGGAGAGTGGGGGCAAGGGGGGGGGAGAGAAAGAGGGCAGGGGGAGAGTGGGGGCAAGGGGGGGGGAGAAAAAGAGGGCAGGGAGAGAGTGGGGGCAAGGGGGAGAGGGGGGGCAGTGGGAGAGAAAGAGGGCGGGGGGCAGGGAGAGAGAGAAGGAATAGGGAGACAGAGTGCAGGGAAGGATATCGAAAGAGAGAGGAGGGTAGGGAGAGAAGAGAGTCAGGGAGAGAGAGGAGGTCAGGGAGGGGGGTCGGGGTCAGGGAGGGGGGTCGGGGAGAGAGGAGGTCAGGGGGGGGGGAGTCGGGGAGAGAGGGGGGTCGGAATGGAGTCCTCCAGCATTGCAGAGTATTTCAGGAGAGGAAAGTTATAGAGGAAGGAGCGGAGTCCTCCAGCGGTGCAGAGTATTTCAGGAAAGGAGAATTATAGAGGAAGTAGCTGAGTTCCCCAGCAGTGCAGAGTATTGCAGGAGAGGAGAGTTATAGAGGAAGGGATTTTGTGTGCTATCACATTTTAAGATCTTTTGGTATATACCTACAGACTTTAATAAAAATGATACACAGATATGGTAATGTGATCTTTGTGATGTAAATATTTCTTTTACATGCTTACATTATTTTCAACATAGTGTCATTTTCAAAGGGAAGCTATAATAATTTTGGGTAATTTTAATGCAATTGGACTTGACAATTACATTATTAAAAAAATGGCAGTGAAGAGCTCACTACAGCCTGAAGGTGGCAGTGTTCATCTGCAGGCCTAAGGCTTATGTTGTCAGTGAAGCCTCCAGTTAGCATGTTTTCATTATGGCATAGCTGAATCATTCCCAATCATCCCGAGGTTGTCAGTGACAGCCGGTATTGAGAGCCAACAGTTACAGGTGAAACTCGAAAAATTAGAATATCATGCAAAAGTTCATTTATTTCAGTAATGCAACTTAAAAGGTGAAACTAATATATGAGATAGACTCATCACATGCAAAGCAAGATAGTTCAAGACGTGATTTGTCATCATTGTGATGATTATGGCTTACAGCTCATGAAAACCCCAAATCCACAATCTCAGAAAATGAGAATATTGTGAAAAGGTGGAATATTCTCGGCTCAAAGTGTCCCACTGTAATCAGCTCATTAAGCCATAACACCTGCAAAGGGTTCCTGAGCCTTTAAATGATCTCTCAGTCTGGTTCAGTAGGAATCACAATCATGGGAAAGACTGCTGACCTGACAGTTGTGCAGAAAACCATCACTGACACCCTCCATAAGGAGGGAAAGCCTCAAAAGGTAATTGCAAAAGAAGTTGGATGTTCCCAAAGTGCTGTATCAAAGCACATTAATAGAAAGTTATGTGGAAGGGAAAAGTGTGGAAGAAAAAGGTGCACAAGCAGCAGGGATGACCGCAGCCTGGAGAGGATTGTCAGGAAAAGGCCATTCAAAAGTGTTGGGGACTTTCACAAGGAGTGGACTGAGGCTGGAGTCAGTGCATCAAGAGCCATCACACACAGACGGATCCTGTACATGGGTTTCAAATGTCGTATTCCTCTTGTCAAGCCGCTCCTGAACAACAAACAACGTCAGAAGCATCTTACCTGGGCTAAAGAAAAACAGACCTGGTCTGTTGCTCAGTGGTCCAAAGTCCTCTTTTCTGATGAGAGCAACTTTTGCATCTCATTTGGAAACCAAGGACCCCGAGTATGGAGGAAGAATGGAGAGGCCCAAGGACCCAGAGTATGGCGGAAGAATGGAGAGGCCCAAGGACCCAGAGTATGGAGGAAGAATGGAGAGGCCCAAGGACCCCGAGTATGGAGGAAGAATGGAGAGGCCCAAGGACCCCGAGTATGGAGGAAGAATGGAGAGGCCCAAGGACCCTGAGTATGGAGGAAGAATGGAGAGGCCCAAGGACCCCGAGTATGGAGGAAGAATGGAGAGGCACAAACACCCTGAGTATGGAGGAAGAATGGAGAGCCCCAAGGACCCTGAGTATGGAGGAAGAATGGAGAGGCACAAGGACCCTGAGTATGGAGGAAGAATGGAGAGGCACAAGGACCCCGAGTATGGAGGAAGAATGGAGAGGCACAAGGACCCCGACTATGGAGGAAGAATGGAGAGGCACACACTGCAAGATGCTTGAAGTCCAGTGTGAGGTTTCCACCGTCTTTATTGATTTGGGGAGCCATGTCATCTGCTGGTGTTGGTCCACTGTGCTTCATTAAGTCCAGGGTCAACGCAGCCGTCTACCAGGAGATTTTGGAGCACTTCATGCTTCCTTCCGCAGACGAGCTTTATGGGGATGCTGACTTCATTTTCCAGCAGGACTTGGCACCGCCCACACTGCCAAAAGCACCAAAACCTGGTTAAATGGCCGTGGGATTACTGTGCTTGATTGGCCAGCAAACTCACCTGACCTGAACCCCATAGAGAATCTTTGGGGCATTGCCAAGAGAAAGATGAGAGACATGAGACCGAACAATGCAGAAGAGCTGAAGGCCGCTATTGAAGCATCCTGGTCTTCCATAACACCTCAGCAGTGCCACAGGCTGATAGCTTCCATGCCACGCCGCATTGAGGCAGTAATTGCTGCAAAAGGGGCCCAAACCAAGTACTGAGTACATATGCTTGCTTCTACTTCTCAGAGGTCCGATATTGTTCTATGTACAATCCGTGTTTTATTGATTGCATGGAATATTCTCATTTTCTGAGATTGTGGATTTGGGGTTTTCATGAGCTGTAAGCCATAATCATCACAATGATGATAAATCACAGCTTGAACTATCTTGCTTTGCCTGTAATGAGTCTCATATATTAGTTTCACCTTTTAAGTTGCTGCACTGAAATAAATGAACTTTTGCACCATATTCTAATTTTTCAAGTTTCACCTGTATACATTGAGTCTGCTGATGGCTTTCAAAGGGCATAGTGTTGTTGCTCAGCCTTGTTATTGCATAGGATTTTTTTTTTACACTGAACTGTCTTCAGCGGCCTCAGCTTGTTGGTGGAGCATGGCTTTTCCTAGCCAGTTTATTCTATTTGATTTAACGGCTGTATTTGAAACCACGTGTTACAGTATCTTGTTGATCATTAGCCCCTGTGTGGTATCATTCTTTAATCATATACTTGACAATATGTCTTAAAACCCCTAAGGCTAGGTTCATACCTATGCAGGTTGCGTTTGAGACGTTTCTGCATTACGTTGCGTTTTTCTGCGTTTTTGATGTGCTTCGCGTTTTATTTTTTATTTTTTCTTTATTTTTCTTGTTGCTAGGCAGATTTAAAATGCAAAAGCGCATCAAAAACACAATACATGCTTTTCTGCAACGTTTCCATTGAAGTCTATAGAACCAAAACCGCAACTTTTTGCATTAAAAAAAGTCCCTGACCCTTTCCAAAAAACGCATCGGGTGAAAACGCACAGGTGTGAACATGTCCCATAGGAAATCATGTTAAATGAACTGTACTGTGTTTCTGCAAAATGTTGCAGAAAACGCTTAGGTGAGAACCTGGGGTAAACTGTATTCAGGTGTACTTGGGAGAATTGGATCTGTTCTAAAGGCAAAGGTGGACACACCAAAGATTGATTTGATTTAGGCTTTTGTTCTGATATATATTGTATATTTCAATTGATCTTTGTTTATTAAAATAGAAAAAAAATAATAGAAAAAAAAAATAGAAAGAGAGCAGTAGTTATCTGTTTTTCGGCAGGTTGTCTCCCATTGAAATTGAAGGTTTTTATATTATGTTTATGCACCTTGGAGTTTGTTAGGTTAATAGTAAGAAACTATTCATTCCATTATTTTTGAAAGCATCCTCACTTTACAGCATTCTCACAAGTGTGTGAAACATTTAAACTTTACAGTGTGTGTGTATAAACAGTATGTATTATGGAAAATTGTTATACTTACCGTAATTTTCCTTTTCTGGATCCTCCTCACATCAGCCTACTACAGGTCAGCTCCACTCTCCTGACCCCTCCAGGACAACCCATAACAAGCCCATAAATCTAAGCTAATCCCCACCCTCTGGTGTTCCATCACAAGCCTCACGACGGAAATGAAGGGTGGGAGAGACAGGTTGATGTGAGGAGGATCCAGGAAAGGAAAATTACGGTAAGTATGATAACAATTTTCCGTATTCCTGGATCTTTCTCACATCAGCCTACTACAAGTCAGCTCCACTCTCCTGACCCCTCCAGGACAACCCATACCTATCCCATCAATCTAAGCTAATCCCCCCCCTCAGGTGTTCCATACAAGCCTCACGATGGAAATGAAGGGTGGGAGACTCAGGTTGATTTGAGGAGGATCCAGGAAAGGAAAATTACGGTAAGTATGATAACAATTTTCCGTATTCCTGGATCCTTCTCACATCAGCCTACTACGGGTCAGCCCCACCCTCCTGACCCCTCCAGGACAACCCATACCTATCCCATCAATCTAAGCTAATCCCCCCCTCAGGTGTTCCATCACAAGCCTCGCAAAGGAAATGAAGGGTGGGAGACTCAGACTAACGTGAGGAGGATCCAGGAAAGGAATATTACGATAGGTATGATAACAATTTTCCAATTTTCCATATTCCTGGAACTCCTAACTTCAACCTACTACAGGACGTAACTAACAATGACGAGGCCCAGATGGGAGGAAAAACAAAAAAAAGAGAGACTGGGACCAGAAAAGTATTGCTAAACACAGACATTTAATGGTTCACAACTGAAGAAATAACTGCAGCCCCAAAGCGATCAAAGATACATCCATCCTGTAATGGCTCATGAAAGTATTTATAGTGCTCCAACTAGCCGCCTTGCAAGCCACCTCTGCCGAGAGCCTGATGTGAGGAGGTCCAGGAATATATGAAATTGTTTTCATACTTACCGTAATTCTCCTTTCCTGGATCCTCCTCACATCAGCCTACTACAGGTCAGCTCCACACTCCTGACCCCTCCAGGACAACCCATAACTAGCCCATAAATCTAAGCTAATCCCCCCCTCGGGTGTTCCATCACAAGCCTCACGACAGAAATGAAGGGTGGGAGACTCAGGCTGATGTGAGGAGGATCCAGGAAAGGAAAATTACGGTAAGTATGATAACAATTTTCCGTATTCCTGGATCCTTCTCACATCAGCCTACTACGGGTCAGCCCCACCCTCCTGACCCCTCCAGGACAACCCATACCTATCCCATCAATCTAAGCTAATCCCCCCTCAGGTGTTCTATCACAAGCCTCACAACGGAAATGAATGGTGGGAGACACAGGTTGATGTAAAGAGGATCCAGGAAAGGAAAATTACGGTAAGTATGATAACAATTTTCCGTATACCTGGATCCTTCTCACATCAGCCTACTACGGGTCAGCTGCACTCTCCTGACCCCTCCAGGACAACCCATAACTAGTCCATAAGTCTAAACTAATCCCCCCCCTCAGGTGTTCCATCACAAGCCTCACGATGGAAATGAAGGGTGGGAGACTCAGACTAATGTGAGGAGGATCCAGGAAAGGAAAATTACAGTAAGTATGATAACAAGTTTCCGTATTCCTGGATCCTTCTCACATCAGCCTACTACGGGTCAGCCCCACCCTCCTGACCCCTCCAGGACAACCCATACCTATCCCATCAATCTAGGCTAATCCCCCCCTCAGGTGTTCCATCACAAGCCTCGCAAAGGAAATGAAGGGTGGGAGACTCAGACTAACGTGAGGAGGATCCAGGAAAGGAAAATTACGATAGGTATGATAACAATTTTCCAATTTTCCATATTCCTGGAACTCCTAACTTCAGCCTACTACAGGATGTAACTAACAATGACGAGGCCCAGATGGGAGGAAAAACAAAAAAAAGAGAGACTGGGACCAGAAAAGTATTGCAAACACACAGACATTTAATGGTTCACAACTGAAGAAATAACTGCAGCCCCAAAGCGATCAAAGATACATCCATCCTGTAATGGCTCATGAAAGTATTTATAGTGCTCCAACTAGCCGCCTTGCAAGCCACCTCTGCCGAGAGCCTGATGTGAGGAGGTCCAGGAATATATGAAATTGTTTTCATACTTACCGTAATTCTCCTTTCCTGGATCCTCCTCACATCAGCCTACTACAGGTCAGCTCCACACTCCTGACCCCTCCAGGACAACCCATAACTAGCCCATAAATCTAAGCTAATCCCCCCCTCGGGTGTTCCATCACAAGCCTCATGACAGAAATGAAGGGCGGGAGACTCAGGCTGACATGAGGATCCAGGAAAGGAAAATTACAATAAGTATAATAACAATTTTCCGTAATCCTGAACCTCCTCATGTCAGGCTACTACAGGACGTAACTAGCAATGACAAGGCCCAGATGTAAGGGAAAACAAAAAAAAAAGAGTGGGACCAAAAAAGTACTGCTAAACACACAGACATTTAATGGTTCACAACTGAAGAAATAACTGCAGCCCCAAAGCAATCAGAATCCCTCAATGATACATCCATCCTGTAATGGCGCATGAAAGTATTTATAGTGCTCCAACTAGCTGCCTTGAAAACCACCTCTGCCGAGACCCGTAGGAGGCTAACGTGAGGAGGTCCAGGAATATGGAAAATTGTTATCATACTTACCGTAAGTACTTTTCCTCACATCAGCCTACTACGGGTCAGTTCCGCCCTCCTAACCCCTCTAGGACAACCCATAACTAGCCCATAAATCCAAGCTAATCCCCCCCTCAGGTGTTCTTTTTTTGTCCTCGCTCCGGACACTCATTGGAAGAGACTCAGGCTGACGTGAGGCGGATCCAGGAAAGGAAAATTACGGTAAGTATGTATCTTTGAGGGACTCTGATCGCTTTGGGGCTGCAGATATTTCTTCAGTTGTGAACCATTAAATGTTTGTGTGTTTAGCAATACTTTTCTGGTCCCAGCCTCTTTTTATTTATTTTTTTGTTTTCTCTCCCATCCAGGCCTTGTCATTGCTAGTTATGTCCTGTAGTAGGCTGACATGAGGAGGTCCAGGAATATGGAAAATTGTTATCATACTTGCCGTAATTTTCCTTTCCTAGATCCTCCTCATGTCTCCCACCCTTCATTTCTGTTGCGAGGCTTGTGATGGATCACCTGAGGGGGAATCGGCTTAGATTTATGGGCTAGTTATGGGTTGTCCTGGAGGGGTCAGGAGGACGGAGATTTTCTGTATTCCTGAGGGCGGAGATGATCTGTAGTAGGCTGATGTGAGGAGGATCCAGGAAAGGAAAATTAAAATTAAGTATGATAACAATTTTCTGTATTCCTGAGGGGGGAGATGATCTGTAGTAGGCTGACGTGAGGAGGATCCAGGTATATATATATATATATATATATATATATATATATATATATATATATGTATATGTGTGTATTATATGTAATATATATATATATATATATGTATGTATTATATGTACCGTATTTTCCGGCGTATAAGACGACATTTTAACCCCTGGAAATCGTCTACAAAGTCGGGGGTCGTCTTATACGCCGGGTGCTGTGCTGAAACCTTACCGTACTTCCGGGTTGACGCTACTGCGCATGTCTTCGGCAGCAGTAGACGATCGCGGATCACCGTAGCTCGCAGAACTGCATGAGACGTCGGATGCAGCAGTGCTCGATTGAGCTTGACTGAAACTTTGATATGCAGAGAAGGGATACACAGTGATTCTGCGCATGTCACAGTTTCAGTCACGATCAATCGAGCACTGAACGGCTGCATCCGACGTCTCATGCAGTTTTGCGAGGAATGGTGATCAGTGATCGTCTACTGCTGCCCTAGACATGTGCAGAAGTGTCAGCTCGGAAGTACCGGTATGGTACTGCTGCATCCGACCTTGTCCCTTAACTGCTATGAGATACGGTAATTATTAATATTATAATGTCTGTGGCAGTTCTGTGCAATTTATGGTATCTTGGAGACAGGCAGGGCTGGGCAGGCAGGGAGAGCTGACCCACCCAATCCAAGCAGGCTTTGTATGCAGTGTGCACAGTGTGCACAGAAAATACTGGTACATTGCTTGCCGTGATTGGTTGGAAGAGGGGGGTAGTCTTATACGGCGAGTATAGCCCAAACCCTATATTTTAACAGGAAAAGTAGGGGGGTCGTCTTATACGCCGGAAAATACGGTAATATATATATATGTATATACAGTTGCAAGAAAAAGTATGTGAACCCCTTGGGATTCCGTGGAGTTTTGCATGAATTGGGCATAAAATGTGCTCTGAACGTCATCTAAGTCACAACAATAGAAGAACACAGTCTGCTGAACATAATACTACACAAACATTAGATGTTGCCATGGTTTAATTGCACATAACATGTAAACATTCACAGTGCAGGGAGGAAAAAGTACGTGAACCTTTGGACTTAATAACTGGTTGACCCTCCTTTGGCAGCAATAACCTCAACCAGACGTTTCCTGTAGTTGCAGATCAGACCTGCACAACGATCTGGAGTCATTTTGGACCACTCCTCTTCACAAAACTGTTTCAGTGTAGCAATATTCTTGGGATGTCTGCTGTGAATCGCTCACTTAAGGTCATGTCACAGCATTTCAATGGGGTTGAGGTCAGGACTCTGACTGGGCCACTCCAGAAGGCGTATTCTGTGCTGTTGCAGCCATTGTTTTGTTGAATTACTTGTATGCTTTGGGTCATTGTCCTGTTGCATCACCCATCCTCTGCGGAGCTTCAGTTGGCGGACAGATGGTCATACATTTTCCTGCAAAATGTCTTGATAAACTCTGGAATTAATTTTCCCATTAATGACAACAATCCGTCCAGGCCCTGAGGCAGCAAAGCAGCCCCAAACCATGATGCTCCCTCCGCCATGTTTCACAGTGGGGATGAGGTTTTGATGTTGGTGTGCTGTGCCTTTTTTCCTCCACACACAGTGTTGTGTGTTCTTCCCAAACAACTCAATCTTGGTTTCATCTGTCCACAGTATATTTTGCCAGTAGTGCTGTGGAACATCCAGGTGCTCTTTTGCAAACTTCAAACGTGCTGCAATATTCTTTTTGGACAGCAATGGCTTCCTCCGTGGTGTCCTCCCATGTACTCCATTCTTGTTTCATGTTTTCCTTATTGTAGATGTGTCAACAAAAATGTTAGCATGTGCCAGATATTTCTGTAGGTCTTTAGCTGACACTCTGGGATTCTTCTTTACTTCATGCAGCATTCTGCGCTGTGCTCTTGCAGTCATTTTTACAGGATGACCACGCCTAGGGAGAGTAGCAACAGTGCTAAACTTTCTCCATTTGTAGACAGTCTGTCTTACTGTGGACACATGAACATCAAGGCTTTTGGAGATACTTTTGTAACCCTTTCCAGCTTCATGCAAGTCAACAATTCTTGATCGTAGGTCTTCTGAGAGCTTTTTTCTGCGAGGCATGGTTCATATCAGACAGTGCTTCTTGAAACCAGTAAACCCAAAACAGGTGTGTGTTTTTTAAGGGCAGGACAGCTGTCAGCAACACATCCAATATCATCACACTGATTGGAGTCAAGGTTGGCTCACTCCTGGCTCCAATTAGCTCTGGGAGAAGTCATTAAGCTAGGGCCTCACATACTTTTTCCTCCCTGCACTGTGAATGTTTACATGTTATGTGCAATTAAACCATGGCAACATCTAATGTTTGTGTAGTATTATGTTCAGCAGACTGTGTTCTTCTATTGTTGTGACTTAGATGACTTTCAGAGCACATTTCATGCCCAATTCATGCAAAACTCCACGTAATCCCAAGGGGTTCACAAACTTTTTCTTGCAACTGTATATAAAAATTATTTATATTTAGACAGGAGGCAATTAACCTACCAGCATGTCTTTGGCTGTATATATATATAGTTTTAATTAAAAAAAAAGAATAAAAGAGGGTAGTGGTTATCTGGTTTTAGGTAGGTTGTCTCCCATTTAAACCTGAGAATGAGCCATATGTCACTGATTTAACTCATTCACTTGTATATGTATATTTTTTTTTTTAGCTTGAGCTATTGAGCTCTATAAGCAAAGGACTAGTAGGGAGACATGTCCATAGCAGCCCTAAATTCAAAAAGAGAATACAAAATATTGTCAGAAATAATATAAAATATTGAATATCTACATGACTACAAAACATTTTTTCATTATCCTTTTCTTCCTATGTACAAAACCCAGGCAGAATACCTTTGTGCATTCCTCGCTCGGCGTCTATATATCTTCTATATCCTGCTTTTTGCTGGTACGTCACATATAAAGTATACCATTGAATTTGCAGCCATTGTAGAGACCCCGATAACGCCTATGAAGGTGTACCTGGATATTAAGAATACTCCCCGTAAAGTTACTGAAGCAATTGCTTGTCAGAGGTGCATTGTGGCCGAGGCAGCTGTAGAAAAGATTTCAGCGACTGTAAAGCGAGAACCTCTCTGGATGGAGGTGTATATGGCCTTCATTGTATGGTGTGAATGGCGCTGTCTCACCATTAAGCTAATTACCCTTTTAGGGCTGTAATTTTGGCTGCTCGCTGAGAGCTGTTCCATTTTTTAAGACACAATCCTTTATTCTGATATTGTAAGGAAATAAAAGTGGCCGTTATTACCGTTCACGTCTATGGAGCTAGCTTTATTTTAGAGTTGGAGAATGTGATCCTTTTTTCTCCTCTTTATAACTGAATTCTTGGCAGATATACAATGCGAGGGTTATGTCTTTATATCTGCGTCATGTATTCCTATGCCTGGCAGCATTCAGGCTTGGAGAAGAAGGGGCGGTGTTACTTTATACAGTGATGTCAAGCTAGCAAAGTGAACGTGCTTACAGGAGGTAGGAGGAAGAAAAGGTGACCTCATTGTTGGAGCATCTGCTGCCTCAATGTTCAGCCATAGGTTGGAATGGAATCTAAACCAGGCTGTATTGCTCCAATGCATTGTAGTCTATAGAGAGATCTAGAATCTAACTGTGCTGTGTAACTGGGGGCCCGGATCGCAAGACTAGCTGAACAGCGTTTTATATCCCTTTAGGTCCCTTACATATGGAGCTCTCTAGCAGCAGTGTATCTGAGTTCTTCCCTGAACGCATTTGGTCCTGAGCCAGGCTGTATTATCTCAATGTATTGTACTACCAGGGGCGGACTGACCATTCAAGTACTCAGGCATTACCCAAGGGCCCAGGGTCAGTAGGGGGCCCCATGAAATGCCCCTGGTACCTTTTTTATAGGCTTTTTTGGGTGTACTTTGAGTGTGGGCAAGGACACAGGCAGGGACAGACTGACCATTTGGAAACTCTGGCACTGCCCGTGGGCCCGGGGTCAGTAGGGGGCCCCATGAGATGCCCCTGGTACCTTTTTTCATAGGCTTTTTTGAGTTTGGGCAAGGACACAGGGGCCCCATGATCCCCTATTGCCCCGGGAGCCCCATGAGTTGTCAGTCCGTCCCTGGACACAGGGGCCCCATGATCCCCTATTGCCCAGGGGCCCCATGAGTTGTCAGTCCGCCCCTGTGTACTATATGGATAGATCTAGGCTAACTGTGCTGTATAACTGGGGGTCCTGGATTATAAGACTAGCTGAACAGTTTTAAATCCCTATAGGCCCTTTGAGTATGGGGCTTTCTACTTACGGTGCATCTGGGCATTCTTCCCTGAATGCATTCGATCCTAAGCCAGGTTGTATTGCCTCATTGCATTGTAGTCCATAGACAAATCTAGTCTACCTGTGCTGTGTGGCTGGGGGGCCTGCATCCAAAGTCTAGCTGAACAGAGTTTTAAATCTCTTTGGGTCCCTTGAGTATGGGGCTCTCTGCTTGCGGTGCTTCTGGGCTTTCTTCCCTGAATGCAATTGGCCCTAAGCCAGGCTTTATTGCCTCAATGTATTGTAGTCCATAGGGAGGTCTGAAATCTAACTGTGCTGTGTAATCGGGGGGCCTGGATCACAAGATTGCTGAACAGAGTTTTATATTCCTTAGGCCCCTTGCACACAGGTCTTGCTCTAATGCATCTGGGCAATCTTCCCTGAGCACATTTGGCCCAAAGCCAGGCTGTATTGCCTTAATTCATTGTAGTCACTAGATATATTTAGTGTAACTGTGCTGTGTGACCAGGGGCCTGGATCACAAAACTAGCTGAACAGAGTTTCAAATTCCTTCAGGCCCCTTGCACATGGAGCTCTCTAGCTGTGGTGTATCTTGGTTCTTCCCTGAACGCATTGGGCCCTAACCCAGGCTGTAGTACCCAATGCCGTGTAGCCTGTAGAGAGGTGTGGAGAGGTCTAGGATCTACCCGTATTGTATGGCTGGGGGGGGCCTGGATCACAAGACTAGCTGAACAGAGTTTTAAATTCCTTTATGCCCCTTGCACACAGGTCTTGCTGCAGTACATCTGGGCATTCTTCCCTGAATGCATTCTGTCCTAAGCCAGGCTGTGTTGTCTCAATGCATTGTAGTCAATAGATAAAGCTAGTCTAACTGTGCTGTGTGACCGGGGGGGGCTGGTTCACAAGTCTAGCTGAACAGAGTTTCAAGTCCCTTTAGGTCCCTTGCATATGGGGTTCGCTAGCTGTGGTGTATCTGGGTTCTTCCCTGAACGCATAGGGTTCTAATCCAGGCTGTATTACTTCAATGCATTGTAGTCTGTAGAGAGGTTTAGGATCTAACTGTGTTGTGTTCAGGGGCGGACTGACCATTTGGAAACTCAGGCACTGCCCGAGGGCCCGGGGTCAGTAGGGGGCCACATGAGATGCCCCTGGTAACTTTTTTCATAGGCTTTTTGGAGTTTGGGCAAGGACACAGGGGCCCCATGATCCCCTATTGCCTGGGGGCCCAATGAGTTGTCAGTCTGCCCCTGGTTGTGCTGCTGGAGGGTCTGGATCACAAGGCTAGCTGAACAGAGTTTTAAATTCCTTAGGCCCTTGCACACAGGGCTGCCTTTCTGCAATATGTATGGGTGTTCATCCCTAAACATGGGTACCAGCGTTCAGCCTCGTCCAGCCACAGCCTGGCATAGACTTTGACAGTGGGTTGGATGCTGTACCTGACCTTCTCGGGGGGGCACTATGACACCAGGAGGGACTCACTGCAGCCACCCTAGCCATGTAGCCATACCATTCTGACCCCTGACAGGTAAAGTGAATAAGATTGATTATCTTGTAGTAGTGGGAGGGATATATTAGGTAACAAGTAAACATGTTGCCCCTGAAGTTCCTACTGAAGTAACACAAATATGTGGTCCTTAATGCCCAGCAGCCACATCTATGCATCCATAGGGCTCCGCTGTTGTGCGCTGAGGCCATTCCCAACATACTGACAGCTTCTGATCTCTTTATAATTGGGAATGGGTGGGATAGGCCCCTGATCATGTGACCACGGTGACAGCCAATCACAGTGGTTACATGAAAAGGAACTATGCCTCCATGCGTTTAAGTGGTTGCCAACCCTTACATCTACCCAGTGAAGGGACTGGAGGTGATCTACAGAGATTAAACAAATCCTCCTACCAGGGGTGGACTGACCATTTGGAAACTCGGGCACTGCCCGAGGGCCCGGGGGTCAGTAGGGGGCCCCATGAGATGTCCCTGGTACCTTTTTCATAGGCTGTTTTGAGTTTGGGCAAGGACACAGGAGCCCCATGATCCCCTATTGCCCGGGGGCCCCATGAGTTGTCAGTCCGCCCCTGCCTCCTACATAGGTTGTACCCGTTTATCTCCAGACCTCTCTTCTCTACAGCTGTTCAGAGTACAGAATTTATATTGCTTGTCTGATATTTCAGAAAGAAGGGGGTGGAAAGCTGAAGGTATACTCTGCACAGCTCAGTGAGAGCTGATTGGAGGGAAGGTACCCCCCGCGATCAGCTCAGTGAGAGCTGATTGGAGGGAAGGTACCCCCTGCGATCAGTTCTGCACAGCTCAGTGAGAGCTGATTGGAGGGAAGGTACCCCCCGCGATCAGCTCTGTACAGCTCAGTGAGAGCTGATTGGAGGGTAGGTACACCCCCCCCCCACCCCCTGCACACGGCACACCGCTGAGGCTGTCAATCACAGGCTGTGCGCTAGAGCTCCCTCCCTTGCTAATAGCAGAGGAAGGAGGCAGCAGACAGAAAAGACACCTAGTGTTCTGAATTAAGACACGTACACACTATAGAGGGACTTGCTTTGTGCATTTTTCATGTCTGAGATTTACAACCACTTTAAGTCACCGATCACACCGCTGCGATTTAAAATCATGCAATTTGTGTGCAATTTCAGGTGCGATTTCTGAAGACTTTATTGCGAATTGTGAAGATTTTCAATGTTTTCTTGGGAGTTGCAGTGCGACTTCCATTAAATTCTAGGTATGTGAAACATACATAAAACTGCAGAAAAAGTCATGCAAGAACTTTAGAAATTGCACTGCAGCAAATCGCAAATGTTAAGACACGGACATTCACATTCATTAGATGCGATTTCACGTGCAATTTCAATTCGCAAATCGCATCGGTATGACCCTAAGACCCAATGAAAGGCTCCCCCTGGGATGCATCGGCAGGGGGTGGAGCAAAAGACTTTATTACAATTGAGCATAATGAATTTAGCATCTCCGTTGTCATCAATGCCACCATCTAAGCTGTAGGAGTTTTGGGCGCAGGCAGGGGCGGACTGACAACTCATGGGGCCCCCGGGCAATAGGGGATCATGGGGCCCCTGTGCCCTTACTCAAAAAAGCCTATGAAAAAGGTACCAGGGGCATCTCATGGGGCCCCCTACTGACCCCGGGCCCTTGGGCAGTGCCCGAGTTTCCAAATGGTCAGTCCGCCCCTGGGCGCAGGACTCCATACCACTGCTGCCGGCGCAGAGTAAGGTGAGTATGCTGCAGATCAATTGGTTTAACTTCATGGAATAAATCTGAACTCCAGTCTTCTGTAAATTCAAGAGGTCTGTGAATTCTCATTAAATTCTGCTGTTTTTGTGTGCTAAAATCCAGCCGGAAAAAAAAACTCCTCCCCCTTCCCTCTGTGCAGGAACTTCTTGTAACAAAGACCACTCACTGCTGCTCTTTGTTCTTGTGCAGGGTGACTGGTCTTGTCTCCGCCCCCTCCTGCAATTTTTTTTTTTTTTTTTTTTACAGGCAGCCTGTAGTGGGTGAGGCTTCCTGTAATAAAGACCACTCACTGCTGCTCTTTCCTTTTACAGGGTGATTGGTCTTCTCTCTGCCCCCTCCTGCATTTATTTTTACAGGCAGCCTATAGTGGGTGAGGCTTCCTGTAATAAAGACCGCTCGCTGCTGCTCTCTCTCCTTTTACATGGTGACTGGTCTTGTCTCCACCCCCTATTGTATTTTTTTTTTTTTTACAGGCAGCCTGTACTGAGTGAGGCTTCCTGTAATAAAGACCGATCACTGCTGCTCTCTCTCCTTTTACGGAGTGACTAGTCTTGTCTCCGCCCCCTTCTGTTTTTTTTTTTTTTTTTTTTCTTTTCATACAGGCAGCCTATAGTGGGTGAGGCTTCCTGTAATAAAGACCGCTCGCTGCTGCTCTCTCTCCTTTTACAGGGTGACTGGTCTTGTCCCCGCCTCCTCTTGTAGTTTTCTACAGGCAGGCTCTTAGTGGGTGGAACCAGCTAGGCCCCTCCTACAGCTCTGCTCTCCACACCAGCTATATATAGCTCAGTGATGATGTCACTACTGCTTTTCCATAGGATCACACCTATGCGGATTTCAGTGCATTTTCCAGTATGAAGAAACACATTGCAGTCCATGATTTCCTGTGGATCTAGTTCACATCTGTGCGTTTTGAATTGGTGCATTTTTTGGAAGGTGTCAGGGACTTTTTTTTCCCGCAGCAGATTGTGTTTTACGTGTAATAAATTTCAATGGACCCTCACCAAAAACGCAAGTGTTGCTTTTTTGGCGCATTTTTAAATTTTTTTGCTAATACTAAAGTATGACAGTTCTGTTCATGTAGTGCGACTTTGATGCTACTCTACACTCTCTGGCACTCAAGTAGCATCAAAGTCACATCAAAGCAGTGCAGGAACCTTGATGTGACCAAAGTCACATGTTAGGGTTAAGGTTTTTGAATGTACAATTTTGCCGCATTTTGCGTTTTGTTTTGTTTTTTTGCTAATACAAAAGTATGACAGTTCTGTTCATGTAGTGCAACTTTGATGCAACTTTACATTCTCTGGCACTCAAGTATCATCAAAGTAGTGCAGGAACTTTTATGCGGCCAAAGTCACATGTTAGGGTTAAGGTTTTTGAACGCACATTTTTGCCGTGTTTTGTGTGTTTTTTGCGTTTGCTAATAGAAAGGTAAGGCAGTTCTGTTCATGTAGTGTGACTGCGAAGCGACTTTGATGCTACTTGAGTGCCAGAGAGTGTAAAGTTCCATCAAAGTAGCATCAAAGTCACACTACATGAACAGAACAAAAAAAAAAAACAGAAAACGCGGCACAAATGTGTTCAAAAACGCAAATCGCACCACAAAATGCGTCGGGGAAAAAAAAAGCATCAATTGCTACATACTGTAGATGTCAATCTAGCCTTAATTTGGGTTTTAAAGGACATTTGTTGCACCCAAAGGGGGTTTATATTCTTTATAGTTATCATGGAATATATACACGGCTAAAAAAAGTGAAAGGAACACTTTGAAAACTCATCAGATCTCAATGGGGAGAAATCTCCTGCTGGATCTCTATACTGACATGGATGGGGGATGTGTTAGGAATGTAAGGACGCCCCATAGTTTGATGGAAATGCCAATTATCAACCTACAGAGGATTGAATTCAAAGACACCCCAAATATCAAAGGGAAAAAATGATGCAGCAGGCTAGTCCATTTTGCTGAAAGTTCATTGCAGCAACTCAAAATTGTCCTCAGTAGTTTGTATGGCCCCCCACGTGCTTGTATGCATGCCTGACAATGTCGGGGGAGGGGCCTAATGAGACGACGGATGGTGTCGTGGGGGATTTCCTCCCAGATCTGGACCAGGACATCACTGAGCTCCTGGACAGTCTGAGGTGCAACCTGGCGGCATCGGATGGACCAAAACATGACATTCAATGGTATCAACTCCTTCATCCTCCAGGAACTGCCTGCATACTCTCACCACATGAGGCCGGGCATTGTTGTGCACCAGGAGGAACCCAGGACCCCCTGCACCAGGAGGAACCCAGGACCCCCTGCACCAGCATAGGGTCTGACAATGGGTCCAAGGATTTCATCCCGATACCTAATGGCAGTCAGGGTGCCATTGTCTAGCCTGCAGAGGTCTGTGTCCCCCCCCCCCATGCATATGTCTCCCCAGACCATCACTGACCCACCACCATACCGGTCATGCTGAACCATGTTACAGGCAGCAGAACGTTCTCCACGGCCTCTCCAGACCCTTTCACGTCTGTCACATGTACTCAGGGTGAACCTGCTCTCATCTTTGAAAAGCACAGGGTGCCAGTGGTGGACCTGCCAATTCTGGTGTTAAATGGCAAATGCCAATCCAGCTCTATGGTGTCGGGCAGTGAGCACAGGGCCCACTAGAGGATGTCGGGCCCTCAGACCACCCTCATGAAGTCTGTTTCTGATTGTTTGCTCAGAGACATTCACACCAGTGGCCTGCTGGAGGTCATTTTGTAGGGCTCTGGCAGTGCTCATCCTGTTCCTCCTTGCACAAAGGAGCAGATACCGGTCCTGCTGATGGGTTAAGGACCTTCTATGGCCCTGTGCAGCTCTCCTAGAGGAACTGCCTGTCTCCTGGAATCTCCTCCATGCTCTTGAGACTGTGCTGGGAGACACAGCAAACCTTCTGGCAATGGCACGTATTGATGTGCCATCCTGGAGGAGTTGGACTGCCTGTGCAACCTCTGTAGGGTCCAGGTATGGCCTCATGCTACCAGTAGTGACACTGACCCTAGCCAAAAAAGATGAGTAGGGAAAAAAAAGTCAGTGGCCTTCACCTGTAAAACCATTCCTGTTTTGGGGGTCGTCTCATTGTTGCCTATCTAGTGCACCTGTTGTTAATTTCATTACCACCAAAGCAGCTGAAACTGATTAACAACCCCCTCTGCTACTTACCTGACCAGATCAATATCCCAGGAGTTTCACTGACTTGATGCCAGACTCTGATTACAAAGTGTCCCTTTCATTTTTTTGAGCTGTGTATTATAATGAAGATTTTTATGCTGAAAGCTTATCTTTAGTCACTGGTCACACTGCTGCAATTTAAACTCGCTCAATTTGTGTGAAATTTCAGGTGCGATTTCTGAAACATTTATTGCTACTTGTGAAGATTTTTAACAATTTCTTGCAATTTCAGTGCGATTTTCATTATATTCTATGTATGAGAAATCGCAACAAAACTGCAGAAAATGCAAGAACTACTTAACAATCGCACTTGTTAAGACACTGACATTCACATTCATTAGATACGATTTCAATTCACAAATCGCACCTGACATCGCAACGGTATGACTGGGCACTTACGGTTTGGAAACTGCCCGAGGGCCCGGGGTCAGTAGGGGGCCCCATGAGATGCCCCTGGTACCTTTTTTCATAGGCTTTTTTGAGTTTGGGCAAGGACACAGGGGCTCCATGATACCCTATTGCCCGGGGGGCCCCATGAGTTGTCAGTCCGCCCCTGCTTACAGTGATTCTAAAGGCTTATTTTTTTGAAAAGAAATAATAACAAACATGTCCATACTTATCTGCTCTCTGCTCTCTGCTCTCCTCTTCTCGGGTTTCCCGATGGTGCTCCTGGCTTCCCCCTCCTGTCTGGTGCCCCCCACAGCAAGCAGCTTGCTATGGGGGCACCCATTGCTCCATGTGTCCATTCACACACTGAGCCGTGGCTTGGCTCTGCCCCCTCTCTATTCTCATTGGCTTACTGGCTGTGATTGACAGCGGTGGGAGTCAATGGCTCCCACTTCTGTCTCAGCCAATGAGGAGAGGAAGTCCCAGGATAGCTGAGACGCCAGTGCACATCGCTGGATCGAGAGGGGGCTTAGGTGAGTATTAGGAGGGGCTGGGGGGATGCTGCACACAGAAGGTTTCATAGAATGCATAAAGGTAAGAAACCTTGAGCCTTTACAATCACTTTATATTGGCGTTTAGTGTTAGGCTCTGTTCGCACTTATGCAGTTTGCTTTTTGTCCGTTTTGCGTTTTTCTATACGCCTTCTTGATGTGTTTTTGACACTTTTTTTTACCATGTTTTGCATTTTGTTCAGCTTTTTTTTTTGTTAAAGTTGATTTTTTTTTTTTGTTGCTGGGCAGATTAAAAATGCAAAACGTAAAACGTGGCAAATACGCACTACTATGCATTTCATCAGCTTCTCCATTGAACTCTATTGTAGCAATTGCCATTTTATATGCACATTTTACACGCACAATAAAGTTTATTATTCGGGAAGACGAGTTCCGGCTGTAATAATCCTCATTATTCAGTTGCATCCGTGTCGGGAAGACGCACGGAGCCAGAGCACCGACGTTCCACCTCCATGCGGATTATTTCCGGGTGGAGCACCTACTTGTTCAGTTGATACTTTAGAGTTGGTACTCTGTGCGAGGTCCTGATCATGTGATCACTGATTGGCCAATCAGTGATCACATGCAGAGTGGTAAGCAAGATGTCACTTCTGACATCATTGCTTACTACGTGTGAAATCTGTGAATGATCACAGAGGTCACATGGTACAGAGCTATTCACAACAGCCTTGTACCATGTGACAAGCTGTGACCAATCACAGCTCACAATGTAGTTCTCAATGGCTGCAAGAATACAGCCAGAGAGGAGAAATGATTGATTTTAAAGCCTTTATGGGTGTAAAAGCAATCAATGTAAAAAAAAAAAAAAATCTTCATCACCCCCCACAAGTAGCACAGTGTCACCATGGTGACACTGTACTGCTAGGGTGACAGAATGTAAAAAAAAAACTAAAAACAAATAATAATATAAAAAAATAAAAATGTAAAAAAAAGTTTAAAAATTATAATTTTTGGTTATAAACTAATTTGGGTTATTTTTTTTTTTTTTTTACTAAAAAGATAACGGAATACATTTTGGCCAAGATTTATGATGAAATATTATTTATTTGCAAAATTTATAAGAAAAAACATTTTTTTTTCATTTACATAGCAAAAAAAATTAAAATCCCAGTGGTGAATAAATACCACTAAAATAAAGCTTTATCTGTTTATGGGTACAGTGTTGCATGACCGCGCAATTGTCATTCAAAGTGTGATAGCGCTGAAAGCTGAAAATTGGCCTGGACTGGAAGGGGGGGGGGGGGGAAAGTGTCCGGACTGGAAGGGGGGGGGGGGAAAGTGTCCGGACTGGAAGGGGGGGGGAAGTGTCCGGACTGGAAGGGGGGGGGGGGAAAGTGTCCGGACTGGAAGGGGGGGGGGGGGGAAAGTGTCCGGACTGGAAGGGGGGGGGGAAAGTGTCCGGACTGGAAGGGGGGGGGGAAAAGTGTCCGGACTGGAAGGGGGGGGGAAAGTGTCCGGACTGGAAGGGGGGGGGAAAGTGTCCGGACTGGAAGGGGGGGGGAAAGTGTCCGGACTGGAAGGGGGGGGGAAAGTGTCCGGACTGGAAGGGGGGGGGAAAGTGTCCGGACTGGAAGGGGGTAAAAGTGTCCGGACTGGAAGGGGGGGAAAGTGTCCGGACTGGAAGTGGTTAAAAAAGTCCCTGACCCTTTCCAAAAATGCAGCAGCTCAAAAAAGCATAGATGTGAACATGTTCCATAGGAAACCATGTTAAAAGGACTGTAATACGTTTATGCAAAAAGCACTAAAAAAAAAAACACACTGCGTTGAACGGAGCCTTAGGGTCCCCTCTCTCTCCGTCCTCCTTTTCCCTCTTTATATCTTTCTATCTGTTTGTCTCCATCCGTCTGCGTAGGAGTGTGAAAATGCTGACACTTTCGAAAACGCGTTTAAGAGGTTTAGCGTAACGTTTGAGCTTTCTATATCATGTTAGCAAGTGTTGGCCGCGATGTGTTTAAACACCGTATTCCGGGGGGGGGACGCGGAGAGGTAGTAAAACACTTGTTTTCTCTGGTAGGCAAATCCGCCTTTGTGGCATTTATTATATTAATGTTTTTTCCCCCTTTTTGAATCTGTGTAGTGTTGTTCAAATTACAGAAGGATTATGTGAGATTAAAGTAAGCTGTGCCCTAGAGGAGCCGTAATCTTATTTGTGGATTTAGAAGACGGGTCGGTTGGCATGAAGTAGATTGGATGTATTGTTGGATTACCTGTTCGGTGGGGGGAAAAAAATCTTTCCTTTTTAATTTTTGACCAAGACTATAAAGTCAACATTTTGGGGAAAACAATGTGAAAGTAAGATTGTTACTCTTAAAGGGTTACTAAACCCACAACAGTCCAATCAGTCTGTATATGCAGTAAAGCATGCTTGTTATACTCACTGTGGAACCTAAGGAGTTAATCCTCCACATTGTGTAAAAAGGCTGTTTGATCCTGTCTTCTCTGATCCTCCCCTTCTTCCACAGTCCCCAATCCATCTGCTGATGATAGCATGTGCAGCTTGCCCTCAAGACTTTGTTCTGTTTGGTGTGTATTGCTAGAAAGTTTTTTTTTTTTCTTTGGGAGAGTGCGTGTGATCAGCACTGTCCAGTCAGAGAGTTATGCAGCCTCATAGGACAAACAGGGGAGAATGAAAACTCTTCCTACAAATTCTAAAGTAGAACTGCACTGCATCTGAGCACCACTAACCAAAAACTCTATTTAATTCATTTTTTATATTTAAAGCAAACTCTCGCATCCAACCATGTCTCCAGGCTTTATTTTGCTGAGAAATAATTTTTGAAAAAGACCCCCTGGTATTTCTGGAAGGGGCCATCTTGAGTAAGGGCAGATGATTTATTTATAATTTACTTCCTGGAATCCATCTTCCCTTAGCTCAGGCATAGGCTGAGCTGAGAACCCTTCCTCCCCTCCTGAAGACTCCTGGGATATATGACATCAGGCATATGCTGAGCTGAGAACCCTTCCTCACCTCTCGAAGACTCCAGGGATGTATGACATCAGGCATAGGCTGAGCTGAGAACCCTTCCTCCCCTCCTGAAGACTCCTGGGATGTATGACATCAGGCATATACTGAGCTGAGAACCCTTCCTCCCCTCTCAAAGACTCCTGGGATGTATGACATCAGGCATAGGCTGAGTTGAGAACCTTCCTCCCCTCCTGAAGACTCCTGGGATGTATGACATCAGGCATTGGCTGAGCTGAGAACCTTCCTCCCCTCCTGAAGACTCCTGGGATGTATGACATCAGGCATAGGCTGAGCTGAGAACCCTTCTTCGCCTCCTGAAGACACCTGGGATGTATGATGTGACATCAGGCATAGGCTGAGCAGAGAACCCTTCCTCACCTCTTGAAGACTCCTGGGATGTATGACATCAGGCATAGGCTGAGCTGAGAAACCTTCCTCACCTCCTGAAGACTCCTGGGATGTATGACATCAGGCATAGGCTGAGTTGAGAACCTTCCTCCCCTCCTGAAGACTCCTGGGATGTATGACATCAGGCATAGGCTGAGCTGAGAACCCTTCCTCACCTCCTGAAGACTCCTGGGATGTATGACATCAGGCATAGACTGAGCTGAGAACCCTTCCTCGCCTCCTGAAGACTCCTGGGATGTATGATGTGACATCAGGCATTTGCTGAGAACCCTTCCTCACCTCCTGAAGACGTCTAAGTTGTATGACATCAGGCATTGGCTGAGCTGAGAACCTTCCTCCCCTCCTGAAGACTCCTGGGATGTATGACATCAGGCATAGGCTGAGCTGAGAACCCTTCTTCGCCTCCTGAAGACACCTGGGATGTATGATGTGACATCAGGCATAGGCTGAGCAGAGAACCCTTCCTCACCTCCTGAAGACTCCTGGGATGTATGACGTCATTTGCCTAGGCAGGAAACCAGGAAGTAACTGAAGAAAAAGAAATAAGTAAATGTGATATACTTTCCTATCCTTTTACTAATGCTAGCAGCATAAGGATTACAAATAGTCTATGTTGACTGAGAGAGTGAAGTTCCATTTTAACCAGTGCTCAGTTGGACACTGATAGAAGTCCGAAGACTGCTATATACTGCTGATGAGAAGATATTTAGCAGTTTATATTTACTAAAATAATTGCATTTCCATGTTCTGTGTACTGTGGGAGACAGGATATAGTGAATGCAGGGTCCGGGGAGACCAGATAAAGTAAATGCAGGGACCGGGGAGACCAGATATAGTGAATGCAGGGTCCTGGGAGACCAGATATAGTGAATGCGGGGTCCGGGGAGACCAGATATAGTGAATGCAGGGTCCGGGGAGACCAGATATAGTGAATGCAGGGTCCGGGGAGACCAGATATAGTGAATGCAGGGTCCAGGGAGACCAGATATAGTGAATGCAGGGTCCAAAGAGACCAGATATAGTGAATGCAGGGTCCGGGGAGACCAGATATAGTGAATGCAGGGTCCGGGGAGACCAGATAAAGTGAATGCAGGGTCCGGGGAGACCAGATAAAGTGAATGCAGGGTCTTGGGTTTAGTAACACTTTAAAAATGGACTCAGTCTTCACGGGACTGAGATTGAGCACTGCAGTCACTATTGCATGAAGTTGCTTTCTTATTCCGGGTCACAATCCTGCACAATGTCCTTTTGTCTCTTTCGGTCAGTTGACCGCTTATGAGATGACATTTTCCCGGACACTGTATACGCCGTCATAACGTTTGATACTGGACCTCGCGACATGGCAAATAAGTCGGCACCTTCAGTCACAGATGCACCAGCTAAGCAGCACCAACATTTTGCCCTGTTTGAAGCTCAGTAAGCTCTGACATGACTCTGTATTACTAGCAGCACATGCAGTGAATGAAGAAAATGAGGCTTCCCACCTATTAGCTGGGTGTCTCATCACACAGCAGAAGCAGAAGAATGTTACATCACTTCCACTTTCAACATGAAACGTTATCACTTTCACACCTGCAAATCAAGTTGTGTTTCCATTTTTTGTCTAAATACTGTAGCTGCTGACTTTTAATAATAAAGTGCACTTACCTGTCCAGGGATCTAGCAGGATCCTCACTGTGAGACAATTCTTCAATCAGCTATCAGGTGCTGGTGCCACCATCTTGACTAAGGGAAACGGGCAGTGAAGCCCTTCACAGCTGGTCTCCTACTGCGCGTGCACGAAGTGTGCTGTACTTTGTGAATGGACCGCGGTCTTCTGGGACCTGTGAAGTGTCCCTGAGGGCTGCTGGGGAAGGAGGGGGGCTGATCTTGCTGTGGCGAACTGAGATGGAAGTGGGAACAGGTACTTGTCAAAACCAGGCACCCGCTCCCCCCCAAAAAGTGCCAAATGTGGCAACGGGGGGAGGCAGATAAGCAGAGCTTCCACTTTTGGGTGGATCTCTGCTTTAAGAAAAAAATATTGTTACTGTAGATAAAATTTATAAATATTCTATAATTTGTCCTATTTAAAGTCGCACTAAAATTATGTTTTTTAAGGAAAGCTTGGCAAAAATATAGACAAATGAATGAAGGCCTTTTTGAATGTAGCCAGGGAAAAAGTTCAGCTTTGGCTTTAACTTCAGGTGCCTATACCCATGGATCTACTCGAAGGCAGCTGTAGGTTGACCTCCCTGCACGGGTGGAGCTGTTGCATTCACCTTGCAAGGAGAGTAGAGGAACTTCATCTTAAACCTCCACATGTGTCATCGGGTGGGCTGGTTAGACACTGCCACCCGGGTGAACCCTGCAGCCATCTTTAGGGAGGGTAATGCTTATAAAAAGCACTGGCTCACTGCAGTTGGCATACATTCAATGTGTGCGGCTAGCTTAGGGATAGGAATGCGCTGGATTGGGAGAGTGTGCCTAGTATAGGAAGAGTTTCCACAGGAGGAGGGACAATATACAGTTGCAAGAAAAAGTATGTGAACCCCTTGGGATTACGTGGAGTTTTGCATGACTTGGGTATAAAATGTGCTCTGAACGTCATCTAAGTCACAACAATAGAAGAACACAGTCTGCTGAACATAATACTACACAAACATTAGATGTTGCCATGATTTAATTGCACTGTAGGTACTATCATCAGAGCTTCTAGGGTGGAACCTTTCCTCTACTTATTCTGCTGCATCTGCCTTCCAGCCACTCCCTCTGCGCCAAGTGCTGCAAATACTCTACAAGTACTGCACAACCTTCTGGGAGTGTTGCTGCCAGTTCTATCTACTGCATAGACTCTGTTATTGTATGTTAGAACGTTTTGATAATACAATTTCTGCTATTTCAACCACTGTGTGTGCCGTGTCTTTCATCAGGGGGGCCTACCACCTGGGTTCCCCCTACAGCCTACATATTGATTATGAAGTAGCGTTGGGTTATGTACTGTTTCATAATATACTCAGTCCACATTCTCCACGTTTCAGGTTTTCTTTAGGTTTGTAAGAAAATCAAGATATACATTGGTCAGTTATAATAGCCTTGATAACTCACATATTCTAAAGCAGCCTTTATCCACCTTTTTTTACCCCAGAGGAACTCTTGAAATAATTTTCAGGTCTCAGGAAACCCCTGGGAAGATTAGTCTGTTAGTGATGGTAAGTGGGAGCAATGCCCCCTTTACAGTGGTGGCCAGAATGACTCTCTTGCAGTCATGCTGCTGGCCCTGCCAAGTGGTGTCAGACTTGGAACTATGCAGGCACCGCCAAATGGGAGGTCAGTTAGCCACATCTCAAGGAACCCATAGCCACCCCTAGAGTTACGATAACCATCATAACACATATTTTCTAAAGCAGACTTTCTCAACCTTTTTACCCCAGAGGAACCCTTCAAATCATTTTCAGGTCTTGGGGAACCCCTAGTAAGATTAGGTGAACAATGCCCCCTTTACAGTGGTGGCCAGAATGTCTCTCCTGCAGTCCTGCTATTGGCTCTGCCAAGTGGCGTTGGACCTGGACTTATGCAGGCACCATCAGATGGGAGGTCAGTTAACCACAGCTCACGGAACCCCTAGCCATCTCTGGAGGGACCCAAATTTTCCACAGGCACCATTAGTTGGGAGGCATCATCAGTTCGGAGGTCAGTTAACCGCAGCTCACGGAAACCCTAGACACCCCCAGAGGGACCCTAGGTTTCCACAGGCACCATCAGTTGGGAGGTCAGTTAACTACAGGTCAATAAACCCTTAGCCACCCCTGGAGGGATCCTAGGTTTCCACAAGCACCGTCAGTTGGGAGGTCAGTTGACTACAGCTCAATAAACCCTTAGCCACCCCTGGAGGGACCCTAGGTTTTCACAAGCACCGTCAGTTGGGAGGTCAGTTAACTACAGCTCAATAAACCCTTAGCCACCCCTGGAGGGACCCTAGGTTTTCACAACTACCGTCAGTTGTGAGGTCAGCTAACTACAGCTCAAGCAAACCCCTAGCCTCTCCCGGAGGGACCCTAGACTTTCACAGAACCCTATTAAAAATTACTGTTCTAAAGACTACATTGGTCAGTTATAAATTACATAACATGCATGTTATAAAGAAGATATCCAATCTCTTACCTTGTCTTTATGTGTTCTTTTTGCAGATGACGTAGAAGGAACCAAACCTAGTGAAAGTGCCCAACAAGAAGAGGCTGCAAGTGACGAGACTAAGGCGGACCAAGAAAATGCCTGAACACATTGAAATGTCCCCCGTTATCTCCTCTTGGACTCCATTGTTTCGCCCCTTATGACCCGCCCTACCCGTTCTCTCGACCCTCCTTTCCCCCCCTTCTCCTCCTCACGTGGGTTCCTCCACCTCACCCCTCGCCCCTCTTCTATCTCTCTCTCTGTGTGGCAGATTCTATAACAGGCAGGAAAGTTTCAGTCAAACAGTGTGGCTTAAACATTTTTTTAAGTGTTTTCTTGGTGTTGTTATGGCGAGTTATCCAGTATGGTCCAATCAATTCATTTTGGAAACTCTTGCACTGTATCCAAGTTTAATACCGCCTCCCGTGATCTATCTCTCTGTTACACTGTGTGCAATGTACTCCTCCCGGTTCCAGATCTTTCCAGTGAAACTTAAAAAAAAAAAAAAAAAGAAAAGGCGTCTTTTATTTTTGTTTTCTGTTCTCTTTTTTTTAATTTTCAGGGTTTTTTTGTTCCTCTTCAATGTGATGGAATGAACTTATCAAAAAACGAAGAAAAAAATTTACAAAAAAAGAATTATTAGCCCTCCCTACAGTTTGTTTTCCAAAAATAAAGCGATGTGCCAATTAGCGTATATAACCGTCCGCCCCCGTGTGTGTTACTTGTCCTTTCTTGATATGTTGACTTTTGATGCCACGCCAGAACACTTTTGCTTCCTGCCAACCTTTCCCATTGTATCTCTGAACTTAGCTCCATGTGTTGTGAATGAAGACGTCACTTTAATGGCATTGAGAATGTACGGTTTTTGATTTGTAGCGCACACGGAGGTAATAAATAGTTCTCGGTTCTCAGCCGTGTCCTGTGCGGTGTCTTCCAGGGACTGTGATCATTTAAACAAGAGGCCAGGTTTTGCTAATGTAATGCCCAATTCAAGTCCAATTTTTGGAAAGTTTTGGAAGTGTGTAGGATTTAAATCTTTGTTCCTCTGTATTCCCCATTGGGGACTTCGCATCATTTACTGTCTCTGTTCGGGTCTCCATCCCAAGTGATGTCCTCAGTTGGACAGAGGTTCTAAATCTCATGCATCCAAAACTCAAAAAATCTTTGGACTTGAAAGTAAGCCTAAAGTTAAAAAATAATCACTTTTTTTCCTACAACTTTTTGTAAGCAAGAAAACCTTCTTCTGCAAGCAGATTCACTTTACTAAGGCTTGTGTTCTTCAGCTTCTGGGCTAGGACCAATTTGCATCCCCTTTGTGTCATTATTGGGAACTGTAGGGAATAGAATTGAAGTGCCATGCCGCAATAGTCCAAATACAAGTTTATTCTTTGAGTACTTAGTTCCTCTGTGTTGCCCATTGGGGATTTCACTTTACTAACTGTCCATGTTTGACTCTTTTCCCCAGGATGGGATGGGAAATCTCCTTGGTTGTACAGAGGTTCTAAACCTTTTTATGCATCCAAAACTCATAAAACCTTTGGACTTGTAAGAAAGCCTAAAGTGAAAAATAAGTCATATATACTTTTTTTATTTATTTTTTTTATTCTTACAACCTTTTGTTAGCAAAAACCTTTACTAAAGGTTTGTGTTCCTCAACTTCTGGGCTAGGGCCAATTTCCATTCTCTTGTTCACCCCCTTGCCCTAGGCACATGTCCACTCACTCTGGCTCCAATAACCAGTCTAGAAGTTTGTCTTTTTGTAAATAATAGCTTGCAGAACTTGTAACAGAAGAAGGGTTGGGGCATAGGATACCCCAAAACGCTCAGTAATGTTAAGCAGAGGACACTCTACTCCTGGATGTAGCAAGGTCTAAATCCTCACAGCTGGGGACCAGGAGGTAGTCTTGGATCAGTCTAAGGCCTCAGAGCTGGAGACCATGAGGTAGTCTTCGATCAGTCTAAGGCCTCAAAGCTGGGGACAATGAGGTAGTCTTGCATTAGTCTAAAGTCTCAAAGCTGGGGTCCATGAGGTAGTCTTGGATCAGTCTAAGGCCTCAAAGCTGGGGACCAGGAGGTAGTCTTGGATCAGTCTAAGGCCTCAGAGCTGGAGACCATGAGGTAGTCTTCGATCAGTCTAAGGCCTCAAAGCTGGGGACCATGAGGTAGTCTTGGATCAGTCTAGGTCTCACAGCTGGGGTCCATGAGATAGTCTTGGATCAGTCTAAGGCCTCGAAGCTGTGGACCATGAGGTAGTTTTGAAACAGTCTATGGCCTCAAAGCTGGGGACCATGAGGTAGTCTTGGATCAGTCTAAGGCCTAAAAGCTGGGGACCATGAGGTAGTCTTGGAGCAGTCTAAGGCCTCAAAGCTGGGGACCATGAGGTAATCTTGGGTTAGCCTAAGGCCTCAAAGCTGCAAACTCTGAGGCAAGTCTCTTTTCTCATCTGCACAGCTATAGGTAACCACTGCAAATTTTGGAGTACTGCAGAGTCAAAGGGTTCAATCAGGTCTCTTACTCACAAGTCCCCAGGATAGCTGCCTCTTTTTAACCCCATTCGGGCGTGTCCAGTAAGTGATACTCTCCTTCCAGACTCAATCCCATGATAGAGAAATCTTGCATCTAATTTTTGATCAGTCCCAGGTCCCAGCCCTGCCACAGTCTAGACCCAGCAGAAGAGCAACTCCTGATGGGGGAAAAGAACAGTCTTCTCAGGACTCCAGGCTAGTTACCACCTCCCATATCACCTTCTTGGCAAGCCTCCCTAGGGATTGGCCAGGGCATGGGAAATATTCTAGCCAGCTATTTGAATTTCTCACCTAAACTCTGAAAGTGTTCTGTCTTCACTACATATTTTCCTCCGTGTAGTTTGACAGGCAGCTAAACCCCCTGTTCTGCAATAAGCCTCAGTCTGGCTTAATCTTGTAATCGTGAAGCTTTATTAACAGAACAGGTTGGGTTAAAACTATTAAGAAAACAGATTAGAAATACATGAAATCAATGTATGAAGCATACAGAAAACACAATGAATAATTAGGCTGTAGATGGCAATAACTCCAGGCTCACCAGCGATGCTGCCTTTAGGGATGTCGGGGGGTGTAGCTTTAGTTCACAATGTGCTTCAATGGCTAGTTCCTTCTTTCTCAGTTTCTGAGATGGAGTCTGAGCTCCCAGAGTGCATCTATTTCCCTTTCTCAGAATGATGGGAATTTTGAATAACTCTTACCTCTTCTCTGAACAGTCTCTACTTCCATCTAGTAACCATATTTGATGTTGCAGCCAGGACAACTTAAACAATTTCCCTGCTGGAGGCAGAACAGGAAGCTTCTCCAAGAGAACTTCTCCCAATCAAACTCCTGGCCTGTAAAACCATGAGGAGACCAGAGAAAATGATTACAGCTCCCCTGCCAAGAACTAGATTTAGCTAACGTCCTATACTAGGAGGATGCTACACATGTTTTTGAAGTGTTGCAAGTCAGCTCAGTATCTGTCAGTAGCTGCTGGAACGGATGCTATTACAGCCCCTGAAATGCATTGGTTAGCAAACAATCTATCATTGGAATAAACATGGACTTGGACTTGAATATTAGGGCACGGTTCTTCAAATCTAAATTCACTCATCCCCTGAATTTCCCATGTGCCGCAATGTACCCATGTTATAGCACACCACAAATACAGAAGCGGACATTCTGTTCATTGTGTTGGTTTCCACTGCAAAAAAACTGTGTTAGATATTTCATGCATTGAGGTGAGTTGACAGCCCTTTCATTCTGAATGGCCTGCCTAAGGCAATGGTCCTCAACACTCAAAAAGACGTGTGGTCTGGCACACTGCATTATGGTGCGAATGGGCCATTATGGCAAACTGGACATCTTGTGAGGTTTTCTATTAGGCTAGACCTACTTTATAAAGTTACAATGACTGAGAGGTTCCCTTCCCTAATATAAAAAAGCTGAAAAGTTGATATTTTGCTGCAGAACGTTAAGGGGTCTATTTAAAAAAAAATCACTTTTGGAATGTTATCTTTCAAGCAAATGTAACATTTGTAATATGTGTATAATATCAGATGCTATTTGTTGCCTTTTGGTGGGTAAATGTAACATTCACTAATGTTCGATCCTAAGAGAAAGTCATAAGAACATTCGATCGTACATTCACCAATAGAGAAAATAGCCTAATGCTTTAGGCATGGGATCTCTAAACTTTCTAAACAAAGGGCCAGTTTACTATCCTTCAGACTTCAGAACAGCCAGACTGTAGCCAGTGGGAGTAGAAAATGTCCTGCTGTTGGTAACAATGTCCCATTATTGGTGTCAGTGGGAGGAGTAGTTCCCTGGTGTTGGTGTCAGTGGGAGGAACAGTATCCCAGAGTTGGTGTCAGTAGTAGGAATTATGCCCCATTGTTGGTGTCAGTGGGAGGAATAGTATCCCAGCATTGGTGTCAGTATAGGAATTATGCCCCATTGTTGGTGTCAGTGGCAGGAATTATGCCCTTTTTGTTAATGTGAGTGTGAGGGATAGTGCCCCAAGGGCTGGATAAAGGCAAGCAAAGGGCCGCAGTTTAGAGACCACTGCTTTAGGCTAAGAACTTTTGACCAACAGAAGGTTAATAGGAGGGGGATCTCAGCTCTGTGTACAGTCTATGGAGATTCCCGTGCAAACAGCTAAACAAATGGATGTTCAGCCAAGAGAACCCCCAGCAGGGGCAGACTGGCAACTCATGGGGCCCCCGGGCAATAGGGGATCATGGGGCCCCTGTGTCCTTGCCCAAACTCAAAAAAGCTTATGAAAAAGATACCAGGGGCATCTCATGGGGCCCCTTACTGACCCCGGGCCCTCGGGCAGTGCCCGAGTTTCCAAATGGTCAGTCCGCCTCTGACCCCCAGTAAAACATTACAGGTATTATTCTTTTAATATTCACAAAACATTCAGAAAAAACATGTTTATACAGTATCTCCCAGAAGTGAGTCCACCCCTCACATTTTTGTAAATATTTGATTCTCTCTTTGACAACACTGAAGAAATGACACTTTGCTACAATGTGACGTAGTCAGTGTACAGCTTGTAGAACAGTGTAAATTTGCTGCCCCCAAATAACTCAACACACCGCCATTAATGTCTAAACCGCTGGCAACAAAAGTGAGTACACCCCTAAGTGACAAGGTCCAAATTGGGCCCAACGTGTCAATATTTTGTGTGGCCACCATTATTTTCCAGCACTGCCTTAACCCTCTTGGGCATGGAGGTCACCAGAACTTCACAGGTTGCCACTGGAGTCCTCTTCCACTCCTCCGTGAGGTTGAGGAAAGGACCCCCCAAATGCTCTGTTACAATGACCTACCTGCCTGCTGCTGTCACTGTGGGCATTCATAGTGGAGGAGGCACTTGTGTTGCCTTCAAGATGTGGAAGTGAAGAAGGAGCCCAAGGAAAGGATTCTTCAATTCTGCTTGTCAGCATCTCCTCCACCTGGGTGTAAGTACAAAGCATCTACATCCGCTGTAGCTCTGTATGTGTGATGGGCAGGGTGATGGGCAGGGTTGGCTTTCCATTCAAGGGCATAAATATGAATTATGGAATATAGAATCTTAATCGGGCCCTTTGGCTGATTCTCTCTGTAGGAGCTTGAAGTGCCAACTGTAACTATATGTGCCATTGATCTTAACGTAACACTTTATTTTAAGTGCTGTCTGTGTCCTCAACTTGAAGCTTTCCCTTCACCTCTTGTTAGGTTAACGGTGTGTCACAGAGGCAGGAGCTGATGGGGAATATCTCCAAAAAGCATAGTGACGGCAACAAAAACACTTCTTGTGATTTCCCCTGTCAGCCAGTGCCAGCTGCAGGGGAGAGGAGGGAAAGTCTGACAATGGCTGGAATGCCTTAGTTGTGACGTCACTCATAGGCTTCCTATGGCCTATCGGTTGTCGGTGGTTCCTCCTCTCCCCTGAAGCTGTTGATATCTGACACAGGGGAGACAAACACGTGACTGAACCAAGGCAACCTGAAAATAGGTAAGTGTACAGATCTTTCTTCCACAGGGTAGTTAGTATAGGTGTTAGGAGTGGGGCAGGAGCAGTATTAAGATTAGTTAGGCTTATGCCGGAATCCTACTTTAATGTCATCCAAAATTCAACCTCAATTTTACCCAATAGCAAAATGTATGTTTGCCCCCAAATCCTGACTTGTATGTGGGCCCTGATCAGCGTTTCTGTGCTACTATCCCTTTAGTAATTCTACTAGGTATACTAAGATAGAAGGGTGGGATCTGGTGGCAGAAACATTTTGGGAATCCAAACCAAAAGAACACAAACATTTGAATTCAAATCTGAAATTCATCAACACTTTAAGTTAATAAAACAACCCAACATCAGCTCTACCCACTAGCAAAGCTGCTTTGTTTGCCCCCAGATACTGACCTCTTTGTGGCCCTAGATCAAGCCCTTTCAGCCAGCATTCTATGGAATCATTGGGTTCCTCCAGAGGATGGTAGGTGTTCCTTAACTAACTACAAATGTAACCACTAATGTAAAAGATATTTTTTCTCCCAACTAAGCGGTCACTTGTCCTACTGGCCATAAATGTAGAAGACTCTGCTGACCACCAATGTAAGAGGGCCTTTCTCTACTGACCATCAATATAGGGGACACAATTCTACTGACCACCAATGTAAGGGGACCTTTCTCTACTGAACATCAATATAGGGGACACAATTCTACTGACCACCAATGTAAGAGGGCCTTTCTCTACTGACCATCAATATAGGGGACACAATTCTACTGACCACCAATGTAACGGGGTCTTTCTCCACTGACCATCATTATAGGGGACACAATTCTACTGGCCACCAATGTAAAGGGGCCTTTCTCCACTGACCATAATTATAGGAGACACAAGTCTACTGGCCACCAATATAAGGGGTGGCTTTCTCCACTGATCATCATTATAGGAGACACAAGTCTACTGGCCACCAATATAAGGGGTGGCTTTCTCCAATGACCATCATTATAGGGGACACAAATCTACTGACCACCAGTGTAAGGGGGCCTTTCTCCACTGACCATCAATATAGGGGATACAATTCTACTGAAGAACAATATAAGGGGACCATTCTCCACTGACCATCATTATAGGGGACACAATTCTACTGAAGAACAATATAAGGGGACCATTCTCCACTGACCATCATTATAGGGGACACAAGTCTACTGGCCACCAATGTAAGGGGTGGCTTTCTCCACTGACCATTATTATAGGGGACACAATTCTACTGACCACCAATATGAGGGGGCCTTTCTCCACTGACCATCATTATAGGGGACACAAATCTACTGACCACCAGTGTAAGGGGGCCTTTCTCCACTGACCATCAATATAGGGGATACAATTCTACTGACCACCAATGTAAGAGGGCCTTTCTCTACTGACCATCAATATAGGGGATACAATTCTACTGAAGAACAATATAAGGGGACCATTCTCCACTGACCATCATTATAGGGGACACAAGTCTACTGGCCACCAATGTAAGGGGGTCTTTCTCCACTGACCATCATTATAGGGGACACAATTCTACTGACCACCAATGTAAGGGGGCCTTTTTCCACTGACCATGAATATATGGGAAACACAATTCTACTGGCCACCAATGTAAGGGGGCCTTTCTCCACTGACCATCATTATAAGAGACACAAGTCTACTGGCCACCAATATAAAGGGTGGCTTTCTCCACTGACCATCATTATAGGGGACACAATTCTACTGACCACCAATGTAAGGGGGCCTTTCTCCACTGACCATCATTATAGGGGACACAAATCTACTGACCACCAGTGTAAGGGGGCCTTTCTCCACAGACCATCAATATAGGGGATACAATTCTACTGAAGAACAATATAAGGGGACCATTCTCCATTGACCATCATTATAGGGGACACAAGTCTACTGGCCACCAATGTAAGGGGTGGCTTTCTCCACTGACCATCAATATAGTGGATACAATTCTACTGAAGACCAATGTAAGGGGGCCTTTTTCCACTGACCATCAATATATGGGAAACACAATTCTACTGGCCACCAATGTAAGGGGGCCTTTCTCCACTGACCATCATTATAGGAGACACAAGTCTACTGGCCACAATATAAGGGGTGGCTTTCTCCACTGACCATCAATATAGGGGATACAATTCTACTGAAGAACAATGTAAGGGGGTCTTTCTCTACTGACCATCATTATAGGGGACACAATTCTACTGACCACCAATATAAGGGGGCCTTTCTCCACTGACCATCATTATAGGGGACACAAATCTACTAACCACCAGTGTAAGGGGGCCTTTCTCCACTGACCATCAATATAGGGGATACAATTCTACTGAAGAACAATATAAGGGGACCATTCTCCACTGACCATCATTATAGGGGACACAATTCTACTGACCACCAATGTAAGGGGGCCTTTCTGCACTGACCATCAATATAGGGGATACAATTCTACTGGCCACCAATGTAAAGTATGTCCTACAGAGCAGCAAATGATACAGAATGTACACAAAAGTATGGTTTGGGAATCTCCTGGCTAAATGATGGGGCCAAAAAAAGCCTAAGTCACTCTCTTTAAAAATCCTACCAGGGATAGTAGGACAGAAATCAAATCTGTAAAATTTTTCCAAATTTATGATCATCCAAAATTTAACATCAACTCTACCCACCAGGAAAACTGGTACTTTTTTGTCCTCGACATCTGGACCTGCATATGGGCTTAGATCAGCTTTCCTCGTGCAAGGTTCCCTGGAGAGGTTGCTGGGGGTTCCTTAACTAACTAAAAATCTAACCATTAATGTAAATATACATTCTTCTTCTACTGTCTACCAATGTAGGTGGTACCTTGTCCCATGTTCTATAAATGGAAAAGAACCTTCTCTGCTGAGAAAGGGGCACCACCAATGTGAAGGGTGGGGAGGCTTCTCTATTGACCACTAATGAGAGGGAACATAACATTTTCACCATCTGTATTTCTTGCATTATTATTATTTTAGTTGTTTAATTTACATTTCATGGTAATATAGAGCACGGAGTTCCACCCTGGGTTCCAAATACACCCTATTCTTTCTTTATTTTGTATATGACTTTACAAACCACTTACCAATCACGCTAGAGGTGCCATAACTATTTTTAAGCAGAGGTTTCCCTAGACTTTTGCAAGGGTTCCTCTTGGCTAAAAAGGCTGACAAAGGCATATACAGTAAATGATTATAGTTTCTCAGTTGCAGATGGAGGTTGCCACCATCCCTAGATAACTGCACAAACGTTACAGGAAATCCTCTCTTGGGACATTGAAGGCAAACAAACCCCTAAAATGTATATATAAAAATATCACTTTTATTTAATATCAATATAAAATTATGCAATGAAATGAAATAAAGATGATGTGTTCACCATCATGGAGCTCCAAGATATAGTCATTGACATATGTATTCAATCAGATGGTACACCCAGATCAGAATCAGAAGTCGTTATACTGGGTAAACCAACGCGTTTCAAACTTTATTTCTCTCTTTCTTCTTTATGACATCACATCATTTATACATTCAAAATTTCAAAGGTATATAACTTGAAATGTTAATGTATAAATTATGTGATGGTACGGGATCTCCAATTTTGTCTTTATTTTGATTTCGGATAGGAAAACTCTCAGTACTGGAGAAGAAGGAGAAAAACAAAGTTCGAAACGCATTGGTTTATGCAGTATAAGGACTTGTTAATGATCACAATATAGAGTGGTCAGGGACCATTTTAAAACTCGGGCACTGCCTGGGCGCCTGGGGTCAGTAGGGGGCCCCATGAGATGCCCCTGGTACCTTTTTCAAAGGCTTTTTTTGAGTGTGGGCAAGGACACAGGGGACCCATGATGCCCTATTGCCCGGGGGCCCCATGAGTTGTCAGTCTGCCCCTGAGAGTGGTTATACAGTATGTTATGACTATGATCTGGGGTACCATTTCATTGAATACATATGCCAATGCTTATATCTTGCAGGTTAATTATGGTGTATATATCACCTTTCTTTAACTATTTGAGCTCCGGAAGGTTTTACCCCCTTCACAACCTGGCCATTTTTTGCTATTCAGCACTGCGATACTTTAACTGGCAATTGCGTGGTCATGCAACACTGTACCCAAACTACATTTATAGCCTTTTTTTCACACAAACAGAGATTTCTTTTGGTGGCATTTGATCACCATTACTTTTTTTATTATATAAATTAAAAAAAGGCCGATAGTTTTGGAAAACTAAAACAATACTTTTTACTTTCTGCTGTAAAACACATTCAATAAAAAATTTTAAAAAATAATATTTCTTCATACATTTTGGTTCAGAATGTATTCTGCAACATGTCTTTTGGTAAAACAAAAAAAATTCCAATAAGTGTATATGAATTGGTTTGCATCTACAAACTATGGTATATATTGAAATTTTCATTTATTTATTTGTTTTTAATTAATTACTTAATTAATTGCAAACTCCATGCAGGAGGCGCCATGGTTGGGAATTGAACCCATGACCCATTTACTGCACGGCAGACGTGCTAACCACTAAGCCACTGTGCAGCCCAACAGGTAAGTGAGTCATGGGTTCAATTAGCAACCATGGCGCCTCCTGCATGGAGTTTGCATGTTCTCCCTGTGTTGTGTGGGTTTCCTCCGGGTACTCCGGTTTCCTCCCACGCTCCAAAGACATGCTGGTAGGTTAATCGACTCCTGTCTAAATTGTCCTAGTTTCATCCCTGGCCATGCGGAATTCCTGCATGGTAGGAGTTGGGGAAAGACCTGGCAACCTACCCTGTAAAATAATTGCTAAGAGAATTCATGGAAAAAGTCGCTTACGAGTGACGGTCCCTGCAATCACCAAGGGTTGGATACAGATAGAATTAATTAATTAATTACATTTTTAAATACTATGATGGTGATCAGTGACTTGCACTGGGACTGTGATAGTGAGGCGGGCAATCTAACATTAACTGACACTTTGTGGGAACTAACTGCCACTGACATTTCCAGTGACATTGATACAGTGATCAGTGCTAATACTACTGTCACTGTACTAATGCATACCTCCTAACTTTCAAAGGTGGGAAAGAAGGACATCTATTGGTAAAAATGTAGGCATAGGACACTCCCTCCCCTGCCACGCCCCTTACAAGGAGCAATAATACACAAAAAATGATTGGTTAAAATCACAGGAAAGAAGGACTGAGGGACGTAGCTCCAAATGAGGGACAAATGTTTGAAATCAGGGACAGTTTGGAAATATGTTATGACACTGGCTGGGAAGGGGTTAACATTTAGGGAAATCAAAGGGATAACTGTGTTCCTAACAATGTGTACTCTGTGTAGTATGTGCTGCTTTAACTAAGTTATGTGCCTGTTTTTACAGCACATCGCTGCTCTCTGTACAGATCTCTGTGTTGTTTGTCAACACAATGCTCTGTTCTGTCATTCGCTCAGCTGATCAACTAGTCACGGCCATAAATCATTGGCTGTGACCCACCAATCGGCTTCTGCTGGGGTGTGTGCCCCTTACCTGTAAATGCTGGAACAAGTATATACAGTTGTGTTCAAAATAATAGCAGTGTGTTGAAAAAAGTGAATAAAGCTGAAAATCCTTCTAATAGCTTTTATTTCCATCCACACAAATGCATTGGGAACACGACACATTCTATTCCAAATCAAAACATGAAGAAAAATACATCAAATTTGTGTTGTTCCTCTAAAAAAATGGAAGAAAAGTGAATATTAGACGGTTCAAAAAAATTGCAGTGTTTGTATTCTTCTTTACAAACTCAAACATTCACTATATAAACTGAGAAATGTTTGAAGATTTTGCTTTCCTTTGAATGACTTCATGAATATTTGGTTGTAGTCGCACTGTTTCTGAGAACTGCTGTACATCTGTGTTGCATGGAGTCACCCAACTTCTGGCCCCTGTGATCAGGTATTCCAGCCCAGGATGATTGGACCACATTCCACAGTTCTTCTCTATTTCTTGGTTTTGCCTCAGAAACGGCATTTTTGATGTCCCCCCACAAGTTTTCTATTGGATGAAGATCCGGGGATTGGGCTGGCCACTCCATAACGTCCATCTTGTTGGTCTGGAACCAAGATGTTGCACGTTTACTGGTGTGTTTGGGGTCGTTGTCTTGTTGGAACACCCATTTCAAGGGCATTTCCTCTTCAGCATAAGGCAGCATGACCTCTTCAAGTATTCTGATTAGAGATGAGCGAATCGAAGTATCCGAAGTGGAATTCGAGTCGAATATCGGAAAAATTTCGATTCGTGCCGAATCCGAAAAATAGCTTAATTCGGACGCGCGAATCAAAATTTTTCAGAAAATGGCGGCTGACATGTGCGGCGACGGAGCGGGGATGTCTGGGAAGGCGCGCAGACAAGGCGCGCTGACCCATAATGCATTCCTCAACTACATGTGATCGCATCAGCCAATCAGCAGCCAGCCAGCCAGCACTGTGTAATGGTCGAGCTATAAATAGCGGCCATTTTGGAATTCTTCATTTGCCTGCAGTTATTGAACAGAGGCAGACCGCTCTGTACTAGGGACAGGGACAGAGTTAGGGCCACAGAAACGATAATTGGGGACAGAGAAAAGTTACTTAGGGACAGAGAACCATTACTCAGGGACACAGACTTGTTAATGAGGGCCACAGAATCGTTATTTAGGGACAAAGAAACGCTAGTTAGGGCCACAGAATTGTTACTCAGGGACAGACAGAATTGTTACTCAGTGCCAGAGAATTGTTACTTAGGGCCACAGAAACGTTATTAGGGCCACAGAATTTTTACTCAGGGACAGACAGAATTGTTACTGAGTGCCAGAGAATTGTTACTCAGGGACAGACAGAATTGTTACTGAGTGCCAGAGAATTGTTACTTAGGGCCACAGAAACTTTAATTAGGGCCACAGAATTTTTACTCAGGGACAGACAGAATTGTTACTGAGTGCCAGAGAATTGTTACTCAGGGACAGACAGAATTGTTACTGAGTGCCAGAGAATTGTTACTTAGGGCCACAGAAACTTTACTTAGGGCCACAGAATTTTTACTCAGGGACAGACAGAATTGTTACTGAGTGCCAGAGAATTGTTACTCAGGGACAGACAGAATTGTTACTGAGTGCCAGAGAATTGTTACTCAGGGCCCCAGAAACTTTACTTAGGGCCACAGAATTTTTACTCAGGGACAGACAGAATTGTTACTGAGTGCCAGAGAATTGTTACTCAGGGACAGACAGAATTGTTACTGAGTGCCAGAGAATTGTTACTTAGGGCCACAGAAACTTTACTTAGGGCCACAGAATTGTTACTCACACAGACACAGAATTGTTACTCGCACAGACACAGAATTGTTACTGAAGGCCACAGAACTGTTACTTAGGGCCACAGAATTGTTACTCGCACAGACACAGAATTGTTACTCGCACAGACACAGAACTGTTACTGAGGGCCACAGAACTGTTACTTAGGGCCACAGAATTGTTACTCGCACAGACACAGAATTGTTACTCAGGGCCACAGAACTGTTACTTAGGGACAAAGAAACGCTAGTTAGGGCCACAGAATTCATACTCAGGGACAGACAGAATTGTTACGGAGTGCCAGAGAATTGTTACTCAGGGCCACAGAAACTTTACTTAGGGCCACAGAATTTTTACTCAGGGACAGACAGAATTGTTACTGAGTGCCAGAGAATTGTTACTCAGGGACAGACAGAATTGTTACTGAGTGCCAGAGAATTGTTACTTAGGGCCACAGAAACTTTACTTAGGGCCACAGAATTGTTACTCGCACAGACACAGAATTGTTACTCGCACAGACACAGAACTGTTACTGAGGGCCACAGAAACTTTACTTAGGGCCACAGAATTGTTACTCGCACAGACACAGAATTGTTACTCGCACAGACACAGAACTGTTACTGAGGGCCACAGAACTGTTACTTAGGGCCACAGAATTGTTACTCGCACAGACACAGAATTGTTACTCAGGGCCACAGAACTGTTACTTAGGGACAAAGAAACGCTAGTTAGGGCCACAGAATTCATACTCAGGGACAGACAGAATTGTTACGGAGTGCCAGAGAATTGTTACTCAGGGCCACAGAAACTTTACTTAGGGCCACAGAATTTTTACTCAGGGACAGACAGAATTGTTACTGAGTGCCAGAGAATTGTTACTCAGGGACAGACAGAATTGTTACTGAGTGCCAGAGAATTGTTACTCAGGGCCACAGAAACTTTACTTAGGGCCACAGAATTTTTACTCAGGGACAGACAGAATTGTTACTGAGTGCCAGAGAATTGTTACTCAGGGACAGACAGAATTGTTACGGAGTGCAAGAGAATTGTTACTCAGGGACAGACAGAATTGTTACTGAGTGCCAGAGAATTGTTACTTAGGGCCACAGAAACTTTAATTAGGGCCACAGAATTTTTACTCAGGGACAGACAGAATTGTTACTGAGTGCCAGAGAATTGTTACTCAGGGACAGACAGAATTGTTACTGAGTGCCAGAGAATTGTTACTTAGGGCCACAGAAACTTTACTTAGGGCCACAGAATTGTTACTCGCACAGACACAGAATTGTTACTCGCACAGACACAGAATTGTTACTGAAGGCCACAGAACTGTTACTTAGGGCCACAGAATTGTTACTCGCACAGACACAGAATTGTTACTCGCACAGACACAGAACTGTTACTGAGGGCCACAGAACTGTTACTTAGGGCCACAGAATTGTTACTCGCACAGACACAGAATTGTTACTCAGGGCCACAGAACTGTTACTTAGGGACAAAGAAACGCTAGTTAGGGCCACAGAATTCATACTCAGGGACAGACAGAATTGTTACGGAGTGCCAGAGAATTGTTACTCAGGGCCACAGAAACTTTACTTAGGGCCACAGAATTTTTACTCAGGGACAGACAGAATTGTTACTGAGTGCCAGAGAATTGTTACTCAGGGACAGACAGAATTGTTACGGAGTGCCAGAGAATTGTTACTCAGGGCCACAGAAACTTTACTTAGGGCCACAGAATTTTTACTCAGGGACAGACAGAATTGTTACTGAGTGCCAGAGAATTGTTACTCAGGGACAGACAGAATTGTTACTGAGTGCAAGAGAATTGTTACTTAGGGCCACAGAAACTTTACTTAGGGCCACAGAATTGTTACTCGCACAGACACAGAATTGTTACTCGCACAGACACAGAACTGTTACTGAGGGCCACAGAAACTTTACTTAGGGCCACAGAATTGTTACTCGCACAGACACAGAATTGTTACTTAGGGACAAAGAAACGCTAGTTAGGGCCACAGAATTCATACTCAGGGACAGACAGAATTGTTACGGAGTGCCAGAGAATTGTTACTCAGGGCCACAGAAACTTTACTTAGGGCCACAGAATTTTTACTCAGGGACAGACAGAATTGTTACTGAGTGCCAGAGAATTGTTACTCAGGGACAGACAGAATTGTTACTGAGTGCCAGAGAATTGTTACTCAGGGCCACAGAAACTTTACTTAGGGCCACAGAATTTTTACTCAGGGACAGACAGAATTGTTACTGAGTGCCAGAGAATTGTTACTCAGGGACAGACAGAATTGTTACGGAGTGCCAGAGAATTGTTACTCAGGGACAGACAGAATTGTTACTGAGTGCCAGAGAATTGTTGCTTAGGGCCACAGAAACTTTAATTAGGGCCACAGAATTTTTACTCAGGGACAGACAGAATTGTTACTGAGTGCCAGAGAATTGTTACTCAGGGACAGACAGAATTGTTACGGAGTGCCAGAGAATTGTTACTCAGGGCCACAGAAACTTTACTTAGGGCCACAGAATTTTCACTCAGGGACAGACAGAATTGTTACTGAGTGCCAGAGAATTGTTACTCAGGGACAGACAGAATTGTTACGGAGTGCCAGAGAATTGTTACTCACGGCCACAGAAACTTTACTTAGGGCCACAGAATTTTTACTCAGGGACAGACAGAATTGTTACTGAGTGCCAGAGAATTGTTACTCAGGGACAGACAGAATTGTTACTGAGTGCCAGATAATTGTTACTTAGGGCCACAGAAACGTTATTAGGGCCACAGAATTGTTACTCAGGGACAGACAGAATTGTTACTGAGTGCCAGAGAATTGTTACTCAGGGACAGACAGAATTGTTACGGAGTGCCAGAGAATTGTTACTCAGGGCCACAGAAACTTTACTTAGGGCCACAGAATTTTTACTCAGGGACAGACAGAATTGTTACTGAGTGCCAGAGAATTGTTACTCAGGGACAGACAGAATTGTTACGGAGTGCCAGAGAATTGTTACTCACGGCCACAGAAACTTTACTTAGGGCCACAGAATTTTTACTCAGGGACAGACAGAATTGTTACTGAGTGCCAGAGAATTGTTACTCAGGGACAGACAGAATTGTTACTGAGTGCCAGATAATTGTTACTTAGGGCCACAGAAACGTTATTAGGGCCACAGAATTGTTACTCAGGGACAGACAGAATTGTTACTGAGTGCCAGAGAATTGTTACTTAGGGCCACAGAAACTTTAGTTAGGGCCACAGAATTGTTACTCAGGGACAGACACAGAATTGTTACTGAGGGCCACAGAACTGTTACTTAGGGCCACAGAATTGTTACTCGCACAGACACAGAATTGTTACTCGCACAGACACTGAATTGTTACTGAGGACCACAGAACTGTTACTTAGGGCCACAGAATTGTTACTCGCACAGACACAGAATTGTTACACAGGGACACAGAACTGTTACTGAGGGCCACAGAACCGTTACTTAGGGCCACAGAATTGTTACTCGCACAGACACAGAATTGTTACTCGCACAGACACAGAATTGTTACTCGCACAGACACAGAATTGTTACTGAGGGCCACAGAACTGTTACTTGGGGCCACAGAAACGTTAATCAGGGACACAGAATTGTTACTGAGGGCCACAGAACTGTTACTTAGGGCCACAGAATTGTTACTCGCACAGACACAGAATTGTTACACAGGGACACAGAACTGTTACTGAGGGCCACAGAACCGTTACTTAGGGCCACAGAATTGTTACTCGCACAGACAGAATTGTTACTCGCACAGACACAGAATTGTTACTCGCACAGACACAGAATTGTTACTCAGGGACACAGAACTGTTACTGAGGGCCACAGAACTGTTACTTAGGGCCACAGAATTGTTACTCGCACAGACACAGAATTCTTACTCGCACAGACACAGAATTGTTACTCAGGGAAACAGAACTGTTACTGAGGGCCACAGAACTGTTACTTAGGGCCACAGAATTGTTTCTCGCACAGACACAGAATTGTTACTCGCAGAGACACAGAATTGTTACTGAGGGCCACAGAACTGTTACTTGGGGCCACAGAAACGTTAATCAGGGACACAGAATTGTTACTGAGGGCCACAGAACTGTTACTTAGGGCCACAGAATTGTTACTCGCACAGACACAGAATTGTTACTCAGGGACACAGAATTGTTACTCAGGGACACATAATCGTTTAATTAAAGAGTATGTCAGACAACATGCAGAGGAGTGGCAGAGGAGGCAATGTTTTAGGAGCGAGCAGACGTGGCAGCAGAGGAAGGGGTCGAGGCAGCACTATTCGCAGCCAGAGGCCAGTGCTCCCGGTGTCATCCAGCGGTCGTGTCTCCACCGACAACCCTGCCGTCATCGATTGGTTGGCTCGGTCGTCTTCCTCTTCCCAGGTCACCTCTGACACCTACAGCCAACGGTCGGTGGGTACGTCAGACACAACCGTTAGTTGGCATGGCCCGGGACCAAGCCCACTGAAATCACGTGTCCTCTACCTGCCCCTGTCCTTTGGTGTTCCCTCACCAAGCGAAGTATCGCATGCTGTGGGCTCAGCCCCACTGTACAGTGAGGAAGAGCTAACAGAGGGCGGTCAGGAACGGGGGGAGACATCCGCCTTTTCAGCAGCTAGGCGAAGAAGTAGTGGCGAGGAGAGTGGCCCGGTAGCCGGTCTAGAGACAGGTCTGTCTCCTGACCCAGACGCAGCCGAGGGGGCTAGTAGTGAGGCGGAGACCCTACTTGGTGATGAGGAGGTTGATCGCACTTGGCAGCCTCGTCGTCATCAGGCAACTTCTTCCGCATCATCAGGAGAAGAGGGTGGCAGCTTGGCAGTGAGCGAAACAGTCGGTGGGTTGCCCAGGAGACAGCAGCAGGGTCGCAGCAGTGTCAGTGGAAGCAGTGTCAGTGGAGCCAAACGGCCACGGAGTAGAGCACCAGCTCCACTGCAGCCTTCCACCATGGCCAGTAGTGGTGCCGGTGTGCACGGAGGAAGTAGCAGTCAGCCAGTGAGGAGTATCGGGGGCAAAGTTTCCTACTCGGCGGTGTGGCAATTTTTCGTCAAGCCGCCCGAGGAAGTAAACGTAGCCGTATGTCGACTATGTGGCCAGAAAGTCAAGCGTTGCCAGGGGGCCCATGTTGGGACTACAGCGTTGCGGCAGCATATGCAGCGTCGCCATTTGGTGGCCTGGGAAAACCGTGATAAAGATACGGCGGTTCTGCCCGCCCCAGCCCCCGCTCCATCACCCGCTCTGTTACTTGCTCCGTCACCCGACGTCAATCGCCCTCCATCAGCCAGTCAAGGCTCCAACACCTCTGCTGAGGGGAGTTGTCACTCGTTGGCATCTTCCGCTCGTTCAGATGCTCCTTCTCCTGCTACTCCTCTTCACGGATTCCGTCAGCAGTCTTTCTTGGAATCCGTTTCCAAGAGACAACAGTTTGCGAGCACGCACCCGACGGTGCAAAAGCTGAACGTCCTCCTGTCCAAGTTGCTGGTGCTGCAGTCCCTCCCTTTCCAAGTGGTGGACTCAGCACCTTTCAGAGAAATGATGGCTTTTGCCGCGCCGCGGTGGAGAGTGCCAAGCCGTCATTTCTTCGCCAAAAAGGCAGTGCCAGCCCTGCATTCACATGTAGAAGAGATGGTGGGCCAGTCTTTGAGCATGTCGGTCTCTGCCAAAGTGCACGGCAGCGCCGACGTGTGGAGCTGTAACTACGGTCAGGGACAGTACATGTCATTTACGGCCCACTGGGTGAACGTGGTGCCGTCACAGCCGCACCAGCAACTTGGACAGGTCACGCCGCTTTTGCCTCCATGTTTGCACGTCCTTGGTCCGGCAAAGATGTCCGCCTCTACCACCTCTTCTTCCGCCGTGTCCTCAGCCGCCACCCCCGTGCCAAGTCCCATTACCCGACCGGCATATCACATGTGCAGGGCGCAGCGGTGTCACGCTGTTCTGCACCTGGTATGCCTTGGCGAACGTAGTCACACAGGGGAGGAACTTCTGAGTGTAATGAACAGAGAAATCGACAGATGGCTGTCTCCGCGCAAACTGAAAATCTGAACCATGTTGACCGACAACGGAAAGAACATGGTGTCTGCTCTGCGTCAAGGAAGGTTGTGCCATGCGCCATGCATGGCTCACGTGTTCAATCTGATTGTCAAGCGGTTCCTAAAATCCACCATCCCACTGCAAGACATCCTTAAAATGTCACGTAAACTTTGCATGCATTTCAGCCATTCCTACACCGCAAAGCACACCCTCCTTGAGCTGCAGCGGCAGAACGGAATTCCACATCATCGCCTGATCTGCGACGTTGCAACAAGGTGGAATTCAACCCTACACATGTTAGACCGCCTTTACGAGCAGCGAAAGGCCATCACCGATTTCCTGATGTTACAAGCGGATAAAGGTACTCCCCTGTGTAACTTCGATGTCAGCCATTGGCAGCTCATGCGTGACACCTGCCGCTTGCTCAGGCCCTTTGAGGAGGCCACGCTATTCGTGAGTCGGCAGGACTATGGGATGAACGACGTCATTCCTCTGTTGCACGTCCTTGAACAAATGCTGTTAACAATGGCTGGTCAGGGTGCGGTAGACGTGGCGCACAGATCTCAACGCCACATGACCCCTGTGGGGGCAGGACAGGAAGAAGAGGAGGAGGTAGAGGAGGACATTTGTGCTCAGGAATTATTGAGTGAAATGGGTGGTTTTTCCACTCAGCGGACAGGAGTGGAGGAGCAGGAGCATCTGGTAGAGGAGGAGGAGGAGGAGACAGAGGACCCAGACGCACCGTGGCAGTATGCTGTGGAGATGGAGGCAGGGAGTCCCTCGCATTCCTTGGCACAAATGGCCCATAGCATGCTTGGTTGCTTGCGTAGCGACAGCCGAATAATAACCATCAGACAGAGGGATGACTTTTGGCTGTCCACCTTGTTGGACCCTCGCTACCGTTCCAAAATGGTGGCCTTTTTCACACCTGCTGAGAGGGAGGCCAAAATAACGTACTATAAAAACCACCTATGTAGTCAGTTGGTCTCTGCCTTTCTGCGCCAACGTCCATCCTCAGACACTGTGGGCCCTGTGCGCTCGCGTTCCGCTGCCATGGCAGCAGGGGAGGGGTGGGGTGGTAGGAGCAGTGGCAGCTCCACCAGCAGCGGCTGCCTCAGTCTGCAGTCGATGATGAGTAGCTTTCTTCACCAGCGCAGTGAGGAAACTACTAACCAGCCGCAGCAGCAGCAGCATCAGGTGGACCTGGAGCAGGACCTCAAACAACAGGCTTGGGCCTACTTGGACAGCACCCTGCCAACCGAGGTAGACAATCCCCTTGACTACTGGTCAACGAAACTTGACCTTTGGCCCCAACTAGCTGAATTTGCCCTTGAAAGGCTGTCATGCCCGGCCAGTAGCGTGGCATCGGAGCGCGTGTTTAGTGCGGCAGGAGGTATTGTAACTCCGCGGAGGACACGACTGTCCACCCAAAGTGTGGAGAGACTCACGTTTGTGAAAATGAATCAGGCGTGGATTAGTCTGGATTTCAAACCACCAGTTCCTGACACAACTGACTAAATCCGCCATGAATCATGCCTCAAACATGTGCCACTTTCAGGTCTCCTCACACACTGCTGGTGTGTAGAATTTTTTGACATAGGGTGCTGGCAGATTACGGGCCTCCCATAGCTGCTGCCAGGCCCCTAATCTGCCATAGGCCCCTATATACCGCCTCCTCATGCTGCTGCCAGGTCCAGAGTCTCTCATGGGTCCCTGTACGGCCTCCCATTGCTGCTGTCTCCATCGCCACACTCTGCCATGTGCCACTTTCAGGTCTCCTCACACACTGCTGGTGTGTTGAATTTTTTGACATAGGGTGCTGGCAGATTACGGGCCTCCCATTGCTGCTGCCAGGCCCCTAATCTGCCATAGGCCCCTATATACCGCCTCCTCATGCTGCTGCCAGGTCCAGAGTCTGTCATGGGTCCCTGTACGGCCTCCCATTGCTGCTGTCTCCATCGTCACACTCTGCCATGTGCCACTTTCAGGTCTCCTCACACTGCTGGTGTGTAGAATTTTTTGACATAGGGTGCTGGCAGATTACGGGCCTCCCATAGCTGCTGCCAGGCCCCTAATCTGCCATAGGCCACTATATACCGCCTCCTCATGCTGCTGCCAGGTCCAGAGTCTCTCATGGGTCCCTGTACGGCCTCCCATTGCTGCTGTCTCCATCGCCACACTCTGCCATGTGCCACTTTCAGGTCTCCTCACACACTGCTGGTGTGTTGAATTTTTTGACATAGGGTGCTGGCAGATTACGGGCCTCCCATTGCTGCTGCCAGGCCCCTAATCTGCCATAGGCCCCTATATACCGCCTCCTCATGCTGCTGCCAGGTCCAGAGTCTGTCATGGGTCCCTGTACGGCCTCCCATTGCTGCTGTCTCCATCGTCACACTCTGCCATGTGCCACTTTCAGGTCTCCTCACACTGCTGGTGTGTAGAATTTTTTGACATAGGGTGCTGGCAGATTACGGGCCTCCCATAGCTGCTGCCAGGCCCCTAATCTGCCATAGGCCCCTATATACCGCCTCCTCATGCTGCTGCCAGGTCCAGAGTCTCTCATGGGTCCCTGTACGGCCTCCCATTGCTGCTGTCTCCATCGCCACACTCTGCCATGTGCCACTTTCAGGTCTCCTCACACACTGCTGGTGTGTTGAATTTTTTGACATAGGGTGCTGGCAGATTACGGGCCTCCCATTGCTGCTGCCAGGCCCCTAATCTGCCATAGGCCCCTATATACCGCCTCCTCATGCTGCTGCCAGGTCCAGAGTCTGTCATGGGTCCCTGTACGGCCTCCCATTGCTGCTGTCTCCATCGCCACACTCTGCCATGTGCCACTTTCAGGTCTCCTCACACTGCTGGTGTGTAGAATTTTTTGACATAGGGTGCTGGCAGATTACGGGCCTCCTATAGCTGCTGCCAGGCCCCTAATCTGCCATAGGCCCCTATATACCGCCTCCTCATGCTGCTGCCAGGTCCAGAGTCTCTCATGGGTCCCTGTACGGCCTCCCATTGCTGCTGTCTCCATCGCCACACTCTGCCATGTGCCACTTTCAGGTCTCCTCACACACTGCTGGTGTGTAGAATTTTTTGACATAGGGTGCTGGCAGATTACGGGCCTCCCATAGCTGCTGCCAGGCCCCTAATCTGCCATAGGCCCCTAAATACCGCCTCCTCATGCTGCTGCCAGGTCCAGAGTCTCTCATGGGTCCCTGTACGGCCTCCCATTGCTGCTGTCTCCATCGCCACACTCTGCCATGTGCCACTTTCAGGTCTCCTCACACTGCTGGTGTGTAGAATTTTTTGACATAGGGTGCTGGCAGATTACGGGCCTCCTATAGCTGCTGCCAGGCCCCTAATCTGCCATAGGCCCCTATATACCGCCTCCTCATGCTGCTGCCAGGTCCAGAGTCTCTCATGGGTCCCTGTACGGCCTCCCATTGCTGCTGTCTCCATCGCCACACTCTGCCATGTGCCACTTTCAGGTCTCCTCACACTGCTGGTGTGTTCAATTTTTTGACATAGGGTGCTGGCAGATTACGGGCCTCCCATAGCTGCTGCCAGGCCCCTAATCTGCCATGGGCCCCTATACCGCCTCTTCATGCTGCTGCCAGGTCCACAGTCTCTCATGCCATGTGCCACTTTCAGGTCTCCTCACACTGCTGGTGTGTAGAATTTTTTGACATAGGGTGCTGGCAGATTACGGGCCTCCCATAGCTGCTGCCAGGCCCCTAATCTGCCATAGGCCCCTATATACCGCCTCCTCATGCTGCTGCCAGGTCCAGAGTCTCTCATGGGTCCCTGTACGGCCTCCCATTGCTGCTGTCTCCATCGCCACACTCTGCCATGTGCCACTTTCAGGTCTCCTCACACTGCTGGTGTGTAGAATTTTTTGACATAGGGTGCTGGCAGATTACGGGCCTCCCATAGCTGCTGCCAGGCCCCTAATCTGCCATAGGCCCCTATATACCGCCTCCTCATGCTGCTGCCAGGTCCAGAGTCTGTCATGGGTCCCTGTACGGCCTCCCATTGCTGCTGTCTCCATCGCCACACTCTGCCATGTGCCACTTTCAGGTCTCCTCACACACTGCTGGTGTGTTGAATTTTTTGACATAGGGTGCTGGCAGATTACGGGCCTCCCATTGCTGCTGCCAGGCCCCTAATCTGCCATAGGCCCCTATATACCGTCTCCTCATGCTGCTGCCAGGTCCAGAGTCTGTCATGGGTCCCTGTACGGCCTCCCGTTGCTGCTGTCTCCATCGCCACACTCTGCCATGTTCCACTTTCAGGTCTCCTCACACTGCTGGTGTGTAGAATTTTTTGACATAGGGTGCTGGCAGATTACGGGCCTCCTATAGCTGCTGCCAGGCCCCTAATCTGCCATAGGCCCCTATATACCGCCTCCTCATGCTGCTGCCAGGTCCAGAGTCTGTCATGGGTCCCTGTACGGCCTCCCATTGCTGCTGTCTCCATCGCCACACTCTGCCATGTGCCACTTTCAGGTCTCCTCACACTGCTGGTGTGTAGAATTTTTTGACATAGGGTGCTGGCAGATTACGGGCCTCCCATAGCTGCTGCCAGGCCCCTAATCTGCCATGGGCCCCTATATACCGCCTCCTCATGCTGCTGCCAGGTCCAGAGTCTGTCATGGGTCCCTGTACGGCCTCCCATTGCTGCTGTCTCCATCGCCACACTCTGCCATGTGCCACTTTCAGGTCTCCTCACACTGCTGGTGTGTTGAATTTTTTGACATAGGGTGCTGGCAGATTACGGGCCTCCTATAGCTGCTGCCAGGCCCCTAATCTGCCATAGGCCCCTATATACCGCCTCCTCATGCTGCTGCCAGGTCCAGAGTCTGTCATGGGTCCCTGTACGGCCTCCCATTGCTGCTGTCTCCATCGCCACACTCTGCCATGTGCCACTTTCAGGTCTCCTCACACTGCTGGTGTGTAGAATTTTTTGACATAGGGTGCTGGCAGATTACGGGCCTCCCATAGCTGCTGCCAGGCCCCTAATCTGCCATGGGCCCCTATATACCGCCTCCTCATGCTGCTGCCAGGTCCAGAGTCTGTCATGGGTCCCTGTACGGCCTCCCATTGCTGCTGTCTCCATCGCCACACTCTGCCATGTGCCACTTTCAGGTCTCCTCACACTGCTGGTGTGTAGAATTTTTTGACATAGGGTGCTGGCAGATTACGGGCCTCCTATAGCTGCTGCCAGGCCCCTAATCTGCCATAGGCCCCTATATACCGCCTCCTCATGCTGCTGCCAGGTCCAGAGTCTGTCATGGGTCCCTGTACGGCCTCCCATTGCTGCTGTCTCCATCGCCACACTCTGCCATGTGCCACTTTCAGGTCTCCTCACACTGCTGGTGTGTAGAATTTTTTGACATAGGGTGCTGGCAGATTACGGGCCTCCCATAGCTGCTGCCAGGCCCCTAATCTGCCATGGGCCCCTATATACCGCCTCCTCATGCTGCTGCCAGGTCCAGAGTCTGTCATGGGTCCCTGTACGGCCTCCCATTGCTGCTGTCTCCATCGCCACACTCTGCCATGTGCCACTTTCAGGTCTCCTCACACTGCTGGTGTGTAGAATTTTTTGACATAGGGTGCTGGCAGATTACGGGCCTCCTATAGCTGCTGCCAGGCCCCTAATCTGCCATAGGCCCCTATATACCGCCTCCTCATGCTGCTGCCAGGTCCAGAGTCTGTCATGGGTCCCTGTACGGCCTCCCATTGCTGCTGTCTCCATCGCCACACTCTGCCATGTGCCACTTTCAGGTCTCCTCACACTGCTGGTGTGTAGAATTTTTTGACATAGGGTGCTGGCAGATTACGGGCCTCCTATAGCTGCTGCCAGGCCCCTAATCTGCCATAGGCCCCTATATACCGCCTCCTCATGCTGCTGCCAGGTCCAGAGTCTCTCATGGGTCCCTGTACGGCCTCCCATTGCTGCTGTCTCCATCGCCACACTCTGCCATGTGCCACTTTCAGGTCTCCTCACACACTGCTGGTGTGTAGAATTTTTTGACATAGGGTGCTGGCAGATTACGGGCCTCCCATAGCTGCTGCCAGGCCCCTAATCTGCCATGGGCCCCTATATACCGCCTCCTCATGCTGCTGCCAGGTCCACAGTGTCTCATGCCATGTGCCACTTTCAGGTCTCCTCACACTGCTGGTGTGTTGAATTTTTTGACATAGGGTGCTGGCAGATTATGGGCCTCCTATAGCTGCTGCCAGGCCCCTAATCTGCCATAGACCCCTATATACCACTTCCTCATGCTGCTGCCAAGTCCAGAGTGTGTCATGGGTCCCTGTACGGCCTCCCATTGCTGCTGTCTCCATAGCCACACTCTGCCATGTGCCACTTTCAGGTCTCCTCACACTGCTGGTGTGTTGAATTTTTTGACATAGGGTGTTGGCAGATTACGGGCCTCCCATTGCTGCTGCCAGGCACGTAATCTGCCATGGGCCCCCGTACCGACTCCTCATGCTGTGACGTTGCAACAAGGTGGAATTCAACCCTACATATGTTAGACCGCCTTTACGAACAGCGAAAGGCCATCACCGATTTCCTGATGTTAAAAGCGGATAAAGGTACTCCCTGTGTAACTTCGATGTCAGCCATTGGCAGCTCATGCGTGACACCTGCGCTTGCTCAGGCCCTTTGAGGAGGCCACTCTATTCGTGAGTCGGCAGGACTATGGGATGAATGACGTCATTCCTCTGTTGCACGTCCTGGAACAAATGCTGTTAACAATGGCTGGTCAGGGTGCGGTAGACGTGGCGCACAGATCTCAACGCCACATGACCCCTGTGGGGGCAGGACAGGAAGAAGAGGAGGAGGTAGAGGAGGACATTGGTGCTCAGGAATTATTGAGTGAAATGGGTGGTTTTTCCACTCAGCGGACAGGAGTGGAGGAGCAGGAGCATCTGGTAGAGGAGGAGGAGGAGGAGACAGAGGACCCAGACGCACCGTGGCAGTATGCTGTGGAGATGGAGGCAGGGAGTCCCTCGCATTCCTTGGCACAAATGGCCCATAGCATGCTCGGTTGCTTGCGTAGCGACAGCCGAATAATAACCATCAGACAGAGGGATGACTTTTGGCTGTCCACCTTGTTGGACCCTCGCTACCGTTCAAAAATGGTGGCCTTTTTGACACCTGCTGAGAGGGAGGCCAACATAACGTACTATAAAAACCACCTATGTAGTCAGCTGGTCTCTGCCTGTCTGCGCCAACGTCCATCCTCAGACACTGTGGGCCCTGTGCGCTCGCGTTCCGCTGCCATGGCAGCAGGGGAGGGGTGGGGTGGTAGGAGCAGTGGCAGCTCCACCAGCAGCGGCTGCCTCAGTCTGCAGTCGATGATGAGTAGCTTTCTTCACCAGCGCAGTGAGGAAACTACTAACCAGCCGCAGCAGCAGCAGCAGCAGCAGCAGCAGCATCAGGTGGACCTGGAGCAGGACCTCAAACAACAGGCTTAGGCCTACTTGGACAGCACCCTGCCAACCGAGGTAGACAATCCCCTTGACTACTGGGCAACGAAACTTGACCTTTGGCCCCAACTAGCTGAATTTGCCCTTGAAAGGCTGTCATGCCCAGCCAGTAGCGTGGCATCGGAGCGCGTGTTTAGTGCGGCAGGAGGTATTGCAACTCCGCGGAGGACACGACTGTCCACCCAAAGTGTGGAGAGACTGACGTTTGTGAAAATGAATCAGGCGTGGATTAGTCTGGATTTCAAACCACCAGTTCCTGACACAACTGACTAAATCCGCCATGAATCATGCCCCAAACATGTGCCACTTTCAGGTCTCCTCACACTGCTGGTGTGTTCCATTTTTTGTCATAGGGTGCTGGCAGATTACGGGCCTCCCATAGCTGCTGCCAGGCCCCTAATCTGCCATGGGCCCCTATACCGCCTCCTCATGCTGCTGCCAAGTCCAGAGTCTCTCATGGGTCCCTGTACGGCCTCCCATTGCTGCTGTCTCCATCGCCACACTCTGCCATGTGCCACTTCCAGGTCTCCTCACACTGCTGGTGTATTCCATTTTTTGTCATAGGGTGCTGGCAGATTACGGGCCTCCCATAGCTGCTGCCAGGCCCCTAATCTGCCATGGGCCCCTATACCGCCTCCTCATGCTGCTGCCAGGTCCAGAGTCTCTCATGGGTCCCTGTACGGCCTCCCATTGCTGCTGTCTCCATCGCCACACTCTGCCATGTGCCACTTTCAGGTCTCCTCACACTGCTGGTGGGTTCCATTTTTTGTCATAGGGTGCTGGCAGATTACGGGCCTCCCATAGCTGCTGCCAGGCCCCTAATCTGCCATGGGCCCCCGTACCAACTCCTCATGCTGCTGCCAGGCCCGTAATCTGTCATGGGCCCCTGTTGTCGCTTGTTGGCATATTCCGCTCGTTCAGATGCTCCTTCTCCTGCTACTCCTCTTCACGGATTCCGTCAGCAGTCTTTCTTGGAATCCGTTTCCAAGAGACAACAGTTTGCGAGCACGCACCAGACGGTGCAGAAACTGAACGTCCTCCTGTCCAAGTTGCTGCTGCCAGGCTCGTAATCTGTCATGCGCCCCTGTACCGCCTCCTCATGCTGCTGCCAGGTCCAGAGTGTGTCATGGGCCCCCGTACCGACTCCAAATGCTGCTGCCAGGCCCGTAATCTGTCATGGGCCCCTGTACCGCCTCCCCATGCTGCTGCCAGGTCCAGATTGTGTCATGGGTCCCTGTACGGCCTCCCATTGCTGCTGCCAGGCCCGTAATCTGCCATGGGCCCCCGTACCGACTCCTCATGCTGCTGCCAGGCCCGTAATCTGCCATGGGCCCCTGTACCGCCTCCTCATGCTGCTGCCAGGTCCAGAGTGTGTCATGGGTCCCTGTACGGCCTCCCATTGCTGCTGTCTCTATCGCCACACTCTGCCATGTGCCACTTTCAGGTCTCCTCACACTGCTGGTGGTTTCCATTTTTGTCATAGGGTGCTGTATGGCCTCCCATTGCTGCTGCCTCCACCGCCACACTGTGGCTCCACACTCTGGTTTTGGCCCCGTGACTGCCCAAATGAGTGAAGTGTGCGGTGATTCTAAGATCGACGGCACTCATCTGCATGTCATACTGCCTGACAGTATTATTTCTCTTCCCCAGCAGACTCCAAGGGCATTTAAATTAAAGGTACAGTGTTCAGCACTAATATTAAGTCTCTCTGAAGCCTAGAAACACCCTTTTTTAAGTTAAATTCACAGCGAATATATTCGACTCGAATCAAAATTTTTCCACGAATTCGCCGAATCAGTCGAATCGAATTTTTGAATACTTCGCTCATCTCTAATTCTGATGTATTCAAACTGATCCATGATCCCTGGTATGCGATAAATAGGCCCAACACCGTAGTATGAGAAACATCCCCATATCATGATGCTTGCACCACCATGCTTCACGGTCTTCACAGTGTACTGTGGCTGGAATTCAGTGTTTGGGGGTCGTCTGACAAACTGTCTCTGGCCACTAGACCCAAAAAGAACAATCTTACTTTCATCAGTCCACAAAATGTTGCGCCATTTCTCTTTAGGCCAGTCAATGTGCTCTTTGGCAGATTGTAACCTCTTCAGCACACGTCTTTTTCCCAACAGTGGGACTTCTTGCAGATAGCTTGGCTTCACATCGGCGTCTTCTAATTGTAACAGTCCTCACAGGGAACGTCACACCTGGAGCTGATTGTTGGCTGAGTCTGCGCCATGTTGGCTATTCTTCTATCCATTCCAATGGTAGTTTTTCGCTTTCTTCCACGTCTTTCAGGTTTTGGTTGCCATTTTGAAGCATTTGCGATCATTTTAGCTTAGCAGCCGATCATTTTCTGCACTTCTTTATATGTTTTCCCCTCTCCAATCAACTTTTTAATCAAGGTACGCTGTTCTTCTGAACAATGTCTGAAACAACCCATTTTCCTCAGAATCTCAGAGAGAAATGCACTGTAACCAGCATGTCCAACATTTGCTGCCTTCCTTCCTTAATAAGGGCAATAATTGCCACCTGTTTTTCAAAGAATGAATGACCTCACTAATAGAACTCCACACTGCTATTATTTTGAACACGCCCCTTTCAATTAGTGAATCAATGACACAGAATCAGCAGCATGCATGTCATGACTGTTGGGTCTGTTGGATTTCTTTTACTCTACTACACCTGCTAGGAAATTATTTGCCATGTAGAAATATCATTTCTACCAAAAACAGTGATTGATCCGGTTAGTGATGTCTGACTGCTGTTATTTTGAACACAACTGTATATGTGACCCAGTGCTGCAGGGCAGCACTGTAGCAGTAAAGCTAAAGGAGGCGGTCAGGAAGGAAAATAAAACCTTTTTTTTAATATTGATAATAAATAAAAGTGAGATGTTATATATATACACTATGTTGCCAAAAGTATTGGGCCAGCCCTCCAAATCATGTGATTCAGGTGTTCCAATCCCCTCCATGGATACAGGTGTATACAATCAAGCCCCTAGGCATGCAGACGGCTTCTACAAACATTTGTGAAAGAATGGGTCGCTCTCAGGAGCTCAGTGACTCCAAGCGTGGTCCCGTGATAGGTGGCCACCTGGGCAATAAGTCCATCCGTGACATTTCCTGGCTACTAAATATTCCACGCTCAACTGTTAGTGGGATTATAACAAAGTGGAAGCAACTGGGAACAACAGCAACTCAGCCACCAAGTGGTAGGCCACGTCACATGACAGAGTGGGGTCAGCGCATGCTGAAGCGCACAGTGCGCAGAAGTCGCCAACTGTCTGTAGAGTCAATAGCTAAAGACCTCCAAACTTGGTGTGGCCTTCAGATGAGCCCAACAACAGTGCGTAGAGAGCTTCATGGAATGGGTTTCCATGGCCGAGCAGCTGCATCCAAGCCTTACATCACCAAGTGCAATGCAAAGCATCGGATGCTGTGGTGTAAAGCACGCCGCCACTGGACTCTAGTGCAGTGGAGATGTGTTCTCTGGAGTGACCAATCACACTTCTCTGTCTGGCCATGTCTGGGTTTGGTGGTTGCCAGGAGAACGGTACTTACCTGACTGCATTGTGCCAAGTGTAAAGTTTGGTGGAGGGGGGATTATGGTGTGGGGTTGTTTTTCAGGGGTTGGGCTTGGCCCCCTAGTTCCAGTGAAGGGAACTCTTAAGGTGTCAGCATACCAAGACATTTTAGACAATTTCATGCTCCCAACTTTGTGGGAAGAGTTTGGGGATGGCCCCTTCCTGTTCCAACATGACTGCGCACCAGTGCACAAAGCAAGGTCCATAAAAACATGGAGGAGCCAGTTTGGGGTGGAGGAACGTGACTGGCCTGCACAGAGTCCTGACCTCAACCCCATAGAACACCTTTGGGATGAATTAGAGTGGAGACTGTGAGCCAGGCCTCCTCCCCCGACATCAGTGCCTGACCTCACAAATGTGCTTCTGGAAGAATGGTCCAACCTTCCCATAGACACCCTCCTAAACCTTGTGGTTGCCTTCAAGTTCCCAAGATAGACTTTTCTTTGACGGTTGAGCAAGGCTGCCCTGGATGTAGAGCCCTAACCTCAGAGTCCTTGACACACAACGATACAGTAACCTGTCCATCTACAATCTCTAGATGAGTTTGCTAATCTACCTCTGTTACTGGTATTGTCTGTCCTCGTAAATCAGCTTATCGGACTGATGGCAGCTTAGCTGGTAGAGAGGAAGGAATATCTGATAATCAGGGCTGTGGAGACACGCAGATTGCTTACTCTAGGTTGCTGCGTGTTATTGCACCTTGACATTTACTAAATATACCGGCGAACTCCAATCGTCTGGAACAGGGGCGGACTGACCATTTGGAAACTCGGGCACTGCCCGAGGGCCCGGGGTCAGTAGGGGGCACCATGAGATGCCCCTGGTACCTTTTTCATAGGCTTTTTTGAGTTTGGGCAAGGACACAGGGGCCCCATGATCCCTTATTGCCCGGGGGCCCCATGAGTTGTCAGTCTGCCCCTGGTCTGGAAGAGTAAAGCTTGTCTGGTTCACAGGGTTTCCTTCATTGCTGGCCCATTTAGACATGTGCGGTTCATTTCTTCCCAAATTGGAATTCGGAGACAATTTTCATTATTCGGAGATGTGTTTTTTCGAAGGACAGTAATAATAAATTTAAACAAATCCAAAAAAATGAAATGAAATTCAAATCAGATTCTAAATGTATACATATTGCTGACTATTGCTGATTTCCTTCAAAGTTTGTTTGCATTAGAATATAGCAGTCTTCTGAAATTTTAAAAGAATAAAATAGAACAAAACAGATTATAATAGAGAAGAATAGAAAACAAAATAATATAATATAATAAAAAGGAATAGAATAGAAAACAATGAAAGATAAAAAAAATAGAATAAAACATGACAGAATAGAAAATAAAATAATAGAATAGAAAAAAAATTGAATAGATGACAATAGAACAGGATAGAATAACATAGAATAAAATGGGATTCACTTAGCTGTCTTCCAATATTCGAATTTGGAAAAGAATAGAATAGAATACAACAGAATAGAAAATAAAAGGATAGAATAAAAAAAAAAGAAATAAAATAGAAGAGAATAGAAAAAAAACAATGAAAGATAAAAAAAATAGAATAAAACATGATAGAATAGAAAATAAAATAATAGAATAGAAAAAAAATTGAATAGATGACAATAGAACAGAATAGAATAACATAGAATAAAATGGGATTCACTTAGCTGTCTTCCAATATTTGAATTTAGAAAAGAATAGAATATAATACAACAGAATAGAAAATAAAAGGATATAATAAAAAAAAAGAAATAAAATAGAAAAGAATAGAATAAAAAAAAGAAAAGAATAGAATAAAAAAGAAAAAATATACCTGTCTTCTGAAATTCGGATTTTAAAAACAATAGAATAAAATGGAATAGAATAGAGTTAATCAGAATAGAATAGAAAATAAAAGAACAGAATAGAAATACATTTAATACAATAGAAAATAAAAGAATAGAGTAGAAAATAGTGAATAGAATAGAAATAGGAGAATCAATTATAATAGAAAGCATATAGCCATCCTCAAAAATTCAAATTTAGAAAAGAATAGAATAAAACAGAATAGAATAGAAAATAAAAGGATAGAATAAAAAAAAAGAAATAAAATAGAAAAGAATAGAATAAAAAAAATAAAAGAATAGAATAAAAAAGAAAAAATATAGCTGTCTTCCAAAATTCGGATTTTAAAAACAATAGAATAAAATGGAATAGAATAGAGTTAATCAGAATAGAATAGAAAATAAAAGAACAGAATAGAAATACATTTACTACAATAGAAAATAAAAGAATAGAGTAGAAAATAGTGAATAGAATAGAATAGAAATAGGAGAATCAATTATAATAGAAAGAATATAGCCATCATCAAAAATTCAAATTTAGAAAAGAATAGAATAGAATAAAACAGAATAGAATGGAAAATAAAAGAACAAAGTAGAAAATAATAGCATAGAAAATAAAGGAATGGAATAAAAAATAAAATAGAATAAATATAACCTTCCAAAATTTGAATTTCAAAACGAATAGAATTCAACAAAACATAATAAAATAGAATAGAAAATAATAGAGGAGGATATCGTGAATGCAGGGTTCGGGGAGACCGGATATAGTGAATGCAGGGTTCGGGGAGACCGGATATAGTGAATGCAGGGTCTGGGGAGACCAGATATAGTGAATGCAGGGTCTGGGGAGACCAGATATAGTGAATGCAGGGTCCGGGGATACCAGATATAGTGAATGTAGGGTCCGGGGAGACCGGATATAGTGAATGCAGGGTCCTGGGAGACCGGATATAGTGAATGCAGGGTCCGGGGAGACCAGATATAGTGAATGCAGGGTCCGGGGAGACCGGATATAGTGAATGCAGGGTCCGGGGAGACCAGATATAGTGAATGCAGGGTCCGGGGAGACCAGATATAGTGAATGCAGGGTGTGGGTAGACTGGATATAGTGAATGCAGGGGGTGGGGAGACCGGATATAGTGAATGCAGGGTCCGGGGAGACTGGATATAGTAAATGCAGGGTCCGGGGAGACCAGATATAGTGAATGCAGAGTCCGGGAAGACCAGATATAGTGAATGCAGGGTTCGGGGAGACCAGATATAGTGAATGCAGGGTCTGGGGAGACCAGATATAGTGAATGCAGGGTCCTGGGAGACCAGATATAGTGAATGCAGAGTCCGGGAAGACCAGATATAGTGAATGCAGGGTTCGGGGAGACCAGATATAGTGAATGCAGGGTTCGGGGAGACCAGATATAGTGAATGCAGGGTACGGGGTTTAGGAACACTTTAAATCATCACAATTTTAAGTCGTGGCATGTTGGGTATCTATTTACTCGCTACAACTTCATCTTTTATTTTCCCAAAAATTTGGTAATCCGATATGTTTATGTGACCTAAAATTAACTTTAATTTATTTTTTTTACTGAAATGTAACATTTCCTCTGTGACATAAAAACCCGGAACTACCACTATTTTATTCTCTAGGGTTTCTGCTTTCAGAACGTTTATAATGTTTGGAGGTTTTTTGTCATCTTCAGGCCTAAAATTAATTTTTATGCTCGGGTTCACACAGATGCGGTGCGGGAAATGCTGCAAATCCTTTGTTTCCCTTCAACACATTTCAATTACATGGCGTTCATACGATCTGAGTGGGGTGTCAATGTTAAATTAATGACACCCCAACACAGATCACAAAACATGGTGCGACTGCCAGAAATCACATTGCAGGGGTGAGAACACCCATGTGAAGCAATTCAGGTGCGGGTACAAAAAAAAAGTGTCCTGCGACTTTTTGGTGCAGGTGCAATTCGATCTGAGCCATAAAAAATGTAAGGCAAAAATCACACCGCACAGACATCGCCCGTAATTCGCACAGGAATGCAGTGCGATTTCTCTGCGAATTACATATGGTGTCCTACACCGCATTAGTGTGAACCCGGTGTAAACATGTGCGCAAAAAAAAGCGCTGGCAGCAAAAGGTTTCCAGGTTCCGATAAACCCGGCCATACTGACCATGAGGCTAGGTTCACACTTAGGCAGGTTGCGTTTGAGCCTTTTCTGCATTGCGTTTTACACTTGCATTTGTGCAGCGTTTTTGATGCTTTTTTTTTATTTTGTTGTTGCTAGGCAGGTTTAAAACACAAAACGCATCACCAACATGGCAAAAACGCAGAAAAAAACGCAATACATGCTTTTCTGCAGCGTTTCCATTGACGTCTATAGAAAAAAAACTCAACTTTTTATTTATTTAATATTTATTTCAGGTACTTATATAGCGTCGACAATTTACGCAGCACTTTACATACATATTGTACATTCACATCAGTTTTTAACCCTCAAGGGGCGTACAATCTAAGGTCCCTAACCCTCAAGGGGCGTACAATCTAAGGTCCCTAACTTACGTTCATACATACACATACTAGGGACAATTTAGACAATTTAGACTTTGGAGTGTGGGAGGAAACCGGAGTACCCGGAGGAAACCCATGCAGGCACAGGGAGAACATGCAAACTCCAGGCAGGAGGTGCCGTGGTTGGGATTCGAAACAACGGCCCAAGTACTGCCAGGCGGAAGTGCTAACCATTTAGCCACTGTGCTGCACTTTTTGTATTAACCTCTTGACGCCGGCCGAACGCAAATGTGCGGCCTCCCGTTTGCATTCCATTGAAAAAAAATTATATGTGCTGAGAGCGCGCGCCCTGAGCGCTCCCAGCACACACTTTCGGTACTCACGGAAAGGTCCCGATCTCCTCTTGCGATCGGGACCTATCCCGATCATGTGACCGCCGTGACAGCAAATCACGGTGGTCACATGACCCTAAATCCCCGCCCACCTCCCGGATTCTGGAACCCTTAACGGGCCGGGAGGCGCCGGCGCCAAGGGGTTAAGAAAAGTCCCCAACCCTTTCCAAAAAAACATGCTTTTCTGCAGCGTTTCCATTGAAGTCTATAGAACCAAAAACTTAACTTTTTGCATTAACCTCTTGGCGCCGGCCGAACGCAAATGTGTGGCCTCCCGTCTGGGCCTAGACGCAAAGCAGGCGCACATTTGCATTCTATTAAAAAAATCACATGTGCTGAGAGCGCGCGCCCTACGTGCTTCCGGCACACACGTTCGGTACTGACGGAAAGGTCCCGATCTCCTCTTGCGATCGGGACCTTTCCCGATCATGTGACAGTGAATAACGGCGGTCACATGACCCTAAAACCCCTCCCGCCTCCCAGAACCCTTAAAGGGCCGGGAGGTGCCGGCGCCAAGGGGTTAAGAAAAGTCCCTGACCCTTTCCAAGAAAACATGCTTTTCTGTAGCGTTTCCATTGAAGTCTATAGAACCAAAAATTTAACTTTTTGCATTAACCTCTTGGCGCCGGCCAAACGCAAATGTGCGACCTCCCAGCATCTGGTCCTAGACGCAGAGCGGCCGCACATTTGCGTTCTATTAAAAAAAAACATGTGCTGAGAGCGCGCACCCTGCATGCTCCCAGCACACACGTTCGGTACTCACGGAAAGGTCACAATCTCCTCTTGCGATCGGGACCTTTCCCGATCATGTGACAGCGAATCACGGCGGTCACATGACCCTAAAACCCCGCCTGCCTCCCGGCTTCTGGAACCCTTAAAGGGCCGGGAGGCACCGGCGCCAAGGGTTTAAGAAAGGTCCCCGACCCTTTCCAAAAAAACGCACCGGATGAAAACGCACAGGTGAGAACATGTCCCATAGGAAACCATGTTCAATGGACTGTACTGCGTTTCTGCAAAACACTGCAGAAAACTCTTAGATATAAACCCGAGGTCAGGGGCGGACTGACCATTTGGAAACTCAGGCACTGCCCAAGGGCCCGGGGTCAGTAGGGGGCCCTATGAGATGCCCCTGGTACCTTTTTCATAGGCTTTTTTGAGTTTGGGCAAGGACACAGGGGCCCCATGATCACCTATTGCCCGGGGGCCCCATGAGTTGTCAGTCCGCCCCTGCCCGGGGTAATACCGTCATACCAAAATAACGTTGACTTTTCTTGTGCCGCAAGATATAATGCCCCAGGAATTTGCAGCTGCAGCTTTAGCGCCTCACGCTGGCCGTATAGTACATATTACAATCATGGGCAGCACAGTGGCCAAATGGTTAGCATTTCCACCTGGCAGTACTAAGGTCATTGGTTTGAATGCCAACATTGGCACCACATGCCTGAAGTTTGTCCCTGTGCTTGCATAGGTTTCCTCCGGGTACTCCGGTTTCCTCCCACACTCCAAAGACATGCTGGTAGGTTAATTGGCTCCTGTCTAAATTGGCCCTAGTATGTGTATGTATGAATGTGAGTTAGGGACCTTAGATTGTACACCCCTTGAGGGTTAGGGACCTTAGATTGTACACCCCTTGAGGGTTAGGGACCTTAGACTGTACACCCCTTGAGGGTTAGGGACCTTAGACTGTACACCCCTTGAGGGTTAGGGACCTTAGACTGTACACCCCTTGAGGGTTAGGGACCTTAGACTGTACGCCCCTTGAGGGTTAGGGACCTTAGACTGTACGCCCCTTGAGGGTTAGGGACCTTAGATTGTACGCCCCTTGAGGGTTAGGGACCTTAGATTGTACTCCCCTTGAGAGTTAGGGACCTTAGACTGTACGCCCCTTGAGGGTTAGGGACCTTAGATTGTACGCCCCTTGAGGGTTAGGGACCTTAGATTGTACGCCCCTTGAGGGTTAGGGACCTTAGATTGTACGCCCCTTGAGGGTTAGGGACCTTAGATTGTACGCCCCTTGAGGGTTAGGGATCTTAGATTGTACGCCCCTTGAGGGTTAGGGACCTTAGATTGTACACTCCTTGAGGGTTAGGGACCTTAGATTGTACACCCCTTGAGGGTTAGGGACTGATGTGAATGTACAATATTATATATATAAACTGACGGTGCTAAATAAGTACCTGAAACTAGATTGTACAATCAGATTGTAATGTGTGTGGCCAGCTTGCCAGGAAGGATTACCAACGAAAGGGTTACAAGTCGTTGCAGACTCACTTTTCTAATTTCAGGAGCTGGGAGCTGATTTCCGCATTATGTAAAGTACCCGCGATACGGCTAATATCTGTAGCCAACGAAGATGCATCTGTTCATTAGGAATCTGCTGACGGCTCAGGTTTGTAAACGCCGGTGTTTGTTTTCTGGTTTTGTCTCTAAATTCTGATGCTGGGCGGACTACGCAGGCGAAATCCCCTCGTGAATTTTTAATTGTATAGAGAGACAAATCACATCTAAACTGGATCAGCGCTGAAAAATAACGGAATTCTTTGTAGGGAACTTAAAGGGCTCCATCAACCCGAAACCGCTATTTAGGTGTGTTTGGTGTATGACGGAGGGCTGATGTGCACCTCTATGGGGTCTTCCATTGCTGAACTCTCCTCCCGAAAATGTTACTTACCTGGCTGCCATGTGTTCCCAACAACAGCCATGCTTTCTGAGCTTTCAAAGCTTTTCACCAAAGGTGTCAAGACCTACCATAGCCCAGTGTGTCTATGGGTGAGAATGTATTGGCTCCTGAGAAGTGGGAGGTGCTTAACCCAGTGTGTCTACGGATGAGAATGCATTGGTCACGGGAAGTGGGAGGTGCTTAGCTCAGTATGTCTACGGATGAGAATGTATTGGTCACGGGAATTGGGAGGTGCTTAGCCCAGTGTGTCTATGGGTGAGAAAGCATTGGCTCACCGGAAGTGGGCGGTGCTTAGCCCAGTGTGTCTATGGGTGAGAATGCATTGGCTCACCAGAAGTAGGAGGTGCTTAGCCCAGTGTGTCTATGGGTGGGAATGCATTGGCTCACCGGAAGTGGGAGGTGCTTAGCCCAGTGTGTTTATGGATGAGAATGCATTGGCTCATGGGAAGTGGGAGGTGCTTAGCCCAGTGTGTCTATGGGTGAGAAAGCATCGGTCACGGGAAATGGGCGATGCTTAGCCCAGTGTGTCTATGGGTGAGAATGCATTGTCTCACCGGAAGTGGGAGGTGCTTAGCCCAGTGTGTCTATGGGTGAAAATGCATTTGCTCATGGGAAGTAGGAGGTGCTTAGCCCAGTGTGTTTATGGATGAGAATGCATTGGCTCACCGGTAGTGGGCGATGCTTAGCCCAGTGTGTTTATGGATGAGAATGCATTGGCTCACCGGTAGTGGGCGATGCTTAGCCCAGTGTGTCTATGGGTGAGAATGCATTGGCTCATGGGAAGTGGGAGGTGCTTAGCCCAGTGTGTCTATGGGTGAGAATGCATTGGCTCACGGGAAGTGGGCGATGCTTAGCCCAGTGTGTCTATGGGTGAGAATGCATTGGATCATGGGAAGTGGGAGGTTCTTAGCCCAGTGTGTCTATGGGTGAGAATGCATTGGCTCATGGGAAGTGGGAGGTGCTTAGCCCAGTGTGTCTATGGGTGAGAATGCATTGGCTCATGGGAAGTGGGCGGTGCTTAGCCCAGTGTGTCTATGGGTGAGAATGCATTGGCTCACGGGAAGTGGGCGATGCTTAGCCCAGTGTGTCTATGGGTGAGAATGCATTGGCTCATGGGAAGTGGGAGGTGCTTAGCCCAGTGTGTCTATGGGTGAGAATGCATTGGCTCACGGGAAGTGGGCGATGCTTAGCCCAGTGTGTCTATGGGTGAGAATGCATTGGCTCATGGGAAGTGGGAGGTTCTTAGCCCAGTGTGTCTATGGGTGAGAATGCATTGGCTCATGGGAAGTGGGCGGTGCTTAGCCCTGTGTGTCTATGGGTGAGAATGCATTGGCTAATGGGAAGTGGGAGGTGCTTAGCCCAGTGTGCCTATGGGTGAGAATGCATTGGCTCTTGGGAAGTGGACGGTGCTTGCCCCAGTGTGTTTATGGGTGAGAATGCATTGGTTCACGGGAAGTGGGAGGTGCTTAGTCCAGTGTGTCTATGGGTGAGCATGCATTGGTTCACGGGAAGTGGGAGGTGCTTAGCCCAGTGTGTCTATGGGTGAGAATGCATTGGTTCACGGGAAGTGGGAGGTGCTTAGCCCAGTGTGTCTATGGGTGAGAATGCATTTGCTCATGGGAAGTGGGCGGTGTTTAGCCCAGTGTGTCTATGAGTGAAAATATATTGGCTCAAGGGAAGTGGTGATACGCTGATGGCTCATATTTGAGACTGAACAAGGGACTGAGGACACAAATTCATTGGTCCCTATTTCTGCATCCTCAGCTGCACACATGAATAAATAGGAAGCTCTCGGAGGCTTCCTGTTCATTCACAAACTGACGCATAGTTATCACAGTTTACTATGCTTCAGTGATTAATGGACACAGTGAGTGATTTGTACTAATTGCTCAGTGTGTTCATACAGGAAAAGAAGGACCCAGTAAATGACATATTTACTAACCACTTCTTCTCTTTCCATCCTGAAATGATCCCCCTGCATCCAACCACAGCCATTGCAGACGGGAGAGGAGAGAAGTCAGTAGCACTGCAGCAGAGGGGGGCTCAGACAGCAGGAGGGGGGCGCAGATACTGGAACCGATAGCCAGAGAGAGCAAGAGGGAGAAAGAGGAAGAGAAGCTGGCAGCGCTGCAGGGAGAAGCACAAGAGCTTTGGTGTCAGCAATAAGGCAGTACAGCTGGCCCTCCTGCTCAGCAGGTGCTCAGGACCCCCTTTTATTGGGGCGCAGGGGCCCAGTACAGGGGGGCAGCTGTACTGCTTCATCCATTGGCTTTAGGGAAGTGGGAGGTGGTCAGCCCAGTGTGTCTATGGGTGAAAATGCATTGGCTCAAAGGGAATTGGGTGGTGCTGGAACCAGGGATCACCATTTTCTCACCAGAATAGGAAATGACTCTGCAGCACCTTCAGGGATTCAGCAAGCAAGACGATGAAGATCAAAGCCAATAAGCTGCGTTGTCTAAGCTGAAGGCCAACTTTTCTTTTCCTGATCGGAGTGCGTCTTTAATATGCATCCCTGGAGGTGTTTTTGAATTGTAAAGGGATTTCAGTTGATGTGACATTGTCTGCGTGACCCTGTGACCTCTCGAGCGTGCTGTAACACATGAATCTGTTCCGGGGATTGAAGTGAATGGCAGAAGATGTTGGTCACGGCATCGGTTGCTAAATCCTACAGCACTGTTCATGTTGCGGATTGCCTTCTCTCACTGGAACCAACAATGCCACAAGAGGCATCCTGAATTCTCCTCTGAATATGAATGGCCTAAATCTGACATACCCAGAATGGGATGAGAGATTCTGTAGGAGCTGGGAATGCACACGGCGCGGATTGTAGAGCGTTCGGCTGCAGGAAGTTAATAGAAAAATAAAATAAAAATACTATTATAGGATATTCTCATTATTATTCATTTACCATATGTTGAGTATTATTATTATTATTACAAATGTTACACAGTTAAAATGTGCATGTATAAATAATAATAATAATGCTAATAAAACATAAATAAGAGGTATGAGGAAGGAAGGAAGGAAGGAAGGAAGAGACAGATAAGGGAGGAAGGAAAAAAGGGAGGGAGGAATGAAGGAAGGAAGGAATATGACAGATAAGGAAGGAAGGAAAGGAAGGAAGGAATAGATAGATGAAAAAAGGAAGAGACAGATAAGGAGGAAAGAAGGAAGGATGGAAGGTAGGAATAGACAGATAAGGAAGGAAGGATAAGATAGATGAAGAAAGGAAGAGACAGATAAGTGAGGAAGGAAGGAAGGAATAGATAGATGAAGGAAGGAAGGAAGGAAGGAAGGAAGGAAGGAAGGAAGGAAGGAAGGAAGGAAGGAAGGAAGGAAGGAATACACAGATAAGGAAGGAATAGAAAGATGAAGAAAGGAAGAGACAGATAAGTGAGGAAGGAAGGGATAGATAGATGAAAAAAGGAAGAGACAGATAAGGAAGGAAGAGAGGGAGGGAGGAAGGAAGGAAGGAAGGAAGAGAGGGAGGAAGGAAAGAAGGAAGGAAGAGAGGGAGTAAGGAAAGAAGGAAGGAAGGAATATACAGACAAGGAAGGAAGGAATAGATAGATGAAGAAAGGAAGAGACAGATAAGTGAGGAAGGAAGGAATAGATAGATGAAGGAAGAGAGGGAGGAAGGAAGGAAGGAATAGATGAAAAAAGGAAGAGACAGATAATGAAGGAAGAGAGGGAGGAAGAAAGGAAGGGAGGAAGGAAGGAATAGACAAGGAAGGAAGGAATAGATAGATGAAGAAAGGAAGAGACAGATAAGTGAGGAAGGAAGGAATAGATAGATGAAGGAAGGAAGAGAAGGAGGAAGGAAGGAAGAGATGGAGGGAGGGAGGAAGGAAGGAAGGAAGGGAGGAAGAGAGGGAGTAAGGAAAGAAGGAAGGAAGGAAGGAAGAGAGGGAGGAAGGAAGGAAGGAAGGGAGGGAGGAAGGGAGGGTGGAAGGAAGGAAGGATGGAAGGAAGGAAGAGAGGGAGTAAGGAAAGAAGGAAGGAAGGAATAGACAGACAAGGAAGGAAGGAATAGATAGATGAAGAAAGGAAGAGACAGATAAGTGAGGAAGGAAGGAATAAATAGATGAAAGAAGGAAGAGAAGGAGGAAGGAAGGAAGGAAGGAAGGAATAGATGAAAAAAGGAAGAGACAGATAAGGGAGGAAGGAATAGATTTATATATAGGTTTATTTATTTATTTCAGGTACTTATACAGCGCCGTCAATTTACGCAGCGCTTCACATATATATTGTACATTCAGATGAAGGAAGGAAGAGAGGGAGGAAGGAAGGAAGGGATGGAGGAAGGGAGGAAGGAAGGAAGGAAGGAAGGAAGGAAGGAAGGAAGGAAGGGAGGAAGAGAGGGAGGAAGGAAAGAAGGAAGGAAGGGAGGAAGAGAGGGAGGAAGGAAGGAAGGAAGGAAGGAAGGAAGGAAGGGAGGGAGGAAGGGAGGGTGGAAGGAAGGAAGGAAGAGAGGGAGGAAGGAAGGAAGACATTCACACAGTGGAGCACAGTGCCAGCCCATCAGTGTGTCTATACAAGGAGGAGTATGTTCAGCCACCATACATTGAACACTCATAGACATCTCAGGCAGTACAGTGCGCTGTGTGGGTGGATGAACAGCAGCATGCTTCAGCAGGGCAGGCTCTCCTCTAATGGACCTGGGAGTACCAGGATTCTAAGGCATTCATCCTTGAAAACACCAGGCAGATGAAACATTTATAAGTCACGTTGGATTAGAGCCTGGAGCAGGCTGAAGTGATGTGCTCTGGCCAGGCCTCCTCAACACTACAGAATTTCCCATGGCTGTGAAAGTTTCTATGTGATTGAACAACCTTCTAAGGTGTCAGTCATTATAAAGCCATATATATGTAGTAGTCAGGTATGGATGAATAGTATAGGTTGAGTGGTGGGGATTAGACTTATTGGGAACTCTTCGGATCTCATCCAGAGACTTCGGCTTTTAGGTTTTCCTGGCCAGCCTGGGGAGAGTTCCCTCAATGCTCATGCCTAGAGGGTCACAGAAAAGCAAAATGTAATATATTGCCCACCCCACCTTGTTGAGGCCATATAACACACAAGTTACTCCTTTACTGCTAAACAGAAGCTATACATAAACACTATTGGATGTCAGGAATTTGCCCAGTTTTTTCTTTGGCATCATGGGCCATTGGTCTTTAGGTCAAAAGTGATGATGTAACGGTGTGTATGGACAATTTTAAAGCTACTGTATGATTATGTGGAAGTGCATTTCCATTACCTGTTGCGTATGGCTGTTCTGGCTTGGATAGGGGACCCATTTTTGGTGAATGCTTCTCCCATTGCAAGAATCGCTTATCTAACTCCCTAGGAACATAAAACTCTACTCAAGTTTTCAATGAGACAAACATTATTTTTTGGGGCAGTTTGGTGCTGGTTTTAAATAGTAATGTACGGCTCAGTGTACGAGTTAAAGCGTCAATATGCCTAAGCTGAGGCCCCTGCTCCAATGCCCCTTGCACTCCTTTGTCCCCAGAGACCCCTGCAGGCCTGTGCCTCCAGTGACCCCTGCGCTCCTCTGTCTTCAGAGACCCTTGCATTCCTGTGCCACCAGTGGCCAATGCCCTCCTACGTTTTCAGGGACCCCTGCACTCCTGTGCCTCCATAGACCCTGCATTCCTGTGCCTCCATAGACCCCTGCATTCCTGTGTCTCCAGAGACCCCTGCACTTCTGTACCTCTGGTAACCCCTGCATTCCTGTGCCTCCAGAGACCCCTACATTCCTGTGTCTTCAATGACTCTTGCACTCCTGTGATTCCTGCAAGCCCTGCATTTGTGTGCTTCCAGTGAGCCCTGTACTTCTGTGTCTTCTGAGATCCCTGCTTTTCTGTACCTCCAGTGAGCCAGCACTCCCATGACTCCAGTAACCCCTGTGTTCCTGTGTCTTCAGGTGACCCATGCAGTCCTGTGCTTCCAGGGGCCTCTGCATTCCTATGCCTCCAGTGGGCCCTGCATTTATATACCTCTGTACCCAGCACTCCTGCACCTCCAGTGACCCCTGCTTTCCTGTGTCTCCAGTGACCCTTGCACTCCTGTGCTTCCAGTGACTCCTGCATTCCTGTGCCTCCAGTAGCCTGTGCATTCCTATGTCTTTAGTGACCCCTGCATTCCTGTGCCTCCAGTGACCTCTGTGTTCCTGTGCCTCCAGTGACTCCTGCACTCCCATGCCTCCAGTGACCCCTGTGTTCCTGTGCCTCCAGTGACCCCTGTGTTCCTGTGCCTCCAGTGACCCCTGTGTTCCTGTGCCTCCAGTGACCCCTGCACTCCCATGCCTCCAGTGACCCCTGTGTTCCTGTGCCTCCAGTGACCCCTGCACTCCCATGCCTCCAGTGACCCCTGTATTCCTGTGCCTCCAGTGACCCCTGCATTCCCGTGCCTCCAGTGACCCCTGCACTCCCATGCCTCCAGTGACCCATGTTCCTGTGCCTCCAGTGACCCCTGCACTCCCATGCATCCAGTGACCCCTGTGTTCCTGTGCCTCCAGTGACCCCTGCACTCCCATGCCTCCAGTGACCCCTGTGTTCCTGTGCCTCCAGTGACCCCTGCACTCCCATGCCTCCAGTGACCCCTGCACTCCCATGCCTCCAGTGACCCTTGTATTCTTCTGTCTCCATTGACCCCTCTGTTCCCGTGCCTCCACTGACTCCTGTGATCCTGTGCCTTCCCATGGTCCCTGTGTTCCTGTGCCTCCAGCGACCCCTGGAAAGACTGGGAAGAGGGAGGTTCAGCTCCTGAGCCAATAAAATTTAGACACTCTAAGTCACTATTCACATTAGGGATTTGGAATCACGGGTAGATTCTATATCACAGCAAAATGTATGATGCGTGTTTTGGTGCCATTTTTCTTAATGGCACCCCAAGTGCAGTGCAATTCTGTCACGATTGCCATGCAACAGAATCATGTGGCAATGGCAGAAAAATACGCATTTAAAAATCACACTAAGCTTGTCGCCCAAAAAAATAGAAACAGTAACTTCGTTTGAGTGACAAATGCCCATAGGGCAGCCCATTGAAGTGAATATCAGAATGGGGCCTAAACCTGAGCATTATATGACAAAACATATCCGGGCACCCCTTTAGATGTGCCTGCTCCTCCCTACTGGCAATTGGGTGGTGCAGGAGATTTTAGCTGTGCAATCTGCTGATCAGTTGCTTGATTACAGTCTTGCTTCTGGAAGAGATAGCACAGCTAATGTCTGCAACTCCCAGTGGCCAGTAGGGAGGAGGAATATGCACATCTGAAGGGTTTTTTTATATAATGCTTGAGCTCAGGGCAGAGAATTGCTCCTCCCAGGGTAGAACTGGAGCATGTGCAGTGATGGTGGAATAGCATTTCTACTTTGAATATCTAAGTATATACTAATGAACAGGGTCAGGCTGAGAACTCATGGGGCCCCCGGGCAATAGGGGATCATGGGGCCCCTGTGTCCTTGCCCACACTCAAAGCACACCCAAAAAGCCTATAAAAAACGTAACAGGGGCATTTCATGGGGCCCCCTACCAGGGGCGGACTGACAACTCATGGGGCCTCCGGGCAATAGGGGATCATGGGGCCCCTGTGTCCTTGCCCAAACTCAAAAAAAGCCTATGAAAAAGGTTCCAGGGACATCTCATGGGGCCCCTTAGTGACCCCAGGCCCTCGGGCAATGCTCGAGTTTCCAAATGATCAGTCCGCCCCTGCTAATGAAAGAATGTAAAAGAAATTAATCTTACCATCGATGACCCATTTTGTGGTGGAATGAGGGAGAGTTGAAAGGTTTGCATTGATTGCTTCTGTTGACTCACCTGTTGAATTTGAGACATTGAGTTAAGGACTGAGGGCAAACCATGGTCAGATCCTATTCAATCAGGTTTGCACCCCCCCCCCCCATTAGAGGCACAAGGATTTCCAATCCGCTCCTTCCATCACTGAAAGTGTTTCCATTGCTCTTTCTAATTCCTTTGCCTTTTCTATGTGTGAAAGCTGAAATATGGCAAGGATACCCAACCACCAGACTGTGCGGCTGCTGTCTCCGCAAATGTCCAGGAACGCCATATGGAGTTTACGCTGGCGGTTACAGCACGGCTCGGAGGACCATTTACATCCCCATAAGTCTTCTGATGTCTCAGATTTTATCCCTGTATGACCTGGCCGCATTTAGCAGCTCCATATTTACAACAGGAGAGCAGGGGCGGACTGACCATTTGGAAACTCGGGCACTGCCCGAGGGCCCGGGGTCAGTAGGGGGCACCATGAGATGCCCCTGGTACCTTTTCCATAAGCTTTTTTGAATTTGGGCAAGGACACAGGGGCCCCATGATCCCCTATTGCCCGGGGGCCCCATGAGTTGTCAGTCTGCCCCTGCAGGAGAGCTAATCAAGGCACATTCAATTCACATTGCCATTCATTTCAGCTGTTGATAAAGATCGGAAAGGTAGAAAATGAATGGCGAATAATTAATGTCAAAGAAGCAGAAAATAGTTAACACACTTACATTTGACTACTCAATATAAAATGTTTATAACTCCAGAATGTTTTACCCCCTTCATGACCAGGCCATTTTTTGCTATTCAGCACAGCGCTACTTTAACTGGCAATTGTCTGGTCATGCAACACTGTACCCAAATGAGATTTAAATCATTTTTTTACACAAATAGAGCTTTCTTTTGGTGTTATTTGATGACCACCATTTGTTTTGTTTTGTGATATAAAGGAAGGAAGAGATAGATAATAATAAAATATATCCAATAAAAAAAAAAATCTAATTTCTTCATAAATTTTGGCCAAAATGTATTCTGCTACGTTATTGGTAAAAAAAAATCCTAATAAGTGTATTTTGATTGGTTTGTGTCTACAAACTATGGTATATATATATTTATTTCAGGTACTTATATAGTGCTGTCAATTTAGGCATCGCTTTACACATATATATATTGAACATTCACGACAGTCCCTAACACTTAAGGGGCGTACAATCTAAGGTCTCTAACCCTCAAGGGGCGTACAATCTAAGGTCCCTAACCCTCAAGGGGTGTACAATCTAAGGTCTCTAACACTTAAGGGGTGTACAATCTAAGGTCTCTAACCCTCAAGGGGCGTACAATCTAAGGTCCCTAACCCTCAAGGGGCGTACAATCTAAGGTCCCTAACACTTAAGGGGTGTACAATCTAAGGTCTCTAACCCTCAAGGGGCGTACAATCTAAGGTCCCTAACACTTAAGGGGTGTACAATCTAAGGTCCCTAACCCGCAAGGGGCATACAATCTAAGGTCCCTAACCCTCAAGGGGCGTACAATCTAAGGTCCCTAACTCACATTCATACATACACATACTAGGGCCAATTTAGACAGGAGCCAATTAACCTACCAGCATGTCTTTGGAGTGTGGGAGGAAACCAGAGCACCTGGAGGAAAGCCACGCAAGCACAGGGAGAACATGTAAACTCCATGCAGGAGGTGCCATGGTCGGGAATTGAACCCATGACCCATTTTAGGTAGACGTGCTAACCACTAAGCCACTGTGCCGCCCATATATATAATTTATATATATATATATATATATATATATATAAATTTTTATTTTATACTACTAAAGCCTGTGATCGGCGACTTATAATGGGAGTGTGGCAGGCAGTCTGACCCTTACTGACGCTGGGGGGAACTGACTAACCACTATTGAAATCAGCAGTGACACTAATACATGGATCAGTGATAATACTATACACGGTCACTGTACTAAAGACACTGGCTGGGAAAAGGTTAACATCTAGGGCGATCAAGGGGTTAAATGTGTGCCTAAGAATGTGTAATGTGTGTATTATGTGCTGCTTTTACTAATAGATCTCTTTGTTTCTCATCCCTGCAAAGTAGGGATGAGAAACAGAGAAATCGCTCCCTCTGTACAGAGCCCTGTGTTGACTGTCAACACAGGGCTCTGGGCTGTGATTGGACATAGCTGATCAGCAGGTCTCAGCCATGAATCACTGGTCTTGTTGACAGACTCCGGCTGTGTACAATCACTGCGAGTGTCAGCCGGGGGGGGGGGGGGGGGTAGAGGCTGTGTTAGAGAGAGTCAGGCTGATTACTTTCAGGAGAAATCTTGTATTATTATGAATAAATAAAAGGCTTCCTCCAGGGGCGGACTGACAACTCATGGGGCCCCCGGGCAATAGGGGATCATGGGGCCCCTGTGTCCTTGCCCAAACTCAAAAAAGCCTATGAAAAAGGTACCAGGGGCATCTCATGGGGCCCCCTACTGACCCCGGGCCCTCGGGCAGTGCCCGAGTTTCCAAATGGTCAGTCCGCCCCTGGCTTCCTCTGATTGACCAAGGTGGAGAGGCGAGTGGATAATACCACGATTTGCACCTTAGAGGAAACCTTGTATTCATTGACAAATGTCACATAAGATTTATTTCCAAAGCATTTTCAATCCTTTTTAAATCTTCAACTTTCATTAAAATATTACCTGGTGTTTCTGCCATGGAGGGCCTTGTTCAAGAACTGCCTATTATGGGGTGACAGCTGCCTCCCAATTTTGCTCTTGCACTGTCGCCCTATGACATATGCTCCTGATGGGAACTACAAGCAGCCACTGTGCTGACACATTAAGCAGACCTGGCCCACCACTGTCACTCTCAGGAATCTCGTTCATAGCAAAGATGTGCAGCCGATGCTGGAGCGACTGCATGTAGACAGAAAGGGGTTTATTTACTAAAGCTGGAGAGTCCAAAATCAGACTCCCTTCTGCATAGAAACCAATCAGCTTCCAGGTTTCATTGCCAAAGCTTCATTGAACAAGCTGAGGTTAGAAGCTGATTGGTTTCTATGCAGAAGGGAGTCTGATTTTGGATTCTCCAGCTTTAGTAAATAAACCCCAAAGTGTCTGAAAGAGGCCAGAGGAGATCAACAGCTCTGAGATGGTAAAAAAAAGGGATGAAAAAGCTGATAAAAATGTTTAATGAAAAAAAAAATGGTAACTGTTTATAATGCATAGGGGTGGATTTACTAAAGGCAAATGGTCTGTGCGCTTTGCAAGTACAGTTGTTCCAGAGCTTAGTAAATGAGGAACTGGCCATACAGCCATCTAGTAGACTTATTGGCACCAATTGGGCAGCACAGTGGCTAAATGGTTAGCACTTCCGTCTGGCAGTACTAGAGTCGTTGGTTCTAATCCCAACCACGGCACCACCTGCTTGGAGTTTGCATGTTCTCCCTGTGCCTGCGTGGGTTTCCTCCAGGTACTCTGGTCTCCTCCCACACTCCAAAGACATGTTGGTAGGTGAATTGGATCCTGTCTAAATTGTCCCTAGTATGTGTATGTATGAATGAGAGTTAGGGACCTTAGATTGTACACCCCTTGAGGGTTAGGGACCTTAGATTGTACGCCCCTTGAGGGTTAGGGACCTGAGATTGTACACCCCTTGAGGGTTAGGGACCTTAGATTGTACACTCCTTGAGGGTTAGGGACCTGAGATTGTACACCCCTTGAGGGTTAGGGACCTTAGATTGTACGCCCCTTGAGGGTTAGGGACCTTAGATTGTACGCCCCTTGAGGGTTAGGGACCTTAGATTGTACGCCCCTTGAGGGTTAGGGACCTTAGATTGTACGCCCCTTGAGGGATAGGGACCTTAGATTGTACGCCCCTTGAGGGTTAGGGACCTTAGATTGTACGCCCCTTGAGGGTTAGGGACCTTAGATTGTACGCCCCTTGAGGGATAGGGACCTTAGATTGTACGCCCCTTGAGGGTTAGGGACCTTAGATTGTACGCCCCTTGAGGGTTAGGGACCTTAGATTGTACGCCCCTTGAGGGTTAGGGACCTTAGATTGTACGCCCCTTGAGGGTTAGGGACCTTAGATTGTACGCCCCTTGAGAGTTAGGGACCTTAGATTGTACGCCCCTTGAGGGTTAGGGACCTTAGATTGTACGCCCCTTGAGGGTTAGGGACCTTAGATTGTACGCCCCTTGAGGGTTAGGGACCTTAGATTGTACGCCCCTTGAGGGTTAGGGACCTTAGATTGTACGCCCCTTGAGGGTTAGGGACCTTAGATTGTACGCCCCTTGAGGGTTAGGGACCTTAGATTGTACGCCCCTTGAGGGTTAGGGACCTTAGATTGTATGCCCCTTGAGGGTTAGGGACCTTAGATTGTACACTCCTTGAGGGTTAGCGACTGATGTGAATGTATAATATATATGTAAAGAGCTGCGTAAATTGACAGCGCTATATAAGTACCTGAAATAAATAAATAATAGTACAATTGGGCCCCAAATCTAACTGGCTGAAAAGTGACTAAAGACTGCCCTTTTACAGCTGCTCTACACAGGGATTTTTACTTATTGCCTATGCAAAGAGGTACTTCTCAGGGGACATTGCACCCAATCTTAGCCATCCTCTTAAAGTGCACTCTAGACTAGTTATAGTATTACTATTCACATTGCATTTAATGCTTATATACACTGTTCATTGCTGACTGTCAGGGCTCCAGGTATGACCAGAGGTGTGTGGACTGACACAGGGAAACGCAGGCTTCAGATATGGTATAAACAATATAATTTATTAAGACTAACAATACAAAACGCAGTGCAAAACTAAACATAAACACAGTGCAAACAAACCAAACCACCCACCGATTACAATACATACAATACAAAGAGTAGTCAGGCAGGCCGGGTCAGTAGCAAACGGGCAAACGGAGTACCAGGAACAGGCGGGAGAGTGGTCGGGGTCACAAGCTGGGTTCAGTAACTCACGGGCAGCGCGGTACAGAGGGTCAGGCAGAGAATGGTCAGGGTCACAAGCCAGGGATCAAGCAGGAGAAGTCAGCAGAGGTCAGGATCAGGCAGGGTTGGCAACAAGTCAGACAGGAACAGGAATACAGGATACAGGGTACAGGGGCCCATGGAAAAACACACACCAAGGCCCTGACTGTGAGTCTGGCCATTCCTTAAATACAACCCCTGCAATCAGCTTCAGGTGTTTGGCTGATTGCAGGGGTGAGTCTCTGATTGCTCAGAGCACCCGCTGGCCAGCCCTGGTACTGCAGCCCACAAGGCAGGTGAGTCCCACCATTATTGGCAAGTCCATTCCTGACACTGACTTTGCTGATTCATGAGTTAATCAGGGTATAGTGCAGGGGTGGCAAACTGACGGTCCTCCAGTTGTTGCGAAACTACAAGTCCCATCATGCCTCTGCCTTTGGGAGACATGCTTGTAACTGCCAGTCTTGCAATGCCTCATGGGACTTGTAGTTTGGCAACAGCTGGAGGGCCGCCAGTTTGACACCCGTGGTCTAGTGGTACAGAACTGTATTCTAAGTTATATAGGCATATTGATTATTCTGTCTATTGGACTGTGTCTGAACCTACCTCCTATATGCTCATTTTTGCTTAAACCATCATTTACTCTAGCCTGTACCAATACATTGAGTTATTTACCACTACATGGTCTTCTCCAGGGTGGGACTGACCATTTGGAAACTCGGGCACTGCCCGAGGGCCCGGGGTCAGTAGGGGGCCCCATGAGATGCCCCTGGTACCTTTTTCATAGGATTTTTTGAGTTTGGGCAAAGACACAGGGGCCCCATGATCCCCTATTGCCCGGGGGCCCCATGAGTTGTCAGTCCGCTCCTGGTCTTGTCAAGTTAAAGGTATCAGCACATGTGTTCCTATAAGTGCTTGCAGTAACTTTCACTTAACCAGGTGTGTCAGAGTTTGGTTGTTTTTGGAGTCGAGGTGCAGAACAGAGAATCCAAGTGGCTCCTTCGGAGGTAGCACTACACCTCCATCTTACTGTTGCAATTTTATTGGCACAATTGTTTTATGAAGACAGTGTTAGGGGCAAAAAACAGCAGCAAAACATTCCTCTGCTCAGTAGGCTTCTCATAAATCTCTTTAGACTTCAATGGGCTACTATCTTTCACAGGTCAGTTGTAAACTCTGTGGACCTCTGTCACAGGCAGGGGCGGACTGACCATTCAAGCACTCAGGCACTGCCCGAGGGCTCGGGGTCAGTAGAGGGCCCCATGAAATGCCCCTGGTACCTTTTTTATAGGCTTTTTTAAGTGTGGGCAAGGACACAGGGGCCCCATGATCCCCTATTGCCGGGGGGGCCATGAGCTGTCAGTCCGCTAGTAAAGACACTGTAGTCTCAGATGGGTGGATACCTTTCAGCCTCTTCGGCCTCTGTCATAGGCCAGCTTAGGATGCTATAGTCCTAGATGAGCAGCTAGATAATAAAACCCCCTTTCTTGGTTCTGGCCTTCCTCCTCTAAAGCAAAAGGCCTGTGAGGTAAAGACTGGACCTCTCTGGAACTTCTTCTCCAGATAGCAGTGCGGGTGGGAAGGACCTTCCACCAGCACATCATCTGCAGGCAAAGCCTGAGGGGAAGAGGCCTTCTAGAGGGACCTTCTAGAGGTGCAGACCTTCTAGAGGTCTCTCCAAATATTTACCCTATTTTCCAGCCCACATAGGTGGCATGAACCCCTCAGTGATTGACCAAATCAAAAGAAATATTCATAACCCAATACATTTTAATGAAGAATTCCAGGTATGGATATTTTTACATAGTTACATTGGTCCAACTTAGGTCAATGTAAATATGCATATGCCATCCCCTTGGGATCCCTCCAAAAGGTGTAGTTCTCAATGACACAGAAGTGCAGTGATGTCACCTCACTTGTAGTCCATTGACACTTCCTCCAGCTCCACAACCAAAGGTTGATTCATCGGTATGGACCTTAGCTGGAGAAACCAGAATATTGCACTCATATAATCCACTGATCGTGATGGCAATGCTCTGCAGGCTGTAATGCAGAAAAAAATATAAATGCACATATAGCACCCTCCTAGATAGGTTGCTAGTGAGATTAAGGTAAATTTAATCTTGTTGGCTCCTCTTAAGTCATTGGAGCAAAGTTTGCTTATTTTTAGATATTCTGGGTCTTACTGGCTGCAGGCTCAACTACTTTCCCCACCTTCTAGTGGATTCTAGAATGTAGTGGGCTGGAAGAGGCAGACCCTGGGCTGGAATATTCATGCAGCCACAGCAAAATACCTGGGAGAAAGAATACCCAGTAGGAGGCTGAGGGGTGTATAAACAGCTTGGGTCCTGGAACAGCATGATTCTTGTACTGGAGGAGAATACCCAGCCTAAAGGGCTGCTTCCCTTCTGGAGTGTGCAGGAGCAGGGGTGGACTGACCATTTGGAAACTCGAGCACTGCCCGAGGGCCCGGAGTCAGTAGGGGGCCCCATGAGATGCCCCTGGTACCTTTTTCATAGGCTTTTTTGAGTTTGAGCAAGGACACAGGGGCCCCATGATCCCCTATTGCCCGGGGGCCCCATGACTTGTCAGTCCACCCCTGTGCAGGAGTTCAATGAGATCCAAGCTCTGGGAGAGCTGGGGGGCCTACTTTCTGAAACAAGCATTGAAGTCCCAGCTCAGGGAAAGATGGGGGCCTGTTTTATTTGAGAATTTGCTGAAGCCAGATTCAGAGCTCAATGAGGATATGGCATGGAGGCTCACTGGAGACGTGTCTGGCTAGTATTAGAAGGAGGCATCCAAGCATACATCCTGGTAACTGTTGGTGTTTAACCCTTTGGGTGCTTGCTCCAGAGTTGCTGACTGCTCCCATACTGTATGTGGAGTCCCCTGAGCTGAGTGTGTTCACCTACTGCTAGTCCAGAAGGAGGGTCACACGGAAGAGTCTAGTTATACTCCAAGAGTGTCCTTTGTTACACTGTGCACTAAATCTGGTGTATCCCAAGGCTCACCCTATACCCCAACCAAGTTCAACGAGCGTTAAACTTCAAAAAGGCACTCACTGCCTGGTTGTTGTGTTGTGAGTGCAGTTTCTGTGCACCCAATAGGGAATAGAACCCGGGACAAATCCGCAAGACCCATTTGGGGTCTTGCTACACACATTTTTGCATTTATTTATGTATTTATTCATAAATCAGAATTCTCCTTTAAGGTGGGGTCCTTAAACGACTAACTACTACTAGCTATACCATGGCCTGCTGAAATCTGAACCTTCACAAACATGACAGGCAAGCATTTCCAAAAAGGAGGTCAGCAATCTTTCTTGACAGGCCCCCTTTATTTTTTTTCCTCCCTTTTGGCTCGGGTCTTATCCCGGGGGTTTCGGCTCACCTTCAGCAGAGCTGTGTTTAGACTGTTCAGATCGAGTTTCCCCGTTCTGCCTGTTAATATTTTATTACTCACTTAATGGCAGAACACACAACTGACAAACGATGTGTAGCCAGACGGATACAAATTGGACAGGCTCCTGCAGAACTGTCAGCTTCTTGCTTGTTTTTTTTTTTTTCACATTCCAAATCCTCCGTTGCTCACTCTGTGTGTTCAGCTCCATTACAGCTGCAGATTCTGTCTCTGAGCCAAGATTCTGCCTCTCAGAGTGTTATAGAGAATCTGACGATGGAATATTGTATCCGCAGCATTTCCACGGGGGATAAATGAATGTGGATGTACGGGCACGCTATTACCATGCAGCAGTTTGGGGCCTATTATTGCTGCTTTACAATCTTTTTGAAATCCCCTTTTCATAGGTTAGAAATGACCTGTGCAGGGGCGGACTGACCATTTGGAAACTCGGGCACTGCCCGAGGGCCCGGGGTTAGTAGAGGGCCCCATGAGATGCCCCTGGTACCTTTTTCGTAGGCTTTTTTGAGTTTGGGCAAGTGCACAGCTGCCCCATGATCCCCTATTGCCCGGGGGGTCAGTGGGGGGCCCCATGAGATGCCCCTGGTACCTTTTTCATAGGCTTTTTTGAGTTTGGGCAAGTGCACAGGGGCCCCATGTTCCCCTATTGCCCGGGGGGTCAGTGGGGGGGCCCCATGAGTGACCCTGGTACCTTTTTCGTAGGCTTTTTTGAGTTTGGACAAGGACACAGGGCCCCCATGATCCCCTATTGCCCGGGGGGTCAGTGGGGGGACCCATGAGATGCCCCTGGTACCTTTTTCATAGGCTTTTTTGAGTTTGGGCAAGTGCACAGGGGCCCCATGATCCCCTATTGCCCGGGGGTCAGTGGGGGGCCCCATGAGATGCCCCTGGTACCTTTTTCGTAAGCTTTTTTGAGTTTGGGCAAGTGCACAGGGGCCCCATGATCCCCTATTGCCTGGGGGCCCCATGAGTTGTCAGTCCGCCCCTGGACCTGTGGTTACATACTTATCGGAGGAGGATTAAGGTACAAAATACTCATTTATGTAGCAAACTTGTCAGCATTTTTCAACAATCATTAAACCGTTCAGTTCTAGTTAGCGCTGAGCAAATTAGCTCATATTGGGCGACCTGGCAAATGTCAACCTTCAGATCTATCCCAATGGCAAACCGCCAGCGTAAAGCATATTCTGTACCTGTTCAAGTCCATAATGTTTTAGCTGATTTCTTCATTAGTGTTACAGAGAAACATAGAAGAGAGACAGCAGAAAAAAAAAAACAAGCGGTCTATTGAGTTTTCCCCTTTTTTATTTATTTTTTGTTTGTTATTTTGTTTTCTTTTTTACCGGGTTTGTCTGATTTTAGATCTAGGTTTGTCCCAGGCATGCCTAAATTCATTTACTGTTGACCCACTAGCTCTGCTGGAAGTCTGTTCCAAGCAACCAGCTACTCTGTCAGTAAAATAATACTTTGTAAGCAGGGGCGGACTGACCATTCGGGCACTGCCCGAGGGCCCGGGGTCAGTAGGGGGCCCCATGAAATGCCCCTGGTACCTTTTATAGGTTTTGTGGGTGGGCTTTGAGTGTGGGCAAGGACACAGGGGCCCCATTATCCCTTATTTCCCGGGGGCCCCATGAGTTGTCAGTCCGCCCGTTTGTAAGGTTGGTTTTGAACTTTCTTTTTGCTAGTTTCACGTTTTGTTCCCTTGTTCTTGACCTTAGCTTCATATTGAAAATATGTCCTTCCTGACCCTTAACCACCTCCCGTCTGGCCGTTGTATATAATCGGCCAGACGGTGGCAGTGCATGGTCGGGTGGCCGTTTATAAACGGCCTCCCAGCACCCTGCTTGTGCGTTCTCCCTGGGAGCGCGCAGCACCGCGATCCGGTGCCCGCTGTGTCCTCCGGACACAGTGGAGCACCGATCATCAGACAGGACCTCTGTACAAGGTGGCACTGCAGGGTCGGGTGGCTGTTTATAAACAGCCTCCCCGCACCCTGCTTGTGCGTGCTCCCTGGGAGCATGCAGCACCGCGATCCGGTGCCCGCTGTGTCCTCCGGACACAGTGGAACACCGATCGTCGGACGGGACCTCTGTACGAAGTCCCGATCATGTGATCACCGATTGGCCAATCAGTGATCACATGCAGAGTAGTAAGCAAGATGTCACTTGTGACATCATTGCTTACTACGTGTGAAATCTGTGAATGATCACAGAGGTCACATGGTACAAGGCTATTCACAACAGCCTTGTACCATGTGACAAGCTGTGACCGATCACAGCTCACTCAGTAGTTCTCAATGGCTGCTAGAATGCAGACAGAGAAAGAGAAATGATTGCTTTTACACCCTATATGGGTGTAAAAGCAATCAGTGTAAAAAAAAAAAATCTTCATCACCCCCCCACAAGTAGTACAGTGTCACCATGGTGACACTGTACTGCTAGGGTGACAAGTATGTAAAAAAAATAAATAAATAATATAAAAAAATTTAATAAAAATGTTAAAAAAAGGTTTAAAAATTATAATATTTGGTTATAAACTAATTTGGCTTATTTTTTTTTTACTAAAAAGATAATGGAATAACTTTTGGCCAAGATTTAGGATGAAATATTATTTATTTGCAAAATTTTATAAGAAAAACACTTTTTTAAAAAAATTTGGGACTTTTTCATTTACATAGCCCAAAAAAATAAAAATCCCAGCGGTGAATAAATACCCCCAAAATAAAGCTTTATCTGTCTCAAAAAAATGGTAAAAATTCATATGGATACAGTGTTGCATGACCGCGCAATTGTCATTCAAATTGTGATAGCGCTGAAAGCTGAAAATTGCCCTGGATAGGAAGGGGGGGAAAGTGTCCGGACAGGAAGGGGTTAATCACACCCTTCATGTATTCAGTCATGCCCCTCTTTTTCCTTATTTCCTCCAAACTTTATATATAAGGTGTCTCGAGTTTTCCAATTAAAGGTTGTATCCTCCAGACCTTTTACCATTTTTGGTACCCATCTCTGGACGTATCTTATCAATATCTTTTCGTATGTTAGCTCAGCAAAACTGGACACAGTATTCATGATGAAATCTTACTAAAGATCTACAGTACATAGAGGAATCAGGACCTCCTTCCTCCTGCTGGTAATCGCTCTAGTGATATAAAGATCTATGTAGAGGAATCAGGACCTCCTTCCTTCCGCTGGTGATCCCTCTAGTGATACAAAGATCTATGTAGAGGAATCAGGACCTCCTTCCTCCTGCTGGTGATCCCTATAGTGATACAAAGATCTACAGTACATAGAGGAATCAGGACCTCCTTCCTCCTGCTGGTAATCGCTCTAGTGATACAAAGATCTACAGTACATAGAGGAATCACAAACTCCTTCCTCCTGCTGGTGACCCCTCCAGTGATATAAAGATCTATATAGAGGAATCAGGACCTTCTTCCTCCCGCTGGTGACCCCTCTAGTGATATAAAGATCTGTATAGAGGAATCAGGACCTCCTTCCTCCTGCTGGTGACCCCTCTAGTGATATAAAGATCTATATAGAGGAATCAGGACCTCCTTCCTCCTGCTGGTGATCCCTCTAATGATAACTAAAATTCTATAAAGAGGAATCTGGACCACCTCCCTCCTGCTGGTGATCCCTCTATTGCTATAAAGATCTATATAAAGGAGGGACCTCCTTCCTCCTACTGGTGACCCCTCTAGTGATATAAAGATCTATATAGAGGAATCAGGACCTCCTTTCTGCTGCTGGTGATCCCTCTAGTGATATAAAGATCTATATAGAGGAATCAGAACCTCCTTCGTCCTGCTGGTGACCCCTCTAGTGAAAACTAAAGATCTATATAGAGCAGGGGTCTCCATACTTTATAAACAAGGGGCCAGTTTATTGTCCTTCAGACATTAGTGGGGGTCAAACTGTGGTCCCCCGGGAGTAGAAAATGCTCCAGCGTCAGTGGGAGTTAAGAATGCCTCTGAGTTGGAGGTCAGTGGGAGTAAAGTAAAAAAAAGATGCTCTGGTCATTAGAATAGCATCCCATAATTGGCATTGGAGGAATTGGGGTGTAATTGGAAGGAATAGTGCCCTTTTATTGGTGTCAGTGGGAGGAATAGTGCCTCATTGTTGGTGTCATTGGGAGAAATAGTGCCCCATTGTTGTTGTCATTGGGAGGAATAGTGCCCCCTTGCTGGTGTCACTGGGAGAAAGAGTGTCCCATCATTGGTATCAGTGGGAGGAATTGTGCCCCATCGTTGGTGTCAGGAGGAGGAGTAGTGCATCATTGCTGTTGTCTGTGGGAGGAATGGTACTCCAAGGGCCACATAAAGGCAAGCAAAGGGCCACAGTTTGGATACCACTGATATAGAGAAACCAGGACCTCCTTTCTCCCACTGGTGAGCCCTCAGTGAAAACTAAAGATCTATATAGAGGGATCAGGACCTCCTTCCTCTTGCTGGTGACCCCTCTAGTGATATAAAGATCTATATAGAGGAATCAGGACCTCCTTCCTCCTGCTGGTGACCCCTCTAGTGATATAAAGATCTATATAGAGGAATCAGGACCTCCTTCCTCCTGCTGGTGACCCCTCTAGTGATATAAAGATCTATATAGAGGAATCAGGACCTCCTTCCTCCTGCTGGTGACCCCTCTAGTGATATAAAGATCTATATAGAGGAATCAGGACCTCCTTCCTCCTGCTGGTGACCCCTCTAGTGATATAAAGATCTATATAGAGGAATCAGGACCTTCTTCCTCCCGCTGGTGATCTTCTCAGTTACTTTCACCACCACAATGCCACACTATTTGCTCATTTTGCAATCACCTGAAATAAATACCCCCAAATGTTTTTTTCAAAATTAGAACACTAATATTGTACTCTACTAGAGGATCCTTTTTCCCTAAGTACATTATTTTGTATGTAGAAATGATGGACTGCAGTTTCCACTGCTTTGATCAATGTTCCACCAAACTTCCAGCAATGCCAAATCTTGTTTACAACTCCTCCATGAATATAAACTTTATTGCACACTTTTGTACAATCAGCAAAACACCTACTTCATCAAACTTGTAGTTATATCACAGATTTAAACAGAACGGGATAAAGTACAAAGCCTTTTGGTGCACCACTAGTGGCTGGTCTCTATTCCAAAACAACCCCATGTACTCTGAAAACGTTTCTTTAGCCCACTGCATTTCCACAAAACCTAAAAGCCTAAACAACATTTGTGAGGTCAGGTTTTGATGCTGGATGGAAAGACCTGGCTCACATTTGGCTTTTGAATTCCAATAGGTTTGAGGTCCTCAACACCAAACTCATCAAACTATGTCTTTATTGATGGTGATCAGTAGTATTGAGGTCAGGACTCTGTACAGGCCAGTCAAGTTTCTCCACATCAAACTTATCAAACTATGTCTTTATGGATGGTGATCAGTGGGTTTGAGGACAGGGTTCTGTACAGGACACTCGAGTTCCTCCACTCCAAACTCATCAAATCATGTATTTATGGATGATCATCAGTAGTGTTGAGTTCAGGGCTCTATACAGGCTAGTCGAGTTCCCCCATACCAAATTGATCAAACCATGTCTTCATGGATGGTGATCAGTAGGGTTGAGTTCAGGGCTCAGTAGAGGCCACTTGAACTCCTCCACACCAAACTCATGAAACCAAGTCTTGATGGATGCTGATCAGTAGGATTGAGGACAGGGCTCTGTACAGGCAATGCAAGTTCCTCCACACCATAATCGTCAAACCATGTCTTTATGGAGATGACTTTGTGCCCAGGGGCCAGTCTTTCTAGAGCATTAAAGGTTGGAAGCCCACAGTTGTCTACAATGTCTTTGTATGTTGTAGCAATACCAGTATCCTTCACCGGAACTCACATCTAGCTTTCCAATTCATCCTAAAGGTGTTCAGTGGGGTTGAGGTTAGGGCTTCATGGAGACCACTTGAGGTCCCCAACACAAAACTCATCAAAACATGTCTTTATGGATGGTGTTCACTAGGTTTGGGGTCAGGGCACTCGAGTTCCTCCATACCAAACTCATCCAGCTATGTCTTTATGGAGATGACTGTGCACAGGGGACAGACATTCAGGAGATGGAAAGGTTTAAAGGCCACAATTGTCTACGATGTCTTTGTATGTTGTAGCATTACCAGTATCCTTCAGCTTAAGTGCCCTTCCAACGCCGTAGACATTAATATAGAACTCAAAGGTTTTCAGTGGAGTTGAGGTCAGGGATTTATGGAGGCCATTTGAGTTCCTCAGCACAAAACTCATCAGACTACGTCTTTATGGATGTTGTTAGCTAGGGTTGGGGTCAGGGATCTGTACATGCCATTCAAGTTCCTCCACACCAAACTCATCCAGCTATGTTTTTATGGAGATGACTGTGCACAGGGGACAGACATTCAAGAGATGGAAAGGTTGAAAGCCCACAAATTGAAAGCCCACAAATGTCTAAAATGTTTTTGTATGTTGTAAAATTAACAGTATCATTTACCTTCACTCCCATTCCAAAACCATAGACATTAACATAGATTTGTCCCCCCGATGGCTATAATAGCTTCCATTCCTCTAGGATGGCATTCCATAAGTCCATGGGAAATTGTGCCCATTCAGCCAAAAGAACATTTGTGAGGTCAGGTACTGATGTTGGATAAGTAGACCTGGCTCACATTTGGCTTTCCAATTCATACCAAAGGTGTTCAGTAAGGGTAAGGGTTCTACGGAGGCCACTTGAGCTCCTCAACACCAAACTCATCAAACCATGTCTTTATGGATGGTGATCAGTAGGGTTGAGGTCAGGGCTCTGCACAGGACACTTGAGTTCCTCCACACCAAACTCATCAAACCAATGAAAATTGGAGAACAAAAAGCACTTGCAGAATTCTGGTGTATATTCTTCCATGAAATGAAAGCTGAAAACTGAAAGTTTGGCAGCAACTTATTTCCTTTTCTCTGATTTTAATGAATCGGCCTCATCCAGGTGAATCACTTTTCATTTTCTGTTTTTTGCATGCCATCTGACTAAGCTGAAAAATCAGCTCTTTTCCTGATTGGGAAGTCTTTCATCAGAAGAATGTTCTCCTTTTGCTTTATAATAGATTTTTGCCCAAAATTATGAGACCTGTTCATCAAAGAGAGATAAAGAGACAGCGGGCCTATCTACTGGAGGATGAAAAACTTCTATCTCTCTGTACTTAATCCCCGGAGCTCCGCTGACTGATTCAATGTTCCGCTGAAGAATGTTCCATCACCGCCTGATGAAAAAGCTTCTGCTGTTGTGATATAGGAAGAACATTATTAACCCCTTCCTTCCTCTTCCAAAACCTCATCTGATGAAAAACATTCTGTGATATGGGAAGAATATTATAATATTAACCCCTTCCTTCCTCTTTCCAAACCCCAGCTGATTGGAAACAAAATTCAATGTGATATATAGAGAACATTATTAACCCCTTCATTCCTCTTCTAGAACCCCCACCTGATGAAAGAAAAAGTCTGTGATATAGGAAGAACATTATTAATCCCTTCTTTTCCTCTTTCAGAACCCCGCCTGATGGGAGAAATTCTATGTGATAGAAAGAACACCAATAAACCCTTTGAGGACCGTACGATTTTGGAACGCCAAAAGAATCAATTTTTTTGTTTTTAAAGTTTGTACTCTTCAGTTGCTGTAACTAAGCCATTTCATGAAATAATTGGCAAAAATCTAGATCCATTTGTTGTTTGTTGATAAGAACTAATATTTTGACTCAAACCAAAAAAAAAAAGAGTTTTAAGTTCTTAATCAGATGATACACGCAATTAAAAACATGGGACAAATACGTCCCTTGGTCCTCAAAGGGTTAACCCCTTCATTCCTCTTCGAGGACCCCACCTAATAAGAGAATTCTATGTGATATAGGAAGAACATTAACCCCTTCCTTTCTTTTTCCAGGACCCCACCTGATAGGAAAAAAGTCTATGTGGTATAGAAAGAACATTATTAACCCCCTCCTTTCCTCTTCCAGAACCCCACCTGGTGGGATCAATTCTATGTGATATAGACAGAACATTAATAACCCCTTCATTCCTCTTCCAGGTCTCCACCTGATAAGAAAATTCTATGTGATAAAGGAAGAACATTATTAACCCCTTCTTTTCCTTTTCCAGGACCCTACCTGGTAAGAAAATCCTTTGTGATATAGGAAGAACATTATTAACCCCCTCTTTTCCTCTTCCAGAACCCCACCTGATGGGAGAAAGTCTATATGATATAGAAAGAACATTATTAATGCCTTCATTCCTCTTCCAAGTCCCCACCTGATAAGAAAATTCTATGTGATAAAGGAAGAACATTATTAACCCCTTCCTTACCTTTTCCAGGACCCTACTTGATAAGAAAATCCTATGTGATATAAGAAGAACATTATTAACCCCTTCCTTTCCTCTTCCAGAACCCCACCTGATGGGAGAAATTCTATGTGATATAGAAAGAACACCATTAACCCCTTTATTCCTCTTCGAGGACCCCACCTAATAAGAAAATTATATGTGATATAGGAAGAACTTTATTCACTTCCTTTCCTTTTTCCAGGACCCCACCTGGTAAGAAAATTCTATGTAATATAGAAAGAACATTATTAACCCCTTCCTTTCCTCTTCCAGAACCCCTCTTATAAGAAAGATTCTGTGTGATAGAGACAGAACATTATTAACCCCTTCATTCATCTTCCAGGACCCTACCTAATAAGAAAATTATATGTGATATAAGAAGAACATTATTAACCCCTCCATTCCTCTTCCAGAATCCCACCTGAAGGGAAAAAAGTCTATGTGATATAGGAAGAACATTAATAACCCCTTCCTTTCCTTTTCCAGGACTCCACCTGATAGGAAAAAGGTCTATGTGATATAGAAAGAATATTATTAACCCTCTCCTTTCCTCTTCAAGGACCCCACCTGACAAGAAAACAGTCTATGTGACATAGGAACAGGGGTGGACTGACCATTTGGAAACTCGGGCACTGCCCGAGGCCCCGGGGTCAGTAGGGGGCCCCATGAGATTCCCCTGGTACCTTTTTCATAGGCTTTTTTGAGTTTTGGCAAGGACCCTGTGTCCCCATGATCCCTCATTGCCCGGGGGCCCCATGAGTTGTCAGTCCGCCCCTGCATAGGAAGAACATTATTAACCACTTCATTCCTCTTCCAGGACCACACCTTTTAAGAAAATTCTAAGTGATATAGAAAGAACATTATTAACCCCTTCCTTCCTCTTCTAGAACCCCATCTGATGGAAGAAAAATCCACTGTGTGACATAAAAATAACATTATTAACCCCTTTCTTTGCTTGTCAAGAACCGCAAAAGAAAAAAAAAGAAATCTGTGCGATATAGGGATAACAACCTTAACCCCTTCCATATTATCACCGAACCCCATCTAATGCATAGGCTTCCAGGGTGTGATATTAGAAGGACAATATTAACTCCTTCCTTCCTCCAGAGCCCCACCTGCCGGAAAATTATTTGTTCTGTAATATACAAAGAACTATATTAACCCATTCTTTCTGTTCCAGAGTGCCCGATAAAATGCTTTTGATATGTAATATAGGGAGAACATCATTAACCCCTTCCTTCTTCCTTCTGATTGATAAAAACATCTGTTGTGTGATAAAGGGGATAACAATATTAACCCCTTCCTTTCTCCTTCAGAAACCCACCTGAAGGAAATTATTCCGTTGTGTGATATAAGAACAATATTAACCCTTTCCTTCCTCATCCAAAGACCCACCTTCTGATGTGTGGTATAGGAAGAACAATATTAACCCCTACTTTACCTATGCAGAGTTCCACCTGATGGAAAAGCCGCTGGTGTTCCAGATAGAAGGAACGTAAATAACCCCTTCCATTCTCCTCTAGATCCCAACCTGACTCCGGTGCGTGCTAAAAGAAGAATAGTAACCTCCTCCAGATGGAAAAGCTTCTGTTGTGTGATGTAAGGATGATTATATAAAAATATCGTGTAGAAAAGGAATGTTTAGTGAGCGCTACCATAGGAGTAAAAGAAATAAATACACTCGCTGCTGAAACACCAAGATAAAGGTAACCAAAAAACCTCCAGAAATATATGAATCAAAATAAACAGGTGCAGCGCTGAGTAATGATAAACCCTTAAAGTATACACACTTTCATGCAATATCAACTGGTGCAAACAGATGATGTCACCGAATGGTGATTCTCAGTGACTAAATAGTTCAATAGGGTATGGTAAAATCGTGTGGATCCTGAAGGATCACAATGCCAGGTGTGTGGATATCCTGATCCAGGAGTGATAGATGGTGTGCTTCAAATGAATGAAATACGCACTCACCAGAAGTGCGTTTATAACACGCAATATGAAATCCTGCGTTTCCAAACAATTAGTGGATCATCTGTTCCCAGGTCAGGTCATACATCAGATAATCATCTGGACACATCAGCATAGAGGTATCACGGTCCTTTGGTGCGTATCGCCATCTTGAGTGGTCAGATGTCCGGTTGCTGTAGCCCCCCTGACGCGTTTCGTGCGACATAGTCCTTGTACCCTATGACTACGTGCATCGCACGAAACGCGTCAGTGGGGCTACAGCAACTGGACATCTGACCACCGCTGGTGGCCACTTTGAACATATGGTCAGTACATTTTATTTGATTACCTGTAACACTCATTTAACTGGAATAAAGGTACTTTATATAGTATCACACTATGTGGTCTCTTATTGGGCACTCTGTGTGAGTGCCTTCATTCGCAGTGCCCATTCTAAAAGAGATGACCCAAGATGACAATACGCACCAAAGGACCGTGATACCTCTATGCTGATGTGTCCAGATGATTATCTGATGTATGACCTGACCTGGGAACAGATGATCCACTAATTGTTTGGAAACGCAGGATTTCATATTGCGTGTTATAAACGCACTTCTGGTGAGTGCGTATTTCATTCATTTGAAGCACACCATCTATTACTCCCGGATCAGGATATCCTCACACCTGGCATTGTGATCCTTCAGGATCCGCACGATTTTACCATACCCTATTGAACTATTTAGTCACTGAGAATCACCATTCGGTGACATCATCTGTTTGCACCAGTTGATATTGCATGAAAGTGTGTATACTATAAGGGTTTATCATTACTCAGCGCTGCACCTGTTTATTTTGATTCATATATAAAAATATCATTATCATAAAAAGGCACCTTTACATGTGAGTGTAAATTTCTCCATTTTGATCCCAATATTAATAATACATGCTACATTTAGAATCTCTGGTTTATTTGAGTGGTTGGGCAACATTCTACCAACAGCAAGGAGAGCCTGACATAGAGCGTTTATATATTGCTTGGTTTGGTGGTAATCTCACTATCCCCTCTCTGGAAGTTATACCCTGAGGTGTGCTGATAATTAAGAGGAATATCATAGGACAACGAGAGGCTGATCTTCCATCACATCTTTCCATAAAGCACTTTGACCACCTTAATTGGGGTCAAATGGGTCCAGTAAGTGAGCAATTCACTTATGTTTTGGTCACGTGGTGAAGACACAAGGACTTATATATATTTTTTTTTTTTTGGCACTGCGTCGTGATGAGATTGTCACATTTGATTGCTATTATGTGTATCACAGTAATGCATTCACGTTGCTATAGACATTATTTGGAAGGCAACAAAGTCTCAAATTTTGTTCCTGGCACAAAAAATAACTTTTTGTCATTTTTTGAGAATCTATTTTTTTGTGTGAAATATTTGTTATCTATAATAAGGTTTATAACCACAGCGCTTATCTATTTACTTTTTGTTATAAAAAGATCATTAACACCTTCTTTCCTCTTCTAGAATTACAGATGATGGGAAAGATTCAATTGTGTGATACATGGAGAGCATTTTTAACCCATTTCTAACTCTTCTAGATTACTAACTGATGGAAGAGCTCCTTCCTTCCTCTTCTACTGCCACGCCAGATAGGAAAGTGGCGAAAGTGGCTGGTGTTTGATAGAGAAAGAACATTATTAACTCCTTCTTTCCTTTTCCAGAGCCACGCCAGATAGGAAAGTGTCTGGTGTTTGATAGAGAAAGAGAACATTATTAACTCCTTCTTTCCTTTTCCAGAGCCACGCCAGATAGGAAAGTGTCTGGTGTTTGATAGAGAAAGAACATTATTAACTCCTTCTTTCCTTTTCCAGAGCCACGCCAGATAGGAAAGTGTCTGGTGTTTGATAGAGAAAGAACATTATTAACTCCTTCTTTCCTTTTCCAGAGCCACGCCAGATAGGAAAGTGTCTGGTGTTTGATAGAGAAAGAGAACATTATTAACTCCTTCTTTCCTTTTCCAGAGCCACGCCAGATAGGAAAGTGTCTGGTGTTTGATAGAGAAAGAACATTATTAACTCCTTCTTTCCTTTTCCAGAGCCACGCCAGATAGGAAAGTGTCTGGTGTTTGATAGAGAAAGAACATTATTAACTCCTTCTTTCCTTTTCCAGAGCCACGCCAGATAGGAAAGTGTCTGGTGTTTGATAGAGAAAGAGAACATTATTAACTCCTTCTTTCCTTTTCCAGAGCCACGCCAGATAGGAAAGTGTCTGGTGTTTGATAGAGAAAGAACATTATTAACTCCTTCTTTCCTTTTCCAGAGCCACGCCAGATAGGAAAGTGTCTGGTGTTTGATAGAGAAAGAGAACATTATTAACTCCTTCTTTCCTTTTCCAGAGCCACGCCAGATAGGAAAGTGTCTGGTGTTTGATAGAGAAAGAACATTATTAACTCCTTCTTTCCTTTTCCAGAGCCATGCCAGATAGGAAAGTGTCTGGTGTTTGATAGAGAAAGAACATTATTAACTCCTTCTTTCCTTTTCCAGAGCCACGCCAGATAGGAAAGTGTCTGGTGTTTGATAGAGAAAGAGAACATTATTAACTCCTTCTTTCCTTTTCCAGAGCCACGCCAGATAGGAAAGTGTCTGGTGTTTGATAGAGAAAGAACATTATTAACTCCTTTCCTTTTCCAGAGCCACGCCAGATAGGAAAGTGTCTGGTGTTTGATAGAGTAAGAACATTATTAACTCCTTCTTTCCTTTTCCAGAGCCACGCCAGATAGGAAAGTGTCTGGTGTTTGATAGAGAAAGAACATTATTAACTCCTTCTTTCCTTTTCCAGAGCCATGCCAGATAGGAAAGTGTCTGGTGTTTGATAGAGAAAGAACATTATTAACGCCTTCTTTCCTTTTCCTAAGCCATGCCAGATAGGAAAGTGTATGGTGTTTGATAGAGAAAGAACATTATTAACTCCTTCTTTCCTTTTCCAGAGCCACGCCAGATAGGAAAGTGTCTGGTGTTTGATAGAGAAAGAACATTATTAACTCCTTTCCTTTTCCAGAGCCACGCCAGATAGGAAAGTGTCTGGTGTTTGATAGAGTAAGAACATTATTAACTCCTTCTTTCCTTTTCCAGAGCCACGCCAGATAGGAAAGTGTCTGGTGTTTGATAGAGAAAGAACATTATTAACTCCTTCTTTCCTTTTCCAGAGCCATGCCAGATAGGAAAGTGTCTGGTGTTTGATAGAGAAAGAACATTATTAACGCCTTCTTTCCTTTTCCTAAGCCATGCCAGATAGGAAAGTGTATGGTGTTTGATAGAGAAAGAACATTATTAACTCCTTCTTTCCTTTTCCAGAGCCACGCCAGATAGGAAAGTGTCTGGTGTGTGATATTGAAAGAGCTTTATTTACCCATTCCTTCGTTCATCCTTCGGAGCCATGGCAGACAGGAAAGTGTTGTTGTTTGATAGAAACTGCTTGGAGTACTGCTTGGACCTTGAAGAAGGGGACACTCCCCGAAAGCTTGTCCTCAAAATTGTATGTTAGTGCAAATAAAAATAGTATCACGGACAGTACTCAATTGTTTCTGTTTGATAGAAACAAATATTATTAACCCCTTCCTTCTTTCTCTCTTCCAGAGCCATGCCAGATAGGAAATCTTCAGATGTTTGATGTAAGAATATTATTAACCCCTTCCGTCCTTTCCTCTTCCAGAGCCACACCAGATAGGGAAGCTTCTAGTGTTATATTCATTCATATTAGTTTACTATATTTCAGTTTATGATTGAACGGGAACAGGGGCGGACTGACAACTCATGGGGCCCCCCCGGGCAATAGGGGATCATGGGGCCCCTGTGTCCTTGCCCACACTCAAACCACACCCAAAAAAGCCTCTGAAAGGTACCAGGGGCATCTCATGGGGCCCCCTTCTGACCCCGCGCCCTCGAGCAGTGCCCGAGTTCCCAAATGGTCAGTCCGCCCCTGAACGGAAAACTCTGTACAGAGATATTCCTGTTCATTTATTGTGTTGCTGAGGCTGCAGAGATGGAGATTGAGGTGTCCTTAGACCCCTTAGGGTCTGTTTAGCCCCCTGATATTTCACCAAACTACCAACGAAGGTAGTAAAAAAATAAAAACATTTATAAAATGATAAAATAAATATAATGGCAAAAAAAATGTAAAAAATAAAATAACAAAAATAAACACATACTGATACCATACTGTACTGACACAGGGGCCCCATGATCCCCTATTGCCCGGGGGGGCCCCATGAGTTGTCAGTCCGCCCCTGTTTGTTACCATGCATTTTGCAAATGAGCGCAAAAGCAATGTGTGTGAGGATGCTGTTAACAATGAATGGAACCGCTACAATCGAGCAAAAAGGCTATGCACAGGGGCGGACTGACAACTCATGGGGCCCCCGGGCAATAGGTGATCATGGGGCCCTTGTGTCCTTGCCCACACTCAAAAAAGCCTATGAAAAAGGTTCCAGGGGCATCTCATGGGGCCCCCTACTGACCCCGGGCCCACGGGCAGTGCCCGAGTTTCCAAATGGTCAGTCCGCCCCTGGCTATGCATTTTTTTTTTTTGCATTGTAGGAACACATTCCTGCAACACACAGATGTCAACGTAGGGTAAGAGAGGGAGGTCTAGGGTTGAGGGTCCTACTCCCCCCTTGTACTCACAGATCACAAATACTGTTACCACCTCCCTCCTCTCTCCGGTCATGTGAAATGTGAAGGGCAAAGAGGAAGAAGGGCCTCACTCCTCAGTGGTCTGTTGTCCACCCCCTGCAGGCTGGAGGGAGAAAAAAATCTGATTCCTCCCGCCAACATCTCTCAAGTGCTGCTCCTTCTGACAGGAGTGATGCTGTAGTCACTCCTGTCAGCGACCCAGGTGACAAATCCACACCGTGACCTCCTTCAACACAGCTCCCACGGCGTGCGCCCCTTCTGTGCCCCCCCTTCATTGTCTTGGCCCTAATTGTAGGTAACACACTTTGTAGCAGATTCCTTCCTTGTGCTGCTCTGAAGAAATAGCTGTTTGTTTTAGCATGTCCTTTGCAGGCTGATTCTGAGTGGGTGAGTCTGGTTCATTATAATTACCTGGTGCATTCTCAGTGTTATGAGAAAGGTTGCAGTGTCTGCATCCCTTCAGAAGTTATTAAAGTGTTACTAAATCCACAACAGTAAAATAAGTGTGCAGTAAAGCATGCCTGTTATACTCACTGTGGAACCTAAGGGGTCAATCCTCTGCATTTTGTAAAAAGACCATTTGATCCTGTCTTCTCTGTTCCTCCTCTTTTTTAAGTGACCACCTCGTATCTCCTGATAAGACAGACTGAATCGTAGGCATTTTGCACATGCTCAGTTTGGTATGTAGTGCTAGTGAGGTTTTTTTTTTTCTTGGCAGAATGCATGTGATCAGTACAGGGCCAATAAGCACTGTCCAGACAGAGGTCAGGGGTTCTGCATCCTCCTAGAGAAAACTCCTCCTACAAGCTTTAACCAGTGCTCTGCTGAACACTGATAGAAGCCACAAGACTGCTCTAACTGCTGATGAGAAAAGGTATTTAGCAGTTTATATTTACTAAAATAATTGCATTTCCATGTTCTGTGTACTGTGGGAGACCAGATATAGTGAATGCAGGGTCCGGGGAGACCAGATATAGTGAATGCAGGGTCCGGGGAGACCAGATATAGTGAATGCAGGGTCCAGGGAGACCGGATATAGTGAATGCAGGGTCCGGGGAGACCAGATATAGTGAATGCGGGGTCCGGGGAGACCAGATATAGTGAATGCAGGGTCCTGGGAGACTAGATATAGTGAATGCAGGGTCCTGGGAGACCAGATATAGTGAATGCAGGGTCCGGGGAGACCAGATATAGTGAATGCAGGGTCCTGGGAGACCGGATATAGTGAATGCAGGGTCCTGGGAGACCAGATATAGTGAATGCAGGGTCCGGGGAGACCAGATATAGTGAATGCAGGGTCCAGGGAGACCGGATATAGTGAATGCAGGGTCCGGGGAGACCAGATATAGTGAATGCAGGGTCCGGGGAGACCAGATATAGTGAATGCAGGGTCCGGGGAGACCAGATATAGTGAATGCAGGGTCCAGGGAGACCGGATATAGTGAATGCAGGGTCCGGGGAAACCAGATATAGTGAATGCAGGGTCCTGGGAGACCAGATATAGTGAATGCAGGGTCCGAGGAGACCAGATATAGTGAATGCAGGGTCCTAGGAGACCGGATATAGTGAATGCAGGGTCCGGGGAGACCGGATATAGTGAATGCAGGGTCCTAGGAGACCGGATATAGTGAATGCAGGGTCCGGGGAGACCAGATATAGTGAATGCGGGGTCCGGGGAGACCGGATATAGTGAATGCAGGGTCCGGGGAGACCAGATATAGTGAATGCGGGGTCCGGGGAGAACGGATATAGTGAATGCAGGGTCCTAGGAGACCAGATATAGTGAATGCAGGGTCCGGGGAGACCAGATATAGTGAATGCAGGGTCCTAGGAGACCAGATATAGTGAATGCGGGGTCGGGGAGACCGGATATAGTGAATGCAGGGTCCTAGGAGACCGGATATAGTGAATGCAGGGTCCTAGGAGACCGGATATAGTGAATGCAGGGTCCGGGGAGAGCGGATATAGTGAATGCAGGGTCCGGAGTTTAGGAACACTTTTACTCTTATGGAGTATCTCATGAAGAATGACATTTCTGTTGAAGGAGGTGACTAAAATCTGACTTGCATATTAATGCAGACTGCTGGGAAAATCAGTGTGCCATTCACACAAGCAGGAAATTACATTTTCGGAGGAGTACAGAACGCCTCCAGGTTGCCATGTTGCATTGCATTTTACAGAACATTACAGTGCTGCAGATTGAAATGGAAAGATATTTTTTTAATATCAATAAAATGTAACAGGGCTTGTGTAGTAATTGTATACGCGATACTACTTTGCTTCATCTGCTATATTTTTTTTCTCAAAAGTAGAGTTACCCTTTAAAGTAGTATTAAACCCTAAAGCAAAAATGAAATATATTGCAGACTGATTCTGAGTGGGAGGGTATGGTGCATTCAGGGGCGGACTGACAACTCATGGGGCCCCCGGGCAATGGGGGATCATGGGGCCCCTGTGTCCTTGCCCAAACTCAAAAAAGCCTATGAAAAAGGTACCAGGGGCATCTCATGGGGCCCCCTACTGACCCCGGGCCCTCGGGCAGTGCCCGAGTTTCCAAATGGTCAATCCACCCCTGGGTGCATTATAATCACCTGCTGCACTCTCAGTGTTCTGTGAAAAGTCACAGCAGCTTCAACCCTTTAGAAGTATTAAACTGAAAATCAAAAATGTAATATATTGCAGCTGACCAATCCTTAGCTGTGGTGGCTGCATTAGTTTTCTTTTTTAGGTTTGTTCTCTCTGTTTTCAACTGGTGATCTGGCCAGTTAGGCAAAACGCGGTAAAACACAGCAAACCGGCATTTTTGGATGTTTTTTTCTACCCCCCTAAAAAAATTTCTCATTAAGAAAATGCTAAAAAATGCAAACATGAGAAAATGCATGAAAACGCAGCTAAACGCAGCAAAACGCCGCTAAATGCTAATGCAAAAACACTAAAAACATCCCTTGTGCATGAGGAATAACTGATCCATTCTGCTGGAGAGCTTGTGCTTTTTAAAAAAACAACAGACTTTTGGCTGGGATGTTTTTTGGCTGGAAAAAAAACCCAGGACTAGCTTTCTAGAGGAGTTTTTTTAGCTTTAAAGACGCTCTAACGCTGAAAAATGCAGAATAATTAGGCAAAACGCGGTAAAACACAGCAAACCGGTATTTTTTTTATTTTTTTTTTCAACCCTTACCTAAAATTTTTTTTATTTTTCATTAAAAAAATGCTAAAACATGCCAACACGAGAAAATGCAGAAAAACGCAGCAAAACGCCGCTAAATGCTAATGCAAAAACGCTAAAAACATCCCGTGTGCATGAGGAATAACTGATCCATTCTGCTGGAGAGCTTGTGCTTTTGAAAAAACAACAGACTTTTAGCTGGGATGTTTTTTGGCTGGAAAAAAAACCCAGGACTAGCTTTCTAGAGGAGTTTTTTTAGCTTTAAAAATGCTCTAGCGCTGAAAAACGCAGAAAAATTTGGCAAAATGCAGTAAAACACAGCAAACCGGTATTTTTGAATGTTTTTTTTCTACCCCTCCCAAAAAATATTTTTTATTTTTCATTAAAAATTGCTCAAACATGAGAAAATGCAGGAAAACGCAGCTAAACGCAGCAAAACGCCGCTAAATGCTAATGCAAAAACGCGTGCATGAGGAATAACTGATCCATTCTGCTGGAGAGCTTGTGCTTATGAAAAAACAACAGACTTACTGGCCAGATCACCAGGAGAAAATAGAAGAAAGAGACCCTAAAAAAATGGAAACTAATGCCGCCATCACATCTAAGAATTGGCAAGCTGCAATATAATAAATGTTTGCTTTTTGGGTTTAATACCATTTTAAAGATGCTTTAACCCCTTCATCCCCCAGTGTCTCTTAGATTTCCCAGAAAACCATTCATTTCACACCGGCATCAATATCATTGCATTACACCAAAATAAATAAAAGGAATGCCCTGCGTTTCTCTGCCGAGAAAGGCTCACCGGTCAAAAAAAAATTTTAAATCACATTTCTCCTTTTCATCTTCTTGAAAACATGTCAAGGAAAGCCAGCGGGGAGCCAGAGCCCTGGCTGGGATCAGTTCAGACATTTGCCAGCAATTTGGCTTTTCAGCTGTAAGTCTTCACAGCTCTGAAAGAAAAGGATGGAATAAGAAATGCAAAATATTGAATTAAACCGTCGCTCGGCGCTGAACGCCACGTGTGTCGGTGCCGTTCAGCACGCCGGACAGCTCCTATGCCTAACCTACGAGCAGGGGTGGACTGACCATTTGGAAACTCGGGCACTGCCCGAGAGCCCGGGGTCAGTAGGGGGCCCCAGGAGATGCCCCTGGTACCTTTTTCATAGGCTTTTTTGAGTTTGGGCAAGGACACAGGGGCCCCATGATCCCCTATTGCCCGGGGGCCCCATGAGTTGTCAGTCCGCCCCTGAGCGCAATGTTAAAAATATTAAACATTTAAGTTGCCATAAAGATCCTTTCGTTTTTAAAAGCTCCAGACATTCCATAAAGCACCTCCGATTGAAATACGGTTTTGGTTACAAGTAGATTGGGATACCAATTTGGTAGTTTTTTTAAAAAATGTCAACACCCCGGACAAGTATTTTTTAATTACGGATCTGAACACAGCTGCATTGTTTCCAGTTAGGCCATTCAAACAGGTGGGTAAAACATGCACTGCATTCATGTTCCATGACCCCTGGGTCACATATACAGTTGCAAGAAAAAGTATGTGAACCCCTTGGGATTACGTGGAGTTTTGCATGCAACGTCATCTAAGTCAAAACAATAGAAGGACACAGTCTGCTGAACATAATACTACACAAACATAAGACGTTGCCATGGTTTAATTGCACATAACATGTAAACATTCACAGTGCAGGGAGGAAAAAGTATGTGAACCCCTTGGGATTACGTGGAGTTTTGCATGAATTGGGCATAAAATGTGCTCTGAACGTCATCTAAGTCACAACAATAGAAGAACACAGTCTGCTGAACATAATACTACACAAACATAAGATGTTGCCATGGTTTAATTGCACATAACATGTAAACATTCACAGTGCAGGGAGGAAAAAGTATGTGAACCCCTTGGGATTACGTGGAGTTTTGCATGAATTGGGCATAAAATGTGCTCTGAACGTCATCTAAGTCACAACAATAGAAGAACACAGTCTGCTGAACATAATACTACACAAACATTAGATGTTGCCATGGTTTAATTGCACATAACATGTAAACATTCACAGTGCAGGGAGGAAAAAGTATGTGAACCCCTTGGGATTACATGGCGTTTTGCATGAATTGGGCATAAAATGTGCTCTGAACGTCATCTAAGTCACAACAATAGAAGAACACAGTCTGCTGAACATAATACTACACAAACATTAGATGTTGCTATGGTTTAATTGCACATAACATGTAAACATTCACAGTGCAGGGAGGAAAAAGTATGTGAGGCCCTAGCTTAATGACTTCTCCCAGAGCTAATTGGAGGCAGGAGTGAGCCAACCTTGACTCCAATCAGTGTGATGATATTGGATGTGTTGCTGACAGCTGTCCTGCCCTTAAAAAACACACAGCTGTTTTGGGTTTACTGGTTTCAAGAAGCACTGTCTGATGTGAACCATGACTCGCAGAAAAGAGCTCTCAGAAGACCTACGATCAAGAATTGTTGACTTGCATGAAGCTGGAAAGGGTTACAAAAGTATGTCCAAAAGCCTTGATGTTCATGTGTCCACGGAAAGACAGACTGTCTACAAATGGAGAAAGTTTAGCACTGTTGCTACTCTCCCTAGGCGAGGTCGTCCTGTAAAAATGACTGCAAGAGCACAGCGCAGAATTCTGTGACACGCAGGGAAGAAGTCCCTGCACTTCTTTGGAAAATGCAGCCGAGGTTCCCAGCACGGTTGCGTTTTCCAGTGCAGGCTGCGTGCCATTAGAACTAATGGCACCCGCCCGCGGGTCCGCATTTTTCTGTGCGGGTGGAGCGGCTGCACGGATTTTCATGCGCATCTGCAGCGGCACCACCCGCACAGATGTGAACCTAGGGTAAGGGTTCTTTCACATGGCTGTTCCATTTTTTCATCAGTTCAGTCATGTTTTTTCAAAGAGAAAACGGATCGGTTTATATCCGTTTTTTACATCCTTTACCAATGCAAAAACAAACCGTATGTCTGTTCGCATCCGTTTACATCTTTTTTCTGTCTGTTTACAATCATTTTTCATCCATTGCTTCTCTGGCAATCTGATGGATGTGTCTGGGTTTGGCAGTTGCTAGGAGAACGATACTTGTCTGGCTGCATTGTGCCCAGTGTAAAGTTTGGTGGAAGGGGGATTATGGTGTGGGGGTGTTTCTTCAGAGATTGGGCTTGGCCCCCTAGTTCCAGTGAAGGGAACTCTTAAGGCGTCAGCATACCAAGACATTTTGGACAATTTCATGGTCCCAACTTTGTGGGACGAGTTTGGGGATGGCCCCTTCCTGTTCCAACATGACTGCACACCAGTGCACAAAGCAAGGTCCATAAAGACATGGAGGAGCCAGTTTGGGGTGGAGGAACTTGTCTGGCCTGCACAGAGTCCTGACCTCAACCCCATAGAACACCTTTGGGATGAATTAGAGCGGAGACTGCGAGCCAGGCCTCCTCCCCCGACATCAGTGCCTGACCTCACAAATGTGCTTCTAGAAGAATGGTCCAACCTTCCCATAGACACCCTCCTAAACCTTGTGGACGGCCTTCCCAGAAGTGTGTAAACTGTTATAGCTGCAAAGGGCGGGGCCAACTCAATATTGAACCCTACGGACTAAGACTGGGTTGCCATCAACGTTCATGTGTGTGTAAACGCAGGCGTCCGAATACTTTTGGCAAAATAATGTATATACTTACATATAAAGCCCGCCCTCTTTTCTGTCGCACCCATGCATTACATGGGTAGCAAGATGTGTAAAGAGAACCTGTTGCTTCTTCCTGTACAGGCAGGCTTGCTTTGACTACTGAAGCGGCTCCAGACAGCAGAGACATTCCTACCGTACATCTGTGGCCGTGGAGAGAAACAAATGTTGCCAATGCCAATAGACTTATCCAACTCCATGAAACAATTATAAAGTTGTTTCAATAAAAGTTAATGTTTCACGGCCTACATAAAATCCAATTACACCTCAGCAGCAGTTCTGGCTGGCAAACACAGTGCTGCGGCTTCTATTACCATTGATTAATTCAATTCATAAAGTGCGCGGCCTGCGGATTCATTGGAAAAATAAATTATAGTTGCAGAGACGGGATGGGCCCCGGAACAAATGGGTTTCCTCTTTTGAGGCCAGCTATTTAGTAAGCAAAATTGCTTTTTTTTTAATGCCATCGAGTGTTTAGGAAGAAAAATCGTCCTGCTGCCTAATGTGCCTTCTAAGGGTGTATATCGCATATAGCAGTGTATTTAACCTTGCCTGTACAGGAAGGAAATCAGTGGTTGGCATATGTATTTGTATATGTATGACCAGAGGCGTAACTAGAACCGTCAGTGCTAGAGAGACCATGAAGGGCTCCCCTGACTCTTTCCATTTGTCCTGGGACCCTATCCTCTGGTCTCAGGGCTCTTCCCTCTGAGCCCAGGGCCCTTCCTTCCGGGCCTGGGGCTTTTCCATCTGATCTCAGGGCCATTTACTCCCATTGCAAGGTCCTTTATACAGTCCCTTTCACAAGTTTGCAGTGGGCCCCCTTCCTGCCATCTTGGCCATCTCTTGGCGTGTTGGAACATAAGGGCTCATTTGTAAGTTTGACCTTGGTGACCCTGGTATTTCTGCCACTGGGTATGTTCCAGATTTACTCCAAATCTCCATCTGCCCTCCTAAATTATATCCTAGCATAAATTTTTTCCTGTTATCACTACCGGTTTATTAGGGTACGTTCACACCAGTAGGTGCCTCTGAGCGTGTACAGGTTTTTTTGCACATTCTTGCACATGGCATTTAAGGCAATCCATTCACTTCAATGGGCTTCCCTATGGGTGTGAAACACTCAAAAAATTATTTTGGCATTTAAAATTGTTCCACACCAAAACACATGGTACTCCAGTACATGCATTTACTAGATATGTGGGGAAACCATTAAGAATTAATGGCACCCATGTGGATCTGCACAAGGCAACATGTTCTTGTGCACACATCACACCTGTGGTCAACAAGCCCTTACTCCCTGTGACATCATCACCAGAATTGTAAAAATCTTTAAGGGATCAGTAGGGTGCCCTAATACCTCGAGATATAGACATTCTCCCAAAATTACATCTTCCAAGCACCCTATAAAAACACAGTAAGGCAGCCTTTTTCAACCTTTTCACTTAGGAGGAACTCCTAAAATAATTTTCGGATCTCAGCAAACCTTTACTAATTCCAATTCATCACCAGTCAATGGGGAGTCGATGGGAACCACCTTACACTGGTGGACGGGGAGGTGAATGCAACCCTTACAGTGGTGGTCAAAATGCCACCCTCACAGACAGCTATAAAGATAATTGGGCAATGCTGCTGGTTTTGCCAACTAGTTTTGGCCCTGGAACTATGCAGGCACCATCACTGGAGACCAGTCAGCCACAACTCACTGGAATCCCTAGCAACCTTTGCAGGAACCTTAGAGTTCCACAAATTTGTTCTGTAAACCATCCTTTCTGGATGTACTGTCTAGGAAAGCCTTTCTCAAAATGTTTTTTCCCAGAGAAACTCTTAAAATATGGTTACAGTCTTGGGGGGGTCTCACTAAATGCCAAGTTATTAGGGGTCAGTTGGAAAATGCCCCTTATGGTGCTGGTCAGTAGGAAGACATTCAAAATGCTCTCCTTGACGGGATCAACAGGGTGCCCTAAGTCCTCAAGACATAGACATACCCTCAAAACTACATCTCCCAAGAACCCTTTCCAAACACAGTAAGGCAGCCTTTTGAAACCTTCTTACCTCAGAGGAACCCCTAAAATAATTTTCAGGTCTCAAGAACCCTTACTAAATCCATATAATTGGCAATCGATTGGGTCCACCTTACATTGGTGGTCGGGAGGTGAATGCAACACTTACAGTAGTGGCCAAAATGCCACCATTACAGACAGCTATAAAGATAATTGGGTAATGCTGCTGGTTTTGCCAACTAGTTTTGGCACTGGAACTATGCAGGCACCATCACTGGAGATCAGTCAGTCACAACTCAAGGAACCCTTAGCAACCTATGCAGGAACCCCAGGGTTCCACAAATTTGTGCTGTAAACCATCCCTTCTGGATGTACTGTTTAGGGCAGACCCTAAAATACGTTTAAAGTCTTTGGGAACCCTTGCTAAATACCAAGTTATTGGGGTCAGTTGGAAAATGCCCCTTACAGTGCTGGTCAGTAGACAGAATGAAACCCTTACAGTGACGTTCAAAATGCTGTCCTTAAAGGGATCAGTAGGGTGCCTTAAGTCCTCAAAGCATAGACTTACCCTTAAAACTACATCTTCCAAGAACCCTTTCTAAACACAGTAAGGCAGCCTTTCTAAACCTTCTTACCTCAGAGGAACCCCTAAAATAATTTTCAGGTCTCAAAAAACCCTTAGTAAATCCATATACTTAGCAGTCGATTGGTTCCACCTTACACTGGTGGTTGGGGAGGTGAATGCAACACTTACAGTAGTGGCCAAAATGCCACCATTACAGACAGTTATAAAGATAATTGGGTAATGCTGCTGGTTTTGCCAACTAGTTTTGGTGCTGGAACTATGCAGGCACCATCATTGGAGATCAATAAGCCACAACTCAAGGACCCCCTAGAAACCTATGTAGGAACCCTAGGGTTCCACAAATTTGTGCTGTAAACCATCCCTTCTGGATGTACTGTTTAGGGCAGACCCTAAAATACGTTTAAAGTCCTTGGGAACCCTTGCTAAATACCAAGTTATTGGGGTCAGTTGGAAAATGCCCCTTACAGTGCTGGTCAGCAGACAGAATGAGACCCTTACAGTGACGTTCAAAATGCCGTCCTTAAAGGAATCAGTAGGGTGCCCTAAGTCCTCAAAGCATAGACTTACCCTCAAAACTACATCTTCCAAGAACCCTTTCTAAACACAGTAAGGCAGCCTTTCTAAACCTTCTTACCTCAGAGGAACCCCTAAAATAATTTTCAGGTCTCAAAAAACCCTTACTAAATCCATATAATTGGCAGTCAATTGGGTCCACCTTACACTGGTAGTTGGGGAGGTGAATGCAACACTTACAGTAGTGGCCAGAATGCCACCCTTACAGACATCTATAAAGATAATTGGGTAATGCTGCTGGTTTTGCCAACTAGTTTTGGTGCTGGAACTATGCAGGCACCATCACTGGCGACAGGGGCGGACTGACAACTCCTGGGGCCCCCGGGCAATAGGGGATCATGGGGCCCCTGTGTCCTTGCCCAAAAAAAGCCTATGAAAAAGGTACCAGGGGCATCTCATGGGGCCCCCTACTGACCCCGGGCTCTCGGCAGTGCCCGAGTTTCCAAATGGTCAGTCCGCCCCTGACTGAAGATCAATCAGCCACAACTCAAGGACCCCCTAGAAACCTATGTAGAAACCCTAGGGTTCCACCAATCTGTGCGGTAAACCATCCCTTCTGGATGTACTGTCTAGGGCAGACCCTAAAATACGTTTAAAGTCTTGGGGAACCCTTGCTAAATACCAAGTTACTGGGGTCTGTTGGAAAATGCTCCTTACAGTGCTGGTCAGTAGGAGGAATGAAACCTTTACAGTGATACTCAAAAGGCTCTGCAAATATTCAGGCACCATTAATGGGAGTTCAAGGAACGCCTAGCTACCTATGTAAGAAGCTGTCATGAATGCACATTCGCTTGTTGCTATTTTTTGTTGCAAAATGGGAATGAACTTAAAAAATAAAATTGACCAGTAGAGCTTTCTTGTTAAAGAGAACCTGTTGCACACTTAAAAAAAAATCAGGTACATTATTTTAAATTCTTTCTTATAATGTTTTTCCTTTTCATAAAATATTTTTTTATTTATTTGCAATGTGCCTCTGAACTTGCAAAAAAAAAAATCTGATTACTCCAGGAAAGTCAAATCCCTAGCACCGCTCCCTCCTTACTTGCATTGCCTCTTCTGGGAATGTCTAATTACTGTCTGTGCTGGCCCAGCTCCTTAGCCTTCCCTTGACCTCCCTACATAGCTTTTATTGTAGCTGTTGGGGGAGGAATGAGCAGGAAAACTATGGAGTGTCACTTGAGTGACAGCTGTGAGTCTGCTGGGGCTGCTGACATTATATCCAAAATGGCGGCACCCAGCAACATTCTTAGGGATTTAGGTTGTCTACACAAGGGGGGTCTTTACAGGTAAATAACATTGATAAGATTTGTTAAATGCACATATACTGTTCTGGGAAGATTTTTTTTTTAAAGAATAGCCTGTCAGCAGACTCCCTAAATTGTATAATCTGGGCGAGTCAATTTAATTACCAGAATGCCTGAGGCGGTGAGTCACACGACCATTCGCACTCAAATGTGTTCTGATATGTTCTAACTTGCACTCCCCTGGAGAAGAAGTTGTCCACAATGATGGGCAACCAAAAATGCAAAAAGAAGGGATGCAATTGTGGACAATGCAAAGTTTACGGTAACCTGTTCAGAGGAAAAGACAGAGACTCAGACCTGACAAGTTGATTCTTCACCATGACAATGCTCCTGCACATATTGCATTAAAGTGATTCTAAAAGTTATTTTTTGGAAAATAACAAACATGTCTACACTTACCTGCTGTGTGCAGTGGTTTTGCACAGAGCAGCCTGGATCCTCCTCTTCTCAGGTCCCTCACAGGCTCTCCTGGCCTCTCCCTCCTGTCAGATTCCCCAATAGCAAGCAGTTTGCTATGGAGGCACCCGTTGCTCCATGTGTCCATTCACACACAGAGCCACGACTTGCCCCCCTCATTGGCTGCAAACGGAGAAACAAAAAAAGGGCGTACAGACCTAGTGCATTATCGTTTAAAAATATATTTATTGAAGGAACAAAGTAAGTATCATACTCACAATAGACATAAAAACACAGGCATGTCAAACTGAACAAGATGTATGATCCAAAGAGTGGCTCTGAGGAAGAGGTTGTGTCCTCAAAACTCGTTAGCCAGTTGGTCATCCAGGGTTCCATCGTATGGACTCAGATGCTGCTTGGATCATACATCTTGTTCAGTTTGACATGCCTGTGTTTTTATGTCTATTGTGAGTATGATACTTACTTTGTTCCTTCAATAAATATATTTTTACACGATAATGCACTAGGTTGGTGCGCCCTCTTTTTGTTTCTCAGTTTGCATCTAGTGTATTTGGACCACCCCGGTCTGTAGAGGGCAGCAAGCAGCGCATATGTCAGAATATTCCAGAACATTCCTATTGGGTCTACCAGGGGCGGACTGACAACTCATGGGGCCCCCGGGCAATAGGGGATTATGGGGCCCCTGTGTCCTCGCCCACACCCTAAATAGCCTATGAAAAAGCCAATGAAAGGTACCAGGCGCATCTCATGACCCTGGGCCATCGGGCAGTGCCCGAGTGGCTAAATGGTCAGTCCACCCCTGGGGTCTACTGAGTCCATTCCTAGCGCAGGAGAAAAGTGTTTGTTGTGTTGGATTTCCCCTCATTGGCAGACTGGCTGTGATTGACAGCAGTGAGAACCAATGAAGAGGCAGAGACACGGGACAGCCGAGGCTGTCATTCACAAAGCTGATTCACGATGAGGCTCAGGTAAGTATTGAGGGGGCTGGGGGATGCTGCACACCAGGGGTGGACTGACCATTTGGGAACTCGGGCACTGCCCGAGGGCCCTGGGTCAGTAGGGGACCCCATGAGATGCCCCTGGTACCTTTTTCATAGGCATTTTTGGGTGTGGGTGAGGACACAGGGGCCCCATGATCCCCTATTGCCCGGGGGGCCCCATGAGTTGTCAGTCCGCCCCTGCTGCACACAGAAGGTTTTTTACCTTCATGCTTAGAATGCATGAAGGTAAAAAAACCTTCAGCCTTTACAATCACTTTAAGTATTTCTGAGTTCCTGACCCAGAAATCCATTCTGAAACTCGACCAACCACCTGACTTAGCACCTTGCGACTTTTGGCTGTTTCCAAAATTAAAAAAAATGCTTTAAAAGGACAAAGATACTGCACAGCATTCAGGAAAACAAATTCTAGGAATGTTTCTGGCAGTGGCACAGTCGTCGATAAAAGTGCATCGCTCCACCGGAGGACTACTTTGGAAGTGACAAAGGATGCTAGTGTGTAGGAAAGCAAAGATTTACAGTCAACTCCGGGAATTAAATTGTCACACCTCATATATTCATATATAGGTTATGGGAGTCTGGTGACAGGGTCTCTTTAAGGTTTCTAATATTTTTATATATATATATAATATATATATATATATATTATATATATATTCATATATTCACAAAAGCATACAAAGGACCCAGGAGTCCTTTGAAATATTTCTTTCTCTATATTTTTTTTTTAACAAGAATATACAATATAGCGAGTATTTTGCCAAGAGTCTGATTGGAATTTTGTATATAATAAAGTCGGCTGGATAACTGCGCAGCCTTGGTTTAATATACTGTTTCCAGTCTCTCGAGGCTGCGAAGTCAGCAGCTCGAGCCCGTCAAGCATTTTATCCTGTTTTAATCAAAACCGTGTTCGCATAGAGCTGAACAAGCACTAAATTACCAAGAGAACCAAGAGAGAACTTTGATCGGTGTAAAAGTGTTCCTCCTTTGAGGTGGCAGTAATTGAAAATCCCATGTCTCCTTCATGTCACCAAGGCCTGTAGGCTGCTATAGGTGATTACACGGTCATGGTGGCTCAGCAGGATCTGTGATGGGTTTGTATGTTCTCTCCATCTTTTTGTGTCAGTTTTACCTTGGTGTGCTAAGATCTCCTTCCAGTATGCAAAATATACTGATAGATCGGAGTCAATCAACCCAAAATTGGATTGACCTTTGATCTAACTCTAATTAATTTGGCAGGTTAAGATACCCCCTGGATCTTTAAATCTCTTGGAAATGCCATTAAATGGGTTAGCGGTAAAAAGAGCTACAGTTTCCCTTTATTCTCTAAAAACTAACTCAAGATGGAGTTACCGTATTTTCCGGCATATAAGACGACTTTTTAACCCATGAAAATCTTCTCAAAAGTTTGGGTTCGTCTTATACGCCGGGTGTCGTCTTATAAACCGGTATCGGAGGAGGAAGTCGAGGATGCTGAACTGGAAGAGACGGACGATGCCGAGCTGGAAGATGAGATGACTGATGTCTGATCAGCTGCACCGTCAGGACCTTCCATCTGCCCCTCTACAGCACGGGGATCTGGAGATGCCGACCATTCCCCCACGACCAACCCTGAGCGCCCCCTTAACAGAGCACTTTGATTGGCTAAACTTACCGGCAGGGGCGGACTGACAACTCATGGGGCCCTCGGGCAATAGGGGATCATGGGGCCCCTGTGTCCTTGCCCAAACGCAAAAAAGCCTATGAGAAAGGTACCAGGGGCATCTCATGGGGCCCCCTACCGACCCCGGGCCCTCAGGCGGTGCCCGAGTTTCCAAATGGTCAGTCCGCCCCTGCTTACCGGTACTTCCGAGCCAGTGTAGCGGCACATGGGGCCCCTGTGTCCTTTCCCAAACTCAAAAAAGCCTATGAAAAAGGTACCAGGGGCATCTCATGGGGCCCCCTACTGACCCCGGGCCCTCGGGCGGAGCCCGAGTTTCCAAATGGTCAGTAAGCCCCTGCTTACCGGTACTTCCAAGCCGGTGTAGCGGCAAGATCTGTCTCCCGTGAAGATCTGTCTCCCGTGAAGATCTGTCCCCCTTGAAGCAACTGCGCATGTCACAGTTTTAGGCATAAGAAGCCGATCGACGATCAACAACATTAGCATCGAGCTGACACAGTTAACCCCTTTTCTGCTGCACCGCTGATCACACTTAAACACACCGCTGATCCTGCGGATCACTAGCCGCCGCCGATGCTCCAGCAAGATGGATCAAGATGGGGAGCATCATCGATCGGAGAGAGGACAGTTACATGGTGGGGGATTGTGACATGGGGAGGACAGTGACATGGGGAGTATAGTGACATGGAGGGGCCGTGACATGGGGAGGACACTAACATGTGGGGGGGTCAGTGACATGAGTGGCCATAACATGTGGGGGGGGGGCAGTGACATATGGGGGGGCATGACATGTGGAGGACAGTGACGTGGGGAGCCAGTGACATGAGGGGGGGGACTGACATGGGAGGACAGTGACATGTGGGGGGAGGACAGTGGGGGGGCTGCGAAGGGGAGGACAGTGACATGTGGGGGGGTCAGTGACATGGTGGGGCCTGACATGGGGAGGACAGTAACATTGGGGGGGCAGTGACATGGGGAGGACAGTGACATGGGGGAGGACAGTGACATGAGGGGGGCCACTGACATGAAGAGGACAGTGACATGAGGGGGGGCAGTGACATGAGAGGGCCTGACATGGAGAGGACAGTGACATGAGGGGGGGCAGTGACATGAGAGGGCCTGACATGGGGAGGACAGTGACATTTGCGGGGGCAGTGACATGGGGTAGTCTTATACGGTGAGTATAGCCCAAACCCTATATTTTAACAGGAAAAGTAGGGTGTCGTCTTATACGCCGGAAAATACGGTATACTTTGAAGAACCCCCACCTACTCCACCTTCTTCTGGGCAGATGTCCATCTATGGATGAGTTTATGGGGATTAATATTTCAAAGAATTTCTGATTAGGCACCTCTATGACAAACATGAAGGAACACCGCTCAGGTTAATGAAGAGGCCAATCCCAAAGCCAATACCATTGACAGGTTCCGGCGCGGCTCGCCACCATGCTGAATTGTAGAGTGGCCACACTCTGCGCAGGGTACTAAAGAAAATGTCTTTATTCCAAATGACACTTCACAGGGTTCCAGGGAAATGGTTGACCAGTTTCACACAATTTCAATGCTTATTCATGGTTATAAGCACTGGAATCTTGTGAAACTGATCAACCATTTCCCTGGAACCCTGTGAAGTGTCATTTGGAATAAAGACAATTTACTTCAGTATCCCTTGCGGGGTGCGGCCACTCTTTCTTTTCTCTACAAGGCACCAAGATCAGATTGGTGCCTCATGTCAAGAGGATGGAGATATCCATAGAAAAAGGGAAATCATAAGTAATAGCTGAAGAAGGTGGACAGTTCTGGAAATTCTACAACGCAACAATCTCATAATGGAATCCCCAGAGGTTCAGTTAGCCAGCCTTTAAGCCTTTGTATATCAGTTTGAGATGGACCTACTCTTTTGACACTCACGCTTTATAGCTAACCATATGTCTATGATAAGGTCAGAGTCTCTATTCAATTTGCTTTTTATCTTAGTTTTATATAATCAAATGCAGCCAGATAGTTCAGGGCAGGGGCGGACTGACAACTCATGGGGCCCCCGGGCAATAGGGGATCATGGGGCCCCTGTGTCCTTGCCCAAACTCAAAAAAGCCTATGAAAAAGGTACCAGGGGCATCTCATGGGGCCCCCTACTGACCCCGGGCCCTAGGGCAGTGCCCGTGTTTCCAAATGGTCAGTCCGTCCCTGGTTCAGGGGGTTATTGAGGAAATTGTGTCTTGTTAAATGATTCTGTGCAACCCTCACACTTCCCAGTAACCATGGGTGGTGCTTTAAACCAGGCAATGCGTTCTGTACTTCTGCAAACTCAGTTTTAGGGTCATTCATAAACCAAGGATGCTGGAGGCCACGTAATCTTAGATGGCAGAGCAGCTGATTGAACAAGATCACCACTACATCTAGTAGGCTTTCTCCCAGGAGTCACTCTACCCACAAAGACATCCAAATAAATAAGCGTGTTAAATACATCCATTTGAATAGTCTTTTCTGCCTAAACGTTTGGGCTTAGCTCCCTGACAGGCCTCACAGCCAAATGCCTGACCTCACTTTCTTCAGTGCAGTCAGGAAGTACGACTTGGTCAAGGGCCTGCCCCTAAAGTACTGATTGGAAAGGAGCCACAACAAACTCATGAGTTTATTCCTACTTGTAAGGAAATTTTCTGTGCAAAGCAATAGAGTCTTGATTGGGAAGGAGAAAGAGTTATCGGTTGGCTTACATATTAAATAAATTCAGGTCATTTCGGCAGAATTATGCCATTCAGCGAAATGCATTAAAGTCATTAGGGATGGCAAAATTAAGATGCTCTTTAGGGTAAAATGGACTTTAAATGGTTTCCAAGGGCTAGCAAGGCTTTTTTCAAGTATCCTGGATTCGGCATCGAAAGAGGTTAATTTAACAGTAACCCCAATCCTAAACATAAACATAAACCGAACTGTAGCTCTAAATTAACACCAACACTTACCCTATAGATAAAATGAAAAAGTTGCTGCCCATAAGCTTTCTCAGTGATCCCATTCTCCGTGTGCTCAGGTGCAGGAATCAGATGAATGGATTAGCCCTTACATTAATAGTAACTCTAAAGCTAATTGTAATCCTAACCTAACACTGACTCTAATGGTAACCCCTAACCCCAACAGTAATTCTATCCCTACTGATAAACCTAGTGTTAAAATTAACCCTGATGGTAACCCTAGTCAAACAGAAACCCTTTCCCAAACAGTAACCTTAGCCCTAATAGGAACCCTATGTCAAACACTAACACTAACCATAGCCTAACCCAACCAGTAACTAACCTTATGGTAAACATAGCTCCAACAGTAACCCTAACCTTATTGTTAATCCTAATCCCAACAGTAGCTCTAAGCCTAATGGTTACCCTAAAACAACCATTGACCCCCATCCCTAATGGTAGCCCCAACCCAAAGAGAAACTCAAACCCCACTGGTAAACCTAGACACAACAGTAACCCTAACCCAAATAATTAACCATAAACAGTAACCTTAGCCCTAATGGGAACCCTATGTCAAACACTAACCATAAGAGTAGCCTAACTCAACCAGTAACTAACCTTATGGTAAACCTAGCTCCAACAGTAACCCTAACCCTAATGGTAATCCAAATCCCAACAGTAGCTGTAAGCCTAATGGTTACCCTAAAACAAGCATTGACCCTATCCCTAATGGTAGCCCCAACCCAAACAGATACTCAAACCCCACTGGTAAACCTAGACACAATAGTAACCCTAATCCAAACAATTAACCATAATGGTAAACCTAAGGCAAACAGTAACTCTACCCATAAGAGTAGCCTAATCCAAACAGTAACTCTAACCTTTTGGTAAACCTAGCTCTGACAGTAACCACAACCCTCATGGTAATCCTAATCCAAACAATAGACCTAAATCTCATGGTTACCCTTAAACAAACATTGACCCTATCCCTAATGGTAGCCCCAAACCAAACAGATACTCAAACCGCACTGGTAAACCTAGACGCAACAGTAACCCAAATCCAAACAATTAACTTTAATGGTAAACCTAAGCCAAACCTTAACCTTAATCCTAATAGTAGGCTAATCCAAACAGTAACCCTAACCCTAACAGTAATCCTAATCCCAACAGTAGCCCTAAACCTAATGGTTACCCTAAAACAAGCATTGATCCTAACCCTAATGGTAGCCCCAACGCAAACAGAAACTGAAACCCTACTGGTAAACCTAGATGCAACAGTAACTCAAATCCAAACAATTAACGCTAATGGTAAGCCTAAACCAAACCTTAACCTTAATCCTAATAGTAGGCTAATCCAAACAGTAACCCTAACAGTAATCCTAATCCCAACAGTAGCCCTAAGCCTAATGGTTACCCTAAAACAAACATTGACCCTATCCCTAATGGTAGCCCCAAGCCAAACAGAAACTCAAACCTCACTGGTAAACCTAGACGCAACAGTAACCCTAATCCAAACAATTAACCCTAATGGTAAGCCTAAGGCAAACAGTAACACTAACCATAAGAGTAGCCTAATCCAAACAGTAACTCTAAATTTATGGTAAACCTAGCTCCGACAGTAACCCTCACTCCAATGGTAATTCTAATCCAAATAGTATCCCTAAGCGTAATGGCTACCGTAAAACAAACATTGATCCTAAGCCTAATGGTAACCCCAACCCAAACAGAAACTGAAACCCTACTGGTAAACCTAGACCAGGGGCGGACTGACCATTTGGAAACTGCCCAAGGGGGGGAGTCAGTAGGGGGCCCCATGAGATGCCCCTGGTACCTTTTTTATAGGCTTTTTTGAGTTTGGGCAAGGACACAGGGGCCCTATGATCCCCTATTGTCCGGGGGCCCCATGAGTTGACAGTCCGCCCCTGACCTAGACACAACAGTAACCTTAACCCTAATAGTAGGCTAACCCAAACATTAACTTTAACCCTACTGGTAAACCTAATGTCTAAGGCAGGGTTTCTCAATCAGGGTTCCTCCAGAGGTTGCAAGGGGTTCCTTGAGCAATGAGCAATTTTTGCCTCTCAGATAAGTTCCCACTGACACCATGGATCTTTTTAGCAATCTGTACTGGGGTAATTCTTCCCAATGACCACAAGTGTAGAGAGCATTCTTACCTCTGACTATCACACTAATGTATCATGAATTGTAGATAAAGTCATTTTAGCAGGGGTTCCCTGAGACCGGAAAGTTATGTCAAGGGTTCCTCTGTGTTGAAAAGGTTGAGAAAGGCTGGTCTAAGGTAACCTTAACCCCAATGGCAACCCTAATCAAAACAGTGACCCTATCCCAAACAGTAACCTTAACCCTAATGGTAACCCTAAGGCAAACAGTTACACCAAGCCTAAGAGTAGCCTAACCCAAACAGTAACATTACCCTTAGTGGTAAACCTAGCTCCAACAGTAACCCTAACCCCAATGGCAATCCTCATGCAAACAGTAACCCTAAGCCTAATGGTAACCCCAACTCCAACAGAAACACTAACCCTACTGGAAAACCTAGCCCCAACATTAACCATAATGGTTTCCCTGATCCAAACAGTAACACTAACCCTAATAGTAGCCTAACCCAAACAATAACTCTAACCCTACTGGTAAGCCTCCCCGAACAGTAGCCCTAACCCTAATGGTAATCTTAATCAAAAGAGTACCCCTAATGATGACCCTAAGCCAAACAATAACCCAACCCTAATGGTGACCCCAGCCTAAACAGTAACTCCAACCCTACTAGTAAACCTAGCCCCAACATTAACCATAATGGTATCCCTGATCCAAACAGTAACACTAACCCTAATAGTAGCCTAACCCAAACAATAACTCTAACCCTACTGGTAAGTCTACCCCAACAGTAGCCCTAACCCTAATGATAATCCTAATCAAAACAGTAACCCTAGTGATGACCCTAAGCCAAACAATAACCCAACCCTAATGGTAACCCCTGCCCAAACAGTAACGCCAACCCTACTACTAAACCTAGCCCCAGCAGTAACAAGAAGCCTACTGCTAACCCAAAATCAATCAGTAATGCTAACCCTAAACAGAACGATAACCCTGATTATTAACGAAGTCATGCGATTGCCATTTCACCTAGCCACAGCAGCAATTTTAGTGCAAAATGGCCATTATTCAGTGCTCCTACTCCTTGACCTCTCTGCAGCCTTCGACACAGTCGACCACCCCCTCCTCCTCAAAAAACTACACTCCTTCGGCCTCAGAGATTCTGCTTTCTCCTGGCTCTCATCCTACCTGTCACAACGCTCTTTCAGCGTTACCTATAATGCTACCACCTCCCCCTCACTCCCCCTCTCTGTTGGGGTCCCTCAAGGCTCTGTCCTCGGGCCCCTTCTCTTCTCCATCTACACCTCCTCCCTTGGCCAACTCATACACTCTCACGGCTTCAACTACCACCTCTATGCTGACGATACACAAATCTATCTCTCAACCCCCCACCTCACCCCCTCGGTCTCCGCCCGAATCACACACCTACTGAGCGACATATCAGACCGGATGTCTCTTTACTTCCTTAAACTGAACCTCTCCAAAACCGAGTTTCTTGTCTTCCCCCCAGCCCAGACACCACCCCCCATTGACTTCTCCATCACATCCAACAACGCCACCATCAAACCCGCCCCGCAGGCCAGAGTACTTGGTGTCATTCTGGACTCCAACCTATCCTTCCAGCCCCAAGTCCAATCTTTAACAAACTCGTGCAGACTCCACCTCCGCAACATCGCCAAAATCCGCACGTTCCTAACCCCAGAAACCACTAAACAGCTCATCCACTCCCTCATCATATCACGACTCGACTACTGCAACTCCCTCCTTACTGGCCTGCCTCGCCGCTGGCTATCCCCGCTTCAGTCCATCCTGAATACGGCTGCCAGACTCATTCACCTTACCAACCGCTCCATTTCCGCCACCCCCCTCTGCCAATCCCTCCACTGGCTTCCGATTGCGCAACGGATCAAATTCAAAATCCTAACACTGACGTACAAAGCCGTCCACCATACTGCCCCGAACTACATCACTGACCTAATATCCAAGTACCACCCAACACGCACACTCCGCTCCTCACAAGACCTCCTTCTCTCTAGTTCCCTGGTCTCCACCTCCCATGCCCGCCTCCAGGACTTCTCCAGGGTGTCACCCATCCTCTGGAACTCCCTGCCCCAACCCATCAGATTATCACCTACTCTCCTCTCCTTTAGGCGCACCCTGAAAACCCATCTCTTCAGGGAAGCCTACCCCACCCCCTGCTAACTTGCCGACCTCCTCCACTCTTCCTACCACCCCATCCCCCACAGCTATCTCCTCCTGTGCCACCATCCCCTCCCTCCTAGATTGTAAGCTCCAAGGAGCAGGGCCCTCGATCCCCTCATGTTTTGCATTGTATTGTTGTTTTTCTGTCACATGTTCTGTCCCCCTTTGTAATGTACAGCGCTGAGCGAACTATTGGCGCTTTATAAATACTGTATAAGAATAAAAATAATTTGCTGAATTTGGCTGCTCATCCCTACTCCTGATTGTCCCAGATTTCTTCCCCTCTGTCTCCTGGTCCATGTAAATTATAGGAAGTCAAACTTGTTGGAAATAACTCAAGTGCAGGATTTATTGAAAATCACGTTCAATTATTTTTTCATAACTGTTCTACGTATAGAAGTCGGGAGTTCATCGTTAAAATGGAAAATATTGGCTGTAGCGTCGTGTTAACATCCCCCGTATTAATACGGTAAATAGTATCTCCTGTTCTGTGCTATAATCATATTTAGAACTTTGCTACAATGTTACAGTGCGGAGATATTTGTAGGGCGCATTGTGTGAGATTCCACCCACACAGTGTAAATTACAGACTCACATTCTACTGATTTCTACAACTCGACCCTGCCTGCGGCAACCGACATTATTATCTATTCAGAGCAGCACTTTAATTACAAGTGTTCTGAACACACAGGAAACGTTTACTGTATCTTCATCTCCCAGACGGGTTTTCTTTTTTTTTTTTTTGTGTGGATCTGCATACTGAATTATATGGAAAACAATCCCCATTAGAATAACGGATCACTTGGTGTCATCACCAGAATATCGCGCTGTAAGGTGTATAAGGACTGTAGGGATTTTGGCATGGGGACACTTTCAGAACTCATAATGTAAATGTTCAGTTTCAGAAATTAATAAGTTAACTGAACTCCAGGCAGATATAAAAACAATACAACTGTGTATCCAATAATCCATCAATAATTGTATATGTATTATGAATGCAGCAACGAAATACAAAGCCATCCATAACTCTGCCCCCAGCTACATCACCGACCTCATCTCAAAATATCACCCAAACAGTCCTCTCTCCATCTCCCAGGTTCTCCTGCTCTCTAGCTTCCACATTGTCTCTTCCCAAACTTACCTCCGGGACTTTTCCAGAGCCTCTCCTATCCTCTGAAACCACCTATCTCAATCTGTGCCAGCTATTTCCTACTCCGCTCAGGGCTACTCTGGCTACTCCAGATCCTTTCCATTTCTTGGGAATTCCCTACCCCAAACTGTCTTGGCTGTCTCCTACTCTGTCCACCTCCAGTAGTTCTCCAAAGCCTCTTTCATCCTCTGGAATTCCCTACCCCAATTTGTCCCAGCTATCCCCTATTCTGTCCACCTTCAGGGCTACTCCAGAGCCTCTCCAATTTTTTGGGAACTCCCTACCCTAAACTGTCTCGGCTGTCTTCTACTCTATCCACCTCCAGGACTTCTCCAAAGCCTCTTTCATCCTCTGGAATTCCCTACCCCAATCTGTCCCAGCTATCTCCTACTCTGTCCACCTCCAGTAGTTCTCCAAAGCCTCTTTCATCCTCTGGAATTCCTTACCCCAATCTGTCCTGGCTATCTCCTACTCTGTCCACCTTCAGGGCTACTCCAGAGCCTCTCCAATTTTTTGGGAACTCCCTACCCTAAACTGTCTCGGCTGTCTTCTACTCTGTCCACCTCCAGGACATCTCCAAAGCCTCTCTCATCCTCTGGAATTCCCTACCCCAATCTGTCCCAGCTATCTCCTACTCTGTCCACCTTCCGGGCTACTCCAGAGCCTCTCCAATTCTTGGGAACTCCCTACCCCAAACTGTCTTGGCTGTCTCCTACTCTGTCCACCTCCAGAATTTCTCCAAAGCCTCTCTCATCCTCTGTAATTCCCTACCCCAATCTGTCCTGGCTATCTCCTATTCTGTCCACCTTCAGGGCTACTGCAGAACCTTTCCTATTCTTTGGAACTCCCTACCCCAAACTGTCTTGGCTGTCTCCTACTCTGTCCACCCGCAGGACTTCTCCAGAGCCTGGGCTCTGTGTGAACAGGTGTGAGGGGGGCTGAGTGTATACAGGTGTGAGGGGGGCTGAGTGTATACAGGTGTGAGGGGGGGCTGAGTGTATACAGTTGTGAGGGGGGCTGAGTGTGTACAGGTGTGAGGGGGGCTGAGTGTGTACAGGTGTGAGGGGGGCTGAGTGTGTACAGGTGTGAGGGGGGCTGAGTGTGTACAGGTGTGAGGGGGGGCTGAGTGTGTACAGGTGTGAGGGGGGGCTGAGTGTGTACAGGTGTGAGGGGGCACTGAGTGTGTACAGGTGTGAGGGGGGGATGAGTGTGTACAGGTGTGAGGGGGCACTGAGTGTGTACAGGTGTGAGGGGGGCTGAGTGTGTACAGGTGTGAGGGGGGCTGAGTGTGTACAGGTGTGAGGGGGGGCTGAGTGTGTACAGGTGTGAGGGGGCACTGAGTGTGTACAGGTGTGAGGGGGGGATGAGTGTGTACAGGTGTGAGGGGGGGATGAGTGTGTACAGGTGTGAGGGGGGGCTGAGTGTGTACAGGTGTGAGGGGGGCTGAGTGTGTACAGGTGTGAGGGGGGCTGAGTGTGTACAGGTGTGAGGGGGGCTGAGTGTATACAGGTGTGAGGGGGGCTGAGTGTGTACAGGTGTGAGGGGGGCTGAGTGTATACAGGTGTGAGGGGGGGCTGAGTGCGTACAGGTGTGAGGGGGGGCTGAGTGCGTACAGGTGTGAGGGGGCACTGAGTGTGTACAGGTGTGAGGGGGGCTGAGTGTACAGGTGTGAGGGGGGGACTGAGTGCGTACAGGTGTGAGGGGGCACTGAGTGTGTACAGGTGTGAGGGGGGCTGAGTGTGTACAGGTGTGAGGGGGGCTGAGTGTGTACAGGTGTGAGGGGGGCTGAGTGTGTACAGGTGTGAGGGGGGCACTGAGTGTGTACAGATGTGAGGGGGGGACTGAGTGTGTACAGATGTGAGGGGGCACTGAGTGTGTACAGGTGTGAGGGGGCACTGAGTGTGTACAGGTGTGAGGGGGGCTGAGTGTGTACAGGTGTGAGGGGGGGCTGAGTGTGTACAGGTGTGAGGGGGCGCTGAGTGTGTACAGGTGTGAGGGGGGCTGAGTGTGTGCAGGTGTGAGGGGGGATGAGTGTGTGCAGGTGTGAGGGGGCACTGAGTGCGTACAGGTGTGAGGGGGCACTGAGTGTGCACAGGTGTGAGGGGGGCTGAGTGTGTACAGGTGTGAGGGGGGGCTGAGTGCGTACAGGTGTAAAGGGGCTGAGTGTAAACAGGTGTGAGGGGGGCTGAGTGCGTACAGGTGTGAGGGGGGCACTGAGTGCGTACAGGTGTGAAGGGGGCTGAGTGCGTACAGGTGTGAGGGGGGCTGAGTGTGTACAGGTGTGAAGGGGCTGAGTGTGTACAGGTGTGAGGGGGGCTGAGTGTGTACAGGTGTGAGGGGGCACTGAGTCTGTACAGGTGTGAGGGGGACTGAGTGTGTACAGGTGTGAGGGGGACTGAGTGTGTACAGGTGTGAAAGGGCTGAGTGTGTACAGGTGTGAGGGGGGCTGAGTGCGTACAGGTGTGAGGGGGGCTGAGTGCGTACAGATGTGAGGGGGGCACTGAGTGTGTACAGGTGTGAGGGGGGCACTGAGTGTGTACAGGTGTGAGGGGCACTGAGTGTGTGCAGGTGTGAGGGGGGATGAGTGTGTGCAGGTGTGAGGGGGCACTGAGTGTGTACAGGTGTGAGGGGGGCTGAGTGCGTACAGGTGTGAGGGGGGCTGAGTGTGTACAGGTGTGAGGGGGGCTGAGTGTGCACAGGTGTGAGGGGGGCTGAGTGTGTACAGGTGTGAGGGGGGCTGAGTGTGTACAGGTGTGAGGGGGGGCTGAGTGTGTACAGGTGTGAGGGGGGGATGAGTGTGTACAGGTGTGAGGGGGCACTGAGTGTGTACAGGTGTGAGGGGGGGATGAGTGTGTACAGGTGTGAGGGGGCACTGAATGTGTACAGGTGTGAGGGGGGCTGAGTGTGTACAGGTGTGAGGGGGGCTGAGTGTGTACAGGTGTGAGGGGGGGCTGAGTGTGTACAGGTGTGAGGGGGCACTGAGTGTGTACAGGTGTGAGGGCGGGATGAGTGTGTACAGGTGTGAGGGGGGGATGAGTGTGTACAGGTGTGAGGGGGGGCTGAGTGTGTACAGGTGTGAGGGGGGCTGAGTGTATACAGGTGTGAGGGGGGCTGAGTGTGTACAGGTGTGAGGGGGGCTGAGTGTATACAGGTGTGAGGGGGGGCTGAGTGTGTACAGGTGTGAGGGGGGGCTGAGTGTGTACAGGTGTGAGGGGGGCTGAGTGTGTACAGGTGTGAGGGGGGCTGAGTGTGTACAGGTGTGAGGGGGGCTGAGTGTATACAGGTGTGAGGGGGGCTGAGTGTGTACAGGTGTGAGGGGGGCTGAGTGTATACAGGTGTGAGGGGGGGCTGAGTGTGTACAGGTGTGAGGGGGGGCTGAGTGTGTACAGGTGTGAGGGGGGCTGAGTGTGTACAGGTGTGAGGGGGGCTGAGTGTGTACAGGTGTGAGGGGGCACTGAGTGTGTACAGGTGTGAGGGGGGGATGAGTGTGTACAGGTGTGAGGGGGGGATGAGTGTGTACAGGTGTGAGGGGGGCTGAGTGTGTACAGGTGTGAGGGGGGCTGAGTGTGTACAGGTGTGAGGGGGGCTGAGTGTATACAGGTGTGAGGGGGGCTGAGTGTGTACAGGTGTGAGGGGGGCTGAGTGTATACAGGTGTGAGGGGGGGCTGAGTGCGTACAGGTGTGAGGGGGGGCTGAGTGCGTACAGGTGTGAGGGGGCACTGAGTGTGTACAGATGTGAGGGGGGCTGAGTGTACAGGTGTGAGGGGGGGACTGAGTGCGTACAGGTGTGAGGGGGCACTGAGTGTGTACAGGTGTGAGGGGGGCTGAGTGTGTACAGGTGTGAGGGGGCACTGAGTGTGTACAGATGTGAGGAGGGCTGAGTGTGTACAGGTGTGAGGGGGGCTGAGTGTGTACAGGTGTGAGGGGGGCTGAGTGTGTACAGGTGTGAGGGGGGCTGAGTGTGTACAGGTGTGAGGGGGCACTGAGTGTGTACAGATGTGAGGAGGGCTGAGTGTGTACAGGTGTGAGGGGGGCTGAGTGTGTACAGGTGTGAGGGGGGCTGAGTGTGTACAGGTGTGAGGGGGGCTGAGTGTGTACAGGTGTGAGGGGGCGACTGAGTGTGTACAGGTGTGAGGGGGCACTGAGTGTGTACAGGTGTGAGGGGGGCTGAGTGTGTACAGGTGTGAGGGGGGGCTGAGTGTGTACAGGTGTGAGGGGGCGCTGAGTGTGTACAGGTGTGAGGGGGGCTGAGTGTGTACAGGTGTGAGGGGGGCTGAGTGTGTGCAGGTGTGAGGGGGCACTGAGTGCGTGCAGGTGTGAGGGGGCACTGAGTGCGTACAGGTGTGAGGGGGGCTGAGTGCATACAGGTGTGAGGGGGGCTGAGTGTGTACAGGTGTGAGGGGGGCTGAGTGTGTACAGGTGTGAGGGGTGGGCTGAGTGCGTACAGGTGTGAGGGGGGCTGAGTGCGTACAGGTGTGAGGGGGGCTGAGTGCGTACAGGTGTGAGGGGGGCACTGAGTGCGTACAGGTGTGAAGGGGGCTGAGTGTGTACAGGTGTGAGGGGGGCTGAGTGTGTACAGGTGTGAGGGGGGATGAGTGTGTACAGGTGTGAGGGGGGCTGAGTGTGCACAGGTGTGAGGGGGGCTGAGTGTGTACAGGTGTGAGGGGGGCTGAGTGTGTACAGGTGTGAGGGGTGGGCTGAGTGCATACAGGTGTGAGGGGGGCTGAGTGCGTACAGGTGTGAGGGGGGCTGAGTGCGTACAGGTGTGAGGGGGGCACTGAGTGCGTACAGGTGTGAAGGGGGCTGAGTGTGTACAGGTGTGAGGGGGGCTGAGTGTGTACAGGTGTGAGGGGGGATGAGTGTGTACAGGTGTGAGGGGGGCTGAGTGTGTACAGGTGTGAAGGGGCTGAGTGTGTACAGGTGTGAGGGGGGCTGAGTGAATACAGGTGTGAGGGGGACTGAGTGTGTACAGGTGTGAGGGGGGCTGAGTGTGTACAGGTGTGAGGGGGGCTGAGTGCGTACAGGTGTGAGGGGGGCTGAGTGTGCACAGGTGTGAAAGGGCTGTGTGCGTACAGGTGTGAGGGGGGCTGAGTGCGTACAGGTGTGAGGGGGGCACTGAGTGTGTACAGGTGTCAGGGGGGCTGAGTGTACAGGTGTGAGGGGGGGACTGAGTGTGTACAGGTGTGAGGGGGCACTGAGTGTGTACAGGTGTGAGGGGGGCTGAGTGCGTACAGGTGTGAGGGGGGCACTGAGTGTGTACAGGTGTGAGGGGGGCACTGAGTGTGTACAGGTGTGAGGGGCACTGAGTGTGTGCAGGTGTGAGGGGGGATGAGTGTGTGCAGGTGTGAGGGGCACTGAGTGTGTGCAGGTGTGAGGGGGGATGAGTGTGTGCAGGTGTGAGGGGGCACTGAGTGTGTACAGGTGTGAGGGGGGCTGAGTGCGTCCAGGTGTGAGGGGGGCTGAGTGTGTACAGGTGTGAGGGGGGCTGAGTGTGCACAGGTGTGAGGGGGGCTGAGTGTGTACAGGTGTGAGGGGGGCTGAGTGTGTACAGGTGTGAAGGGGCTGAGTGCGTACAGGTGTGAGGGGGGCACTGAGTGCGTACAGGTGTGAAGGGGGCTGAGTGCGTACAGGTGTGAGGGGGGCTGAGTGTATACAGGTGTGAAGGGGCTGAGTGCGTACAGGTGTGAGGGGGGCTGAGTGCGTACAGGTGTGAGGGGGGCACTGAGTGCGTACAGGTGTGAAGGGGGCTGAGTGCGTACAGGTGTGAGGGGGGCTGAGTGTGTACAGGTGTGAAGGGGCTGAGTGCGTACAGGTGTGAGGGGGGCTGAGTGTGTACAGGTGTGAGAGGCACTGAGTGTGTACAGGTGTGAGGGGGGCTGAGTGTGTACAGGTGTGAGGGGGGCACTGAGTGTGTACAGGTGTGAGGGGGGCTGAGTGCGTACAGGTGTGAGGGGGGCACTGAGTGTGTACAGGTGTGAGGGGGGCTGAGTGCGTACAGGTGTGAGGGGGGCTGAGTGTGTACAGGTGTGAGGGGGGCTGAGTGTGCACAGGTGTGAGGGGGGCTGAGTGTGTACAGGTGTGAAGGGGCTGAGTGTGTACAGGTGTGAGGGGGGCTGAGTGTGTACAGGTGTGAAGAGGCTGAGTGTGTACAGGTGTGAGGGGGGGATGAGTGCGTACAGGTGTGAGGGGGGCTGAGTGTGTACAGGTGTGAGGGGGGCTGAGTGTGCACAGGTGTGAGGGGGGCTGAGTGTGTACAGGTGTGAGGGGGGCTGAGTGCGTACAGGTGTAAAGGGGCTGAGTGTATACAGGTGTGAGGGCGGCTGAGTGCGTACAGGTGTGAAGGGGCTGAGTGCATGCAGGTGTGAGGGGGGCTGAGTGCGTACAGGTGTGAGGGGGGCTGAGTGCGTACAGGTGTGAGGGGGGCTGAGTGCGTACAGGTGTGAGTGGGGCTGAGTGTGTACAGGTGTGAGGGGGGCTGAGTGTGTACAGGTGTGAGGGGGGCTGAGTGTGTACAGGTGTGAGGGGGGCTGAGTGTGTACAGGTTTGAGGGGGGCCGAGTGTGTACAGGTGTGAAGGGGGCTGAGTGTGTACAGGTGTGAGGGGGGCTTAGTGTGTACAGGTGTGAGGGGGGCTGAGTGCGTACAGGTGTGAGGGGGGCTGAGTGCGTACAGGTGTGAGTGGGGCTGAGTGTGTACAGGTTTGAGGGGGGCTGAGTGTGTACAGGTGTGAGGGGGGCTGAGTGTGTACAGGTTTGAGGGGGGCTGAGTGTGTACAGGTGTGAAGGGGGCTGAGTGTGTACAGGTGTGAGGGGGGCTTAGTGTGTACAGGTGTGAGGGGGGCTGAGTGTGCACAGGCTGATGCAGCTCACATAGTTCTGGTTGCAGGGGGAAGGCAGAGTAATATCATCTGCACTCCACTTCTTCCTGCAGGCCAGATGCTGGTTTGGGTGACATGCCAGTCACAGCTCAGCCACATGGAAAAGCTGCATTGCATGTAGCCTGCAGGGCTGCTCGGTGCTCATTGTGGACTGGTTTGGAGACAAGTTGTTAGACATCACAATGGTAAGTTGATAATGTTGATGGATGTGGGCCTGTGCTGTGACTGTCTCTTTTGCTGGATTGGGCTGTTTGTGACTGTTTGTATGTTGCATGGAGATGTCTCTATGCTGGGTTGGGATGTCTCTTTGCTATATGGGGTTGTTTCTTTGCTGAATTGGGACGTCTCCTTGCTGAATATTTGGGGATGTCTCTCTGTTGAATATATGGGGATGTCTCTGTTGGATTGGGCTATCTCTTTGCTATATATATGTTTTTGTTTTGTTTTAGAGATTTTTTTTATTTTCTTAGATATGCTATGGGAAGATAGATTGTGGGAGGGGGGGGGCATTGAAAAGGTAGTACAGTTAGTGTAAGGTCCTGCTCACAACAGTCTACTTTGCCGTGGTGGCAGGCTTCTTATTTTTCGGCCACAATATAATTCCTTACTATTAAATCTTGAAAGCACTGATGACTTTGAATACACTTTTCATTTTCATATAATAAGTTGTAAGAGTGTTAAAATAAAAGTGGGTGCACTGAAGGACTCGGTGGGGTGATCCGGTGGGACGGCCCTGAGGAATGTTGGTGGTCAGGCTGGGGGGTCCAAGCCCAAAGCTGTGTAAGGGGTCCAAAAATTTCTGATGGCTGCCCTGATGGCGGCAATGATAGTCCTAGACTGACTGGGTGTGCACTGTCCAAAAGAAAAGGAGGATGGTAGTAGAGGGGGCAGGGGCACAAAAGGGGGCTTGCAGAGGGTTCTGTATAATGCAGTATAAGGTTGGTATAGGTTTGGAATAAGTGAGGTATAAAGTTCATTATGGATTGGGTACACATGGTGTCCTGCTCCCAGGATGGATTGGGTACACATTGTGTCCTGCTCCCAGTACGGATTGGGTACACGTGGTGTCCTGCTCCCAGTACGGATTGGGTACACGTGGTGTCCTGCTCCCAGTACGGATTGGGTACACGTGGTGTCCTGCTCCCAGCATGGATTGGGTGCACATGCTGTCCTGCTCCCAGGATGGACTGGGTACACTTGGTGTCCTGCTCCCAGTATGGACTGGGTACACTTGGTGTCCTGCTCCCAGGACGGATTGGGTACACATGGTGTCCTGCTCCCAGGATGGATTGGGTACACTTGGTATCCTGTTCCCAGGATGGATTGGGTACACTTGGTGTCCTGCTCCCAGGATGGATTGGGTACACATGGTGTCCTGCTCCCAGGATGGATTGGGTACACTTGGTGTCCTGCTCCCAGGATGGATTGGGTACACAAGGTGTCCAGCTCCCAGGATGGATTGGGTACACAAGGTGTTCAGCTCCCAGGATGGATTGGGTGCACATGGTGTCCTGCTCCCAGTATGCACTGGGTACACTTGGTGTCCTGCTCCCAGGATGGATTGGGTACACATGGTGTCCTGCTCCCTGTATGGATTGGGTACACATGGTGTCCTGCTCCCTGTATGGATTGGGTACACATGGTGTCCTGCTCTCTGTATGGATTGGGTACACATGGTGTCCTGCTCCCAGGATGGATTGGGTACACATGGTGTCCTGCTCCCAGGATGGATTGGGTACACATGGTGTCCTGCTCTCAGGATGGATTGGGTACACATGGTGTCCTGCTTCCAGTGGCTCAGTTCCTGCTAGCAGTATCAGCAATGGATGAATATCCCTCTCACCAGTTCCAGGGATGCTGCAGTGATCTCTTGCTGTAGAAGGGGGGGCCCCTTGGTCCCTCGGTCTCTTTAGTTTCCCTGCTGCAGCTGTGCAGGTACTGTGATGCGGGCGGTGCTACTCTGCTCCCGGGTGTCCTCACTCCCAGTCTCAGGCTCTGATCTCCTTTGGTGTGATCTTCCGCTGGCAGGCAAATATCAAGGCAGAGGTACTCTCTCTCTAACTCCTTCGGTGCCAGGAGGAAAAGTTTCCCCAGACAGTTTAACCACTTGCCTACCAGGCACTTATACCCCCTTATTTACCAGGCCAATTTTCAGCTTTCAGCGCTGCCGCACTTTGATTGACAATTGCGCGGTCATGCAACATTGTACCCATATGAAATTTTGATCATTTTTTTCTCACAAATAGAGCTTTCTTTTGGTGGTATTTAATCGCCACTGGGCGCTTTACTTTTTGCGCTATAAATAAAAAATTGCCAAAAATTTGAAAAAAAAAAAAGTTTCTTTGTTTCTATTATAACATTTTTCAAACAGGTAATTTTTCTCCTTCACTGATGTGCATTGATGAGGCAGCACTGATGGGCACTGATAGGCGGCACTGATGGGCACTGATAGGCAGCACTAAAGGGCACTGATAGGCAGTACTAATGAGGTGGCACGGATAGCCGGCACTGATAGACAGCACTAATGAGGTGTCACGGATAGGCGGCACTAATATGCAGCACTGATAGGCGGCACTGATAGGTGACACTAATGATGGGTACTGATAGACGGCACTGACTGGCATCACTGCTGGGCACTGACTGGCGGCACTGACTGGCACAACCGCTGGGCACTGACTGGTGGCACTGACTGGCAGCACTGCTGGGCTGCACTGGTGGGCAGCACTGGTGGGTGGGCACAGGTGGGTGGCACTGGTGGGCACAGGTGGGTGGGCACAGGTGGGTGGCACTGCTGGGCACAGGTAGGTGGCACTTCTGGGCACAGGTGTGTGAAATTGCAGAGTGGCACAGGTGGGTGCACTGCTGGGCACAGGTGGGCGGAGCTAGTGGGCGCACTGCAGGGCACAGGTGGGCGGAACTTGCGGGTGGCACTGCTGGGCACCGATCATCAGGGCACTGATCATCAGTGCCCTGATGATCGGTGCCGATCCCCGCTCTGACAACTGCCGGTTCTCGGCAGTACTTTCCTCACGATCTGACAGCATGAGGAAAGTGCAGCCGAGAACCGGCACTTGCATTTCCCTCTGATCAGCGTGTCATTGGACACCGCTGATCAGGTGGTAAAAGGCCGCTGTGATTGGCCTTTTACCACATCACGTGATCAGCTGTGTCCGTAGGACACAGCGATCACGGAGATCGCCGGGTGCGCGCCCCCTGGGGCGCGCAGGAGAGCGCGTTCTGGGGGGACGTCATATGACGTCCACTCAGAACTGGCCGGCCGCAGTGCAGCCGTCATTCGGCTCTCTGCGGTCGGCAACAAGTTAATAAAAATCATCTCCCCATTTCCTACTGCCTATTAGGACTTGTATTGTAAGGAGTCCATTCATCTCATTATATGACTGCCATCCAGGGGCGGACTGACCATTTGGAAACTCTGGCACTGCCCGAGGGCCCGGGGTCAGTAGGGGGCCCCATGAGATGCCCCTGGTACCTTTTTCATAGGCTTTTTTGAGTTTGGGCAAGGACACAGGGGCCCCATGATCCCCTATTGCCTGGGGGCCCTATGAGTTGTCAGTCCGCCCCTGCAGCCATCTCAAACTACAACTCCCGGGATTCTCAGCGGTCTGCATAGATGTCTAAAGGCTCGAGAGAAGATAAAAAGACAATGTAATGTAACAGAAGTTTCCAGAACTGGACACAGTATTCTACTTGAGGTCTAACTAGAGATCTATATAGAGGAATCACGACCTTCTTCTGGGGATCCCTCTAGAGATAATTAGAGATCTATAAAGATGATTCTGCTCTCTCCTGGCTCTCATCCTACCTGTCACAACGCTCTTTCAGCGTTACCTATAATGCTACCACCTCCCCCTCACTCCCCCTCTCTGTTGGGGTCCCTCAAGGCTCTGTCCTTGGGCCCCTTCTCTTCTCCATCTACACCTCCTCCCTTGGCCAACTCATACACTCTCACGGCTTCAACTACCACCTCTATGCCGACGACACACAAATCTATCTCTCAACCCCCCACCTCACCCCTTCGGTCTCTGCCCAAATCACACACCTACTGAGCGACATATCAGATTGGATGTCGCTCCACTTCCTTAAACTGAATCTCTCCAAAACCGAGCTCCTTGTCTTCCCCCCAGCCCGAACCCCACCCCCCATTGACTTCTACATCACATCCAACAAAGCCAATATCAAACCCGCTCTGCAGGCCAGAGTACTTGGTGTCATTCTGGACTCCAACCTATCCTTCCAGCCCCAAGTCCAATCTTTAACAAACTCGTGCAGACTCCACCTCCGCAACATCGCCAAAATCCGCACGTTCCTAACCCCAGAAACCACTAAACAGCTCATCCACTCCCTCATCATATCACGACTCGACTACTGCAACTCCCTCCTCACTGGCCTGCCTCGCCGCTGGCTATCCCCGCTTCAGTCGATCCTGAATACGGCTGCCAGACTCATTCACCTTTCCAACCGCTCCATTTCCGCCACCCCCCTCTGCCAATCCCTCCACTGGCTTCCGATTGCGCAACGGATCAAATTTAAAATCCTAACACTGACGTACAAAGCTGTCCACCATACTGCCCCGAACTACATCACTGACCTAATATCCAAGTACCGCCCAACACGCACACTCCGCTCCTCACAAGACCTCCTTCTCTCTAGTTCCCTGGTCTCCTCCTCCCATGCCCGCCTCCAGGACTTCTCCAGGGTGTCACCCATCCTCTGGAACTCCCTGCCCCAACCCATCAGATTATCACCTACTCTCCTCTCCTTTAGGCGCACCCTGAAAACCCATCTCTTCAGGGAAGCCTACCTCACCCCCTGCTAACTTGCTGACCTCCTCCACTCTTCCTACCACTCCATCCCCCACAGCTATCTCCTCCTGTACCACTATCCCATCCCTTCTAGATTGTAAGCTCGAAAGAGCAGGGCCCTCGATCCCCTCATGTTTTGCATTGTATTGGTATTGTTCTGTCACATGTTCTGTCCCCCTTTGTAATGTACAGCGCTGAGTGAACTATTGGCGCTTTATAAATACTGTATAATATAATAATAATGAAGCAAGGCCTTCTTAGTTTTGCCGGAGATCCATCCAGTGGTAATTAAAGATCTATATAGAAGAATCCGGACCTCCTTCCTCCTCCTGGTAATCCTTTTAGCGATATAAAGATCTATATAGAGGAATCGGAACCTCCTTCCTCCTGCCGGTGACCCCTCTAGTGATATAAAGATCTATATAGAGGAATCAGGACCTCCTTCCTCCTGCTGGTGATCCTTCTAGTGATATAAAGATCTATATACAGTTGCAAGAAAACGTATGTGAACCCCTTGGGATTCCGTGGAGTTTTGCATGAATTGGGCATAAAATGTGCTCTGAACGTCATCTAAGTCACAACAATAGAAGAACACAGTCTGCTGAACATAATACTACACAAACATTAGATGTTGCCATGGTTTAATTGCACATAACATGTAAACATTCACAGTGCAGGGAGGAAAAAGTATGTGAACCTTTGGACTTAATAACTAGTTGACCCTCCTTTGGCAGCAATAACTTCAACCAAACGTTTCCTGTAGTTGCAGATTATTAAGGCATTATTTTACAAACTGATATTAAGAACTGGCTGACCATGCTGTGCAGCATATATACCGCTTATCAAAAGTACACGGCTCAAAAAAATGAAAGGAACACTTTGAAAACACATCAGATCTCAATGGGGAGAAATCTCCTGCTGGATCTCTATACTGACATGGACGGGGTAACGTGTTAGGAACGTAAGGACACCCCATGAAAGTGATCGACCGACAGAGGACTGAATTCAAAGACACCCCGAAAATCAAAGTGAAAAAATGATGCAGCAGGCGAGTCCATTTGGCTGAAATTTCATTGCAGCAACTTTCATTGCAGGATGGTGTCCTGGGGTATTTCCTCCCAGATCTGGACCAAGGCATCACTGAGCTCCTGGACAGTCTGAGGTACAATCTGGCGGTGTCGAATGGACCGAAACATGACATCCCAGAGGTGTTCTATTGGATTTAGGTCAGGTGAGTGTGGGGGCCATTCAATGGTATCAATTCCTTCATCCTCCAGGATCTGCCTGCATACTCTCGTCACATGAGGCCGGGCATTGTCGTGCACCAGGAGGAACCTAGGACCCACTGCACCAGGAGGAACCCAGGACCCACTGCACCAGGAGGAACCCAGGGCCCTCTGCACCAGGAGGAACCCAGGACCCTCTGCACCAGGAGGAACCCAGGGCCCTCTGCACCAGGAGGAACCCAGGACCCTCTGCACCAGGAGGAACCCAGGGCCCTCTGCACCAGGAGGAACCCAGGGCCCTCTGCGCCAGGAGGAACCCAGGGCCCTCTGCGCCAGGAGGAACCCAGGACCCTCTGCGCCAGGAGGAACCCAGGACCCTCTGCACCAGGAGGAACCCAGGGCCCTCTGCACCAGGAGGAACCCAGGACCCTCTGCACCAGGAGGAACCCAGGGCCCTCTGCACCAGGAGGAACCCAGGACCCTCTGCACCAGGAGGAATCCAGGACCCTCTGCACCAGGAGGAACCCAGGACCCACTGCACCAGGAGGAACCCAGGACCCTCTGCACCAGGAGGAACCCAGGACCCTCTGCACCAGGAGGAACCCAGGACCCTCTGCACCAGGAGGAACCGAGGACCCACTGCACCAGGAGGAACCCAGGACCCACTGCACCAGCATAAGGTCTGCCAATGGGTCCAAGGACTTCATCCCAATACCTAATGGTAGTCAGCATGCCATTGTCTAGCCTGTAGAGGTCTGTGCATCTCTCCATGGATATGCCTCCCCAGACCATCACTGACCCACCACCAAAACGGTCATGCTGAACCATGTTACAGGCAGCAGAACGTTCTCCACGGCTTCTCCAGACCCTTTCACGTCTGTCACATGTGCTCAGGGTGAACCTGCTCTCATCTATGAAAAGCACAGGGTGCCAGTGGTGGACCTGCCAATTCTGGTGTTCAATGGCAAATGCCAATCAAGCTCTATGGTGCCGGGCAGTGAGCACAGGGCCCACTAGAGGATGTCGGGCCCTCAGGCCACCCTCATGAAGTCTGTTTCTGATTGTTTGGTCAGAGATATTCCCACCAGTGGCCTGCTGGAGGTCATTTTGTAGGGCTCTGGCAGTGCTCATCCTGTTCCTCCTTGCACAAAGGAGCAGATACCGGTCCTGCTGATGGGTTAGGGACCTTCTACGGCCCTGTCCAGCTCTCCTAGAGTAACTGCCTGTCTCCTGGAATCTCCTCCATGCTCTTGAGACTGTGCTGGGAGATACCAGTAGTTGTAATAGCTATAATATTAGATGTGGCAGTTTTAGTAGAAGAAATCATATTAAAAATATTAGTAGTTGTAGTAAGAGTAGCAGTTGTGATAGAATTAGTAGTGGTAGTAGTAGTAGCTGTAATTATAGCAATAATAATAGTAGTAGCAATAAAAGTAGCTATAGTATTGGTGGTAGTAGTAACAGTAGTTATAGTAGCAGCAGTGGTAGCAGTAGATATTGTAGTCATGGTAGTAGTAGCAGTAGTTACAGCAGTAGTTCTAGTAGTATTAGTAGCAGCAGTAGATAGAGTGATGATGGTGATAGTAGCAGTAGTTATAGTAGCTGTGTTGGCAGTGGCAATAGTTATAGCAGACACAGTAGTAGTTGCAGTAGTTAGAGTAATGATGCTAGTAGTAGTAGCAGTGGTTATAGTAGTAAAAGTGGTAGCAACGCTTATGGTAGTGGTGGTAGTATTAGCAGTAGGTATAGTAGTAGAAGTGGTAGTTGAAGTAACATTAGTAGTAGTGACAGCAGCACTTATAGTAGTGGTGGTAGTAGTAGCAGTAGGTATAGTAGTAGAAGTGGTAGTTGTTGCAACATTAGTAGTAGTAGTAGTAGAAGCAGTTATAGTGGTGGTAGTATTAGTGTTAGCAGTAGGTATAGTAGTAGAAGTGGTAGTTGTTGTAACAGTAGTACTGGTAGCAGCACTTATAGTAGTGGTGGTAGTATTAGCAGTAGGTGTAGTAGTAGAAGTGGTAGTTGTTGCAACATTAGTAGTAGTGATAGCAGCACTTATAGTAGTGGTGGTAGTATTAGCAGTAAGTATAGTAGTAGAAGTGGAAGTTGTAGTAACCTTAGCAGTAGTGGTAGCAGCACTTATAGTAGTGGTGGTAGTATTAGCAGTGGGTATAGTAGTAGAAGTGGTAGTTGAAGTAACATTAGTAGTAGTGACAGAAGCAGTTATAGAAGTGGTGGTAGTATTAGCAGTAGGCATAGTAGTAGAAGTGGTAGTTGAAGTAACATTAGTAGTAGAGGTAACAGCAGTTATAGTAGTGGTGGTAGTATTAGCAGTAGGTATAGTAGTAGAAGTGGCAGTTGAAGTAACATTAGTAGTAGTAGTAGCAGCACTTATAGTAGTGGTGGTAGTATTAGCAGTGGGTATAGTAGTAGAAGTGGTAGTTGAAGTAACATTAATAGTAGTGACAGAAGCAGTTATAGTAGTGGTGGTAGTATTAGCAGTAGGTATAGTAGTAGAAGTGGTAGTTGAAGTAACATTAGTAGTAGTGGCAGAAGCAGGTGTAGTAGTAATAGTAGTAGTGGCAGCAGCAGCAGCAGTATTTATAGCAACATTGGTAGTATTAGTTATAATAGTGGTGGTAATGGCAGTTATAGTAGTAGCCATAGTAACAGTAGTTATAGAAGTGGTGGTAGTATTAGCATTAGGTATAGTAGTAGAAGTGGTAGTTGAAGTAACATTAGTAGTAGTGGCAGAAGCAGTTATAGTAGTAATAGTAGTAGTACTAGCAGTATTTATAGTAGCATTGGTAGTATTAGTTATAATAGTGGGGGTAATGGCAGTTATAGTAGTAGCCATAGTAACAGTAGTTATAGAAGTGGTGGTAGTATTACCAGTAGGTATAGTAGTAGAAGTGGTAGTTGAAGTAACATTAGTAGTAGTGGCAGAAGCAGTTATAGTAGTAATAGTAGTAGTACTAGCAGTATTTATAGTTGCATTGGTAGTATTAGCTATAATAGTGGTGGTAATGGCAGTTATAGTAGTAGTCATAGTAACAGTAGTTATAGAAGTGGTGGTAGTAGTGGTAACCAAACTATTAGTAGTAATGGTAGCCAATATATTAGTAGTAATGGTAGCAGCAGTTATAGAAAAGATAGTAGTAGTTGCAGTAATTATAGTAGTGATAATGGCAGCAATAATATAAGAAGACATCATAGTTATGTTAACAGCAATCACAGATATTGTAACACTAGTAGTGATAGCAACAACAGGAGTAGTAGTAGTAATGGAAGCAATAGTACAGGTAGCAATACTAGTAATAGTTGCCCTGGTATAGCTAGTTCTACTAGTGGTGGTAGCAATAATTACAGCATCTAGAATCTTGGTGCTATGCTTACTTGCAGTACTACTACTGGTACCAAATGTGGTAGTAATTAGAGGAATTATTATAACTGGAATTAATCAAAGTAGTAATAAAAGTAGTATGAACAATAAAATCAGTTGTAGTAAGTAGTAGTAGTAGTTTCTGCATGGCGACCACTTCCTGTTATCTCACATATATATTCTTATTATTATAGCCAAATTTACCCCCCTAACTCCTCCCACAGTTCTTACACTACATAGACAGTAATATACCGAAACGTGCGGATTGTTCCCCATTGGTGTGCTATTACTTTGTGGAACGTTTCGCCGAATGGTTCACAAAATATCGCCGTTTCTGTGGTGAAATTGGTCCCATAGGAATGAATGGCGGAATGTTCAAAACAAGAGTGGGAGCTGACAAAAGCTAGAGTGTGAGCTGAAAAATCAGGACATGATTTCTAAACTGCCATCACTCCCTCATTTTCAAGCCCACCTACACAAATCTTATATCAAAACGTTTAGCTATCCCTGCTGACACTAACAATGTCCACGGCTAAGCCATAGTCCTGATAGTTTTCACAATATAACCATTTGTTTGCAACTCACGCCGCCAATTGACATTCGTTGAAACTCCACTCTAGCCACCTCAAATTTGAAGGGCAATTTCTAAACTGCGACTGTGCCTTCATTTTTAATATTTCAGAGACATACTATGCATCAACATGTAGGTCTGGGTCTTGTGATTCTCACAATATAAAGCTCTTCGGTGTAGGACTTTTAGTTTTAAAACAACAACCGTTTGAAGATGGCACTAGCCAGTGAAGTGAGCAAGTTGGAGCAGTTTGTTTTTAACCGCTCTTCTCTGCCCTTGCTGTAGAGTGAGTTGCCATAGGAACCCAGGTGTGTGAGCAGGCAGCAGAGTGACAAAAGCTACTCCGCCCAGTTACCCCGCCCACTCCACCCAGTTACTCCACCCACTCTGCCCAGTTACTCCGCCCACTCCAGTTGTAGACTACTGGTGGAGGCAAGAACACTTTACACAATTTCCCCAGAAATTGTAGATTTTCTAGTTATCATTATTATTATTATTATTATTTTTTTTTTTTAAACTCTTAGTATTTGTAGTACACGAGCTACTAGCAGTAGTAGTAATAATAGTAACAGAAGTATTACAGAAGTAGTAATGGCAATTTTATGAATTATCTCATTGGTCATTGGCCTGAAGTCTGTCATTCTCCTTTGTTAATTACTGATCGGTAGACCTTGCTGTCCAGCCCTGATTATTGTTACCTTGATTGAATGCATGCCGTTTAATACTCCATTCGTGGATATACTATATGGTGCAAATTTTGAATAAATAAAATAATTACAACAATTATTTAAGCAATGGTGATAGCAATAGTAAAAGAAGTAAAAAAAATAAATATTGGGTATAATTCTACTAACACCATTACAGTAGTGGTGGTAGTCATTGAAGTAGTGCTGGTGGATTAATTAGAAAGTGCTGATTTTGTTGCTGTTGTAGTATTAATTATATTATGAACCCCAAAATGACAAACGTAAAACAAATATTAACGCTTGAACCCAGTTCTGCAACTTCAGCATGTGCTAGTAAAATTGTACACATCATCGCAGCAAGCAACTGGCATATCTTGTTTGTTCTGGACAAATTGGGCTGAATGTTAATGGATGTCTCCTAATTAACGATTTGAATTTTTCCGCACAATATGCGATTAAATATCACTCAATATAAAGTTAATTATCACACAGTATAGCAGGTGTCAATACATAAAACTAATAAACAAGTGCAGCACTATACATTCAAAAGCACTAATAACCGTACAAAATAATACATAAAAAATTAATGTCCAATAATGTGCAAAAAAAAATTAACAAAAAGTCTTTAGTGTAAAATGAAAGTTCAAATAATTCCAAAAAAAAATTGTGTTGATACACAAAAATAATAAACAACAAAGTGCAGCGCTATACATTCAAAAGCACTAATAACCATACAAAATAATACATAAAAAAAATGAATGTCCAATAATGTGCAAAAAAAAATGTAATAAAAAGTCTTTAGTGTAAAATGAAAGTTCAAATAATTCCAGAAAAAATTGTTTCGATACACAAAAATAATAAACAACAAAGTGCAGCGCTATACATTGAAAAGTACTAATAACCGTACAAAATAATACATAAAAAAAAATGAATGTCCAATAATGTGCAAAAAAAAAATTAATAAACAAAAAGTCTTTAGTGTAAAATGAAAGTTCAAATAATTCCAGAAAAAAATGTGTCAATACACAAAAAAAAAAAAACAAAGTGCAGCGCTATACATTGAAAAGTACTAATAACCGTACAAAATAATACATAAAAAAAATGTAATGTCCAATAATGTGAAAAAAAAAAATTAATAAACAAAAAGTCTTTAGTGTAAAATGAAAGTTCAAATAATTCCAGAAAAAAATGTGTCGATACACAAAAATAATAAACAACAAAGTGCAGCGCTATACATTCAAAAGTACTAATAACCGTACAAAATAATACATTAAAAAAATGTAATGTCCAATGATGTGAAAAAAAAATTAATAAACAAAAAAGTGCAGCGCTATACATTGAAAAGTACTTATAACCATACAAAATAATACATAACAAAAATTTATGTCAAATAATATGCAAAAAAAAAATTAATAAACAAAAAGTCTTTAGTGTAAAATGAAAGTTCAAATAATTCCAGAAAAAATTGTTTCGATACACAAAAATAATAAACAACAAAGTGCAGCGCTATACATTCAAAAGTACTAATAACCGTACAAAATAATACATAAAAAAAAATGAATGTCCAATAATGTGCAAAAAAAAAAAATAATAAGCAAAAAGCCTTTAGTGTAAAATGAAAGTTCAAATAATTCCAGAAAAAATTGTTTCGATACACAAAAATAATAAACAACAAAGTGCAGCGCTATACATTCAAAAGTACTAACAACCATACAAAATAATACATAAAAAAAATGAATGTCCAATAATGTGCAAAAAAAATGTAATAAAAAGTCTTTAGTGTAAAATGAAAGTTCAAATAATTCCAGAAAAAATTGTTTCGATACACAAAAATAATAAACAACAAAGTGCAGCGCTATACATTCAAAAGCACTAATAACCGTACAAAATAATACATAAAAAAATGTAATGTCCAATAATGTGCAAAAAAAAATGAATAAAAAAAAAGTCTTTAGTGTAAAATGAAAGTTTAAATAATTCCAGAAAAAATTGTGTTGATACACAAAACTAATAAACAAAAAAGTGCAGCGCTATACATTCAAAAGTACTAATAACCGTACAAAATAATACATAAAAAAAATGTAATGTCCAATAATGTGAAAAAAAAAAATTAATAAACAAAAAGTCTTTAGTGTAAAATGAAAGTTCAAATAATTCCAGAAAAAAATGTGTCGATACACAAAAATAATAAACAGCAAAGTGCAGCGCTATACATTCAAAAGTACTAATAACTGTACAAAATAATACATAAAAAAATGTAATGTCCAATGATGTGAAAAAAAAAATTAATAAACAAAAAAGTGCAGCGCTATACATTCAAAAGTACTAATAACCGTACAAAATAATACACAAAAAAATTAATGTCCAATAATGTGCAAAAAAAAATAAATAATAAGCAAAAAGCCTTTAGTGTAAAATGAAAGTTCAAATAATTCCAGAAAAAAATGTGTCGATACACAAAAATAATAAACAACAAAGTGCAGCGCTATACATTCAAAAGCACTAATAACCGTACAAAATAATACATAAAAAAATGTAATGTCCAATAATGTGAAAAAAAAAAGAATAAAAAAAAGCCTTTAGTGTAAAATGAAAGTTCAAATAATTCCAGAAAAAAATGTGTAGATACACAAAAATAATAAACAACAAAGTGCAGCGCTATACATTGAAAAGTACTAATAACCGTACAAAATAATACATTAAAAAAATTAATGTCCAACAATGTACAAAAAAAAATTAATAAACAAAAAGTCTTTAGTGTAAAATGAAAGTTCAAATAATTCTAGAAAAAATTGTGTTGATACACAAAACTAATAAACAAAAAAGTGCAGCGCTATACATTCAAAAGTACTAATAACCGTACAAAATAATACATAAAAAAAAATGTAATGTCCAATAATGTGAAAAATTTTTTTTATAAAAAGTCTTTAGTGTAAAATGAAAGTTCAAATAATGCCAGAAAAATTGTGTCAATACAAAAACTAATAAACAAAAAAGTGCAGCGCTATACATTCAAAAGTACTAATAACCGTACAAAATAATGCATAAAAAAATGTAATGTCCAATAATGTGAAAAAAAAATTAATAAAAAGTCTTTTGTGTAAAATGAAAGTTCAAATAATTCCACAAAAAAATGTGTTGATACACAAAAATAATAAACAACAAAGTGCAGCGCTATACATTCAAAAGTACTAATAACCGTACAAAATAATACATAAAAAAATTAATGTCCAATAATGTACAAAAAAAAAATTAATAAACAAAAAGTCTTTAGTGTAAAATGAAAGTTCAAATAATTCCAGAAAAAAATGTGTTGATACACAAAAATAATAAACAAAAAAGTGCAGCGCTATACATTGAAAAGTACTAATAACTGTACAAAATAATACAGAAAAAAAATTAATGTCCAATAATGTGCAAAAAAAAAAATGAATAAACAAAAAGTCTTTAGTGTAAAATGAAAGTTCAAATAATTCCAGAAAAAAGTGTGTTGATACACAAAAATAATAAACAACAAACTGCAGCGTTATACATTCAAAAGTACTAATAACCGTACAAAATAATACATAAAAAAATGTAATGTCCAATAATGTGCAAAAAAAAAAAAAAAATAAGCAAAAAGCCTTTAGTGTAAAATGAAAGTTCAAATAATTCCACAAAAAAATGTGTTGATACACAAAAATAATAAACAACAAACTGCAGCGTTATACATTGAAAAATACTAATAACCGTACAAAATAATACATAAAAGAAATTAATGTCCAATAATGTGCAAAAAAAAAAATTAATAAACAAAAAGTCTTTAGTGTAAAATGAAAGTTCAAATAATTCTAGAAAAAATTGTGGTGATACACAAAACTAATAAACAAAAAAGTGCAGCGCTATACATTGAAAAGTACTAATAACCGTACAAAATAATACATAAAAAAAAATGTAATGTCCAATAATGTGAAAAAAAATTAATAAAAAGTCTTTTGTGTAAAATGAAAGTTCAAATAATTCCAGAAAAAAGTGTGTTGATACACAAAAATAATAAACAACAAAGTGCAGCGCTATACATTCAAAAGTACTAATAACCGTACAAAATAATACATTAAAAAAATGAATGTCCAATAATGTGCAAAAAAAAAAAATTAATAAGCAAAAAGTCTTTAGTGTAAAATGAAAGTTCAAATAATTCCAGAAAAAATTGTGATTCCAAAAAAAATATATATATGCAAAATATGTACCAAAAAATACAGACAAATAAAAAATAAACTTTCTTGAGGATCCACCATCACCAGCACCTCAAAAAATACTGCCGCTTACCAGACATTAAATTTTTTTTTATGTATTATTTTGTATGGTTATTAGTACATTTGAATGTATAGTGCTGCACTTTTTTATTAATGGATATCTCCTATTTTTTTTTTAATCAAAGAAAATCTGGTCCAAAAATAAAATAATATAACTGTTTATCTTATCTTAATGTATATTACCATAATCCATCACAAAAATAAATAAATAAATTCTTGTACTACTGATATATACCCCATGTGTGCGGTATTTGTTGTTTGTACTCTTTTCTTTTTCTTTTATACAAAAAATCTAGTCCAAAATGTAAAATAATATAATTTAATATAACAATATAATTGCTCTTACCATAACCCATCACAAGAAATAAGTAAATAAATTCTTCTACTACTTACTTGTATGGGGATACCACATACTGTATGTGTGTGTTATTTGTTGTTTGTACTCATAGTAGGGCTCAGAAACAATAGTGTGCATTTTGCTTCTTTTTTTTTTTTTTTAAATCTTACCCAATACAAAGTAACACTAACATCGGCATCAGAAAGGTGTTAAGCTGTCATAGTTGTGATCTTGTTGTTGGTATTATTAATATTACTATTAGGTAGCAGTGAAGGTGTTGTTTCTTCTTCTTATTCTTATTATTTTTAATTATTATTTTAAGTATTATTTTAATATTATTATTTTAGAATTAATTATATTGTTATTAAAGTCATAGTAGTAATATTGCTATTATGATGATTTTTTTTTAGTAGTGATATTGTTGTTATCATAATTACCATGTGGTGGTAGTAGTAGCAGTAGTGCTATTGTTTGTAGTCGTTGTAGGGCCCAGAAACAATTGTGTACATTTAGCTTTTTTTTTTACCTTACTCAATACAAATTGACACTAACACTGGCACCAGAAAGGTGCTAAGCAGTCGTAGTTGTGATATTATTGTTGGTATTATTATTATTATTATTATTATTATTATGTAGCAGTGATAGTGTTGTTTTTTTATTATTATTATTATTATTATTATTATTATTATCATTATTACTATTATTTTGTTCTTTATGATGAGGATTATTAATCATATTATTATTAGTAATAGTCATAGTAGTAATTATAGTTATTATTTTTCATAACTGTAAAAGTAGAGATATTGTTGTTATTATTATTGCTAAGCGGTTTTTACCTTACCTAAAACAAACTGACATTAAACCGGCACTGACTGCAAGAAGATTTTAAGCAGTAGTAGTAGTAGTGATATTGTTGTTGATATTATTATCATTATGTAACAATAATAGTGTTTTTCTTTTTAGTATGGTTATTATTATTATTATTATTATTATTAATAATATTAATATTTTGTTTGTTCCACTATTATTTTATTTAGCAGTTATATTGTTATTATTAATAAATAATCATAGTAGTAACATTGCTATTATGATTATTTTATTTTATATATATATATATATATATATATATATATATATTTTAACAGCAGAAGTAGTGATATTGTTGTTGATATTATTATCATTATGTAACAATAATAGTGTTTTTCTTTTTAGTGTGGGTATTATTATTATAAATATTATTATTATTCATAATAATATTAATAATATTTTGTTTGTTCCACTATTATTTTATTTAGCAGTGATATTGTTATTATTAATAAATAGTCATAGTAGTAACATTGCTATTATGATTATTTTATTATATATATATTTTAACAGCAGAAGTAGTGATATTGTTGTTGATATTATTATCATTATTTAACAATAATAGTGTTTTTCTTTTTAGTATGGTTATTATTATTATTATTATTATTATTAATAATAATAATAATAATAATAATAATAATAATTTGTTTGTTTCATTATTATTTTATTTAGCAGTGATATTGTTATTATTAATAAATAGTCATAGTAGTAACATTGCTGTTATGATTATTTTATTATATATATTTTAACAGTAGAAGTAGTGATATTGTTGTTGATATTATTATCATTATTTAATAATAATAGTGTTTTTCTTTTTAGTATGGTTACTATTATTATTAATAATAATAATAATATTAATAATAATATTTTGTTTGTTCCATTATTATTTTTTTTAGCAGTGATATTGTTATTATTAATAAATAGTCATGGTAGTAACATTGCTGTTATGATTATTTTATTATATATATTTTAACAGTAGAAGTAGTGATATTGTTGTTGATATTATTAGCATTATTTAACAACAATAGTGATTTTCTTTTTAGTATGGTTATTATTATTATTATTATTATGTAGCAGTGATAGTGTTATTATTATTATCATTATTACTATTATTTAATTTTTTTTATGATGAGGATTATTAATCATATTGTTATTATTAGTAATAGTCATAGTAGTAATTATGGTTATTATTTTTCATAACTGTAAAAGTAGAGATAGTGTTGTTATTATTATTGCTAAGCGGTTCTTACCTTACTTAAAACAAACTGACATTAAACCGGCACTGACTGCAAGAAGGTTTTAAGCAGTAGTAGTAGTAGTGATATTGTTGTTGATATTATTATCATTATGAAACAATAATAGTGTTTTTCTTTTTAATGTGGTTATTATTATTATTATTATTAATAATAATAATAATAATAATAATATAATAATAATAATAATAATATTTTGTTTGTGCCACTATTATTTTATTTAGCAGTGATATTGTTATTATTAATAAATAGTCATAGTAGTAACATTGCTATTATGATTATTTTATTATATATATTTTAACAGCAGAAGTAGTAATATTGTTGTTGATATTATTATCATTATGTAACAATAATAGTGTTTTTTTCTTTTTAGTGTGGTTATTTTTATAATTATTATTAATAAAAATAATAATAATAATAATATTTTGTTTGTTCCATTATTATTTTATTTAGAAGTGATATTGTTATTATTAATAAATATTCATAGTAGTAACATTGCTGTTATGAATATTTTATTATATATATTTTAACAGTAGAAGTAATTATATTGTCGTTGTTTTTATTATTATTGCTAAGTGGTAGTAGAAGTTGTATCGTATTATTCTTTTATCAGTAGTCATGGTGGCAGTACCAATAGTACTGGTTGCAGCAAAAGTTGTACCAGTGGAGGCATCATTTTCTGGGGGACAGTATTGACTGTTCTCCTTGACCAATAACAACGCACAGCAAGGTGTTTTTAATTTAACCAGTCCATCGAAATGCCTTTATTGTAGGAATCAGAAAATTACAATGTATTTCAAACCAAGGAAAATTCTGCTTTTTGCTGTCTGCCCCATCAATCCATCTCCACATCATCACATCAGTCCACATGTCCACTCTTTTACAGGTTTCTTAAAAACACTTGCTGGGTCACATCCATAATTTAATACAAGTCGAAACATCCAAAAAGCTCCCAATAAAATCTGCAAATCATAGTGCTCTGGATGTCACCTTCTCTGTCTTTTCCATGGTTGTCTTCAATATAACCTACTTGTGAGTTCTTTAAAAGCAGAATTATTTAGTATTGATTCCACCAGTGTATATGAAAAAAAAAAAACACCTAAGACTTGATCTTTTTGCTTCGAATCCTACAATACATCATCGATATAACGTGCCACAGGAAAAATGCTGATAAAGTATGTTATCAGGCTTGCAAAGGTATACTGGATGAAAATGTGATTTATGAATCAGCTGCATGTGACCCACATGTATCATACTGGGGAATCACTTACTTTCTGTTGAACCCAAGTATTCATCTATGATCAAATAAGCGTGGATGGTGACAGACCTCCGTTTCTAGGCAATGACCAGCAACATTTTTTAAACAAAGCCACATGTTACAGAGTATTTCCCATGATGTTCAAACAATTTTACATTGGAAAATCAAATTTGAAAATTATTTTTGTGTTAAATTGGGACAACCATAAAGGATTGTTTTCGTTTTTATTGGCATTTTAAACTTGTCTTCCAAATAGAAATGCAGTATCTAAAGCAGATTTTCTCAACCTATTTTTTTCTCTTTAACTTTTTTTTTTGCACCGAAATTGTGTGTTTGAAAATACATTTAAAAAAAAAGTCCATATTTTTGCTTGAAAATAAATTTAAAAAAAAAGTCCATATTTTAAGGCCTGAAGTAATTTAGCAAGAGTCATACGGATATAGCATAAAGTTTAAAAAAATTTAAATTAAATTTAAAAACGTAGTTAAAAAAACTCAAGTTTGAAAATTTAAAAATAAAGTAAAAAAAAACAAAATTTTTTAAATTTAAAAATAAAGTAAAAAAAGAAATTTTTTTTTAAAATTTAAAAATAAAGTTTAAAAAAATCAGGTTGAGGAAGTCTGATCTAGAATATGAATCTACTTATGGACACACAAAATTGTCAAATGTGAGACTATAAATATAGATATGGATATATAATTGCATGGGGGGGGGTTGTTTTTGTTTTTTTTTTTTTTTTTTTACTTTTCTTTTGTGTGTGCTATTAATTAAAAAGTGTTACAAGTGATTAAGACTATAATCAATGACATCACCAGTCTCAGATTAAAACAATACAATTTACTGGAGATTATCGCAGAATAAGTATTACTCAGGTATCATATTATATATAAAGAATTTTCAGAATACACTATCGGGATTATTCAATAACACACCCCAAACCTCTCAGCGTTTAATGGGCGACTTTCAGATGCAAAACAATACAGCAACATTTTGCAGATAATGTACAAAACAGAACAGCAGAACTGTCCCAATTGTATCTGTTGTTGTTGTTTTTTTTGTTTTTTTTTTTACAAATAATAGAATGTTATCATACAGGAATTATGTTCTCTTAATTTCATTCTTTTTTAAAAATTGGTGTACATAGAGCTTTCAGCGATGGTGTGATGGAAATACAAGCAAACAAGAGCCCCTGTTGGCCAATCTTTAGTACAAAATTTGCTACAATTTTTTTTTTTTTTTCAACAAAAATACCTTCTGACCTGGGGGGTACCCTTACTTCAATCAGGATGAATTAAGACTGAACTCATGTTTCAGAATAATGTTGCTTCGAAGGCACTGCATCCGTAGTACAGAGCACAGAATTTGTTTTTCCCCAAGGTCTTTTCAGTTTCACAGAACCAATGAAAATTTTTATTTTGAGACAGTTCTACAGCGCAGCAATTTTTTTTGTAAAATCACACTTAAAAGCACCCTCTACATTCAAATACATGTTAACTTCCATGCGTGGTAAAATAAACACATTTAGGATGCATGAGTTATTTTTACCTACTCTGTGATGTCGACTTTTTTTTTAATATCAAGGTTGAGTGTGGGAATGCAACGACTTATGGCTGAACTAGTGGAGGAATATTTTACAGTTCCATGGAAGGAACCAAAGAATAGCTAACGATACTGGAAATGATCGAAAAATATCAAAGGACCTTCCCAGTAACCTACCTACAAGATGAAGGGCCCTTGAACCTTCAAAGTTTGTATTTATTTCTACTACACTTGTCATCGTGGCGGGCCAAAGCCGATTCAATGCTATGTTGCATTGATTCTATGGGCTGAGGCTTTTTTTTTTTGGTTTATTTTATATATCAGACTTTTAGAATTTTTGCAAAATGTGCGTTTTTGAATGAGCTCTTCACAACGGAGGTTTGCATTTGACAACTTCTTTACTAACCTCCAATGTTTACTTTTCTTGAAGGTTTAGTTTTAGCTTTTTTGAATTTTGATCTGCAAAAAAAGCTCCATCTTGACCCATGCAAACCCTTCCCCCCAAAAAAAACAAAAACAAACCCCCCCAAAAAACTAACAAAAAACTAACAATGGAGGTTTGCATTCAGCAATGTCTTAACCAATACTGACCTCAAAAATTTAGTATTCTTAACTTGGACGCAGATCAAGCTTTAGTTGCAACTTTTTTGAACTCTGGTCTACAAAAAGCTCCATCTTGACCCATGCAAACCCCCCCCAAAAAAAATCCAAAACCAAAAAAACTAACAGTGGAGGTTTGCATTCAGCAATGTCTTAACCAGTACTGACCTCAAAAATGTAATATTCTTAACTTGGAGGCAGATTTAGCTTTAGTTGCAACTTTTTTGAACTCTGGTCTACACAAAGCTCCATCTTGACCCATGCAAACCCCCCCCCAAAAAAAAAAAAAAACTAACAATGGAGGTTTGCATTCAGCAATGTCTTAACCAATACTGACCTCCAAAATGTAATATTCTGAACTTGGAGGCAGATGAAGCTTTAGTTACAATTTTTTTTGAACTCTGGTCTACAAAAAGCTCCATCTTGACCCATGCAAACCCCCCCCCCCCCCAAAAAAAAAACTAACAATGGAGGTTTGCATTCAGCAATGTCTTAACCAATACTGACCTCAAAAATGTAATATTCTTAACTTGGAGGCAGATCGACCTTTAGTTACAACTTTTTTGAACTCTGGTCTACAAAAAGCTCCATCTTGACCCATGCAAACCCCCCCCAAAAAAATCCAAAACAAAAAAAAACTAACAGTGGATGTTTGCATTCAGCAATGTCTTAACCAATACTGACCTCCAAAATGTAATATCCTTAACTTGGAGACAGATCAACCTTTAGTTACAACTTTTTTGAACTCTGGTCTACAAAAAGCTCCATCTTGACCCATGCAAACCCCCCCCCCCCCAAAAAAAAAAAAAACTAACAATGGAGGTTTGCATTCAACAATGTCTTCACCAATACTGACCTCCAAAATTTAATATTCTTAACTTGGAGGCAGATCAAGCTTTAGTTGCAACTTTTTTGAACTCTCGTCTACAAAAAGCTCCATCTTGACCCATGCAGACCCCCCCCCAAAAAAACTAACAATGGAGGTTTCCATGCAACAACTTAACCAACGCTGACCTCCAAAATATAATTTTGTTGAGCTGGAGGCAGCTTGAGCTTTAGATACAATGCTTTTTTAATTCAGGTCTACAAAAAGCTCCATCTTCTGACCCATGAACCCCCCAAAACCTAGGAATGGAGGTTAGCATTCTGCAACTTCTCAACCAAAACTGACCTCCAAAATTTTATTTTCCTGACTTGGAGGCAGATAGAGCTCTAGTGTCAACTTTTTTTGAGTTCTGGTCTACAAAAAGTTCCATCTTCTCACCAAAAAAAAAAACAAAAAACTAATAATGGAGGTTTGTATTCAGCAACTTAACAAACACTGACCTCCAAAATGTCAACTAACTAAAGCTCAAGCGCAGATCGAGCTTTAGACACAACTTTTTTTTTAATCTGGTCTACAAAAAGCTTCATCTTTTGACGCAAAAAAAAAAAAAAAAGAAAAAAAAACCTACCAATGGAGGTATGCATTTGGCAACTTGTTAACCAACATTGTCCCCAAAAATTTAATTTTCTTGACTTGAAGGCAGATCGAGCTTTAGTTACATTTTTGAATTATGGTCTACAAAAATCTCCATCTTCTGACCCATGCCAGAAAAAAGAAGAAAAAAAAAAGAAAAACCTAACAATGGATTGCATGCAGTAAATTCACAACCAAAACTGACCTCCAAAATTTCATTTTCCTGACTTGGAGGCAGATAGAGCTCTAGTATCAACTTTTTTTGAGTTCTGGTCTACAAAAAGTTCCATCTTTTCACCAAAAAAAAAAAAACTAATAATGGATGTTTGCATTCAGCAACTTAACAAACACTGACCTCCAAAATGTCAACCAACTAAAGCTCAGGGGCAGATCGAGCTTTAGTTACAACTTTTTTTTTAATCTTGTCTACAAAAAGCTTCATCTTTTGACGCAAAAAAAAAAAAAAGAAAAGAAAAAAAAAACCTACCAATGGAGGTATGCATTTGGCAACTTGTTAACCAACATTGTCCCCCAAAATTTCATTTTCTTGACTTACCAATACTGACCTCCAAAACATAATATTCTTAACTTGGAGGCAGATTGAGCTTTAGTTACAACATTTTTTGAATTATGGTCTACAAAAAGCTCCATCTTCTGACCCTTGCCAAAAAAAACAAAAAACCTAACAATGGATTGCAATCAGTAAATTCACAACCAATACTGACCTCTAAAATTTTACATTCTTGACCAGGAGACAGATCGAGCTATAATTACAAAGTTTTTGAATTCTGGTCTACAAAAAAATTCCATCTTTTGACTCATGGAGAAAAAAAATACCAATGACTCAAATTTCCATCATGAGAACATTTATCTGCACGTTTTTGAATTCTGGTCTACAAAAAATTCCATCTTTTGACTCATGGAAAAAAAAATACCAATGACTCAAATTTCCATCATGAGAACATTTATCTGCATGTTTTTGAATTCTGGTCTACAAAAAATTCCATCTTTTGACTCATGGAAAAAAAAAATACCAATGACTCAAATTTCCATCATGAGAACATTTATCTGCACATTTTTTAATTCTGGTCTACAAAAAATTCCATCTTTTGACTCATGAAAAAAAAAATACCAATGACTCAAATTTCCATCATGAGAACATTTATCTGCACATTTTTTAATTCTGGTCTACAAAAAATTCCATCTTTTGACTCATGGGAAAAAAAAATACTAATGACTCAAATTTCCATCATGAGAACATTTATCTGCACGTTTTTGAATTCTGGTCTACAAAAAATTCCATCTTTTGACTCATGGAAAAAAAAAATACCAATGACTCAAATTTCCATCATGAGAACATTTATCTGCACGTTTTTGAATTCTGGTCTACAAAAAATTCCATCTTTGGACTCATGGAAAAAAAAAATACCAATGACTCAAATTTCCATCATGAGAACATTTATCTGCACATTTTTTAATTCTGGTCTACAAAAAATTCCATCTTTTGACTCATGAAAAAAAAAATACCAATGACTCAAATTTCCATCATGAGAACATTTATCTGCACGTTTTTGAATTCTGGTCTACAAAAAATTCCATCTTTTGACTCATGGAAAAAAAAAATACCAATGACTCAAATTTCCATCATGAGAACATTTATCTGCACGTTTTTGAATTCTGGTCTACAAAAAATTCCATCTTTTGACTCATGGAAAAAAAAAAATACCAATGACTCAAATTTCCATCATGAGAACATTTATCTGCACGTTTTTGAATTCTGGTCTACAAAAAATTCCATCTTTTGACTCATGGGAAAAAAAAATACTAATGACTCAAATTTCCATCATGAGAACATTTATCTGCACGTTTTTGAATTCTGGTCTACAAAAAATTCCATCTTTGGACTCATGGAGAAAAAAAATACCAATGACTCAAATTTCCATCACGAGAACATTTATCTGCACTGTTAAAATCTGAGAATCTGGTGAAAAAAAATAAAAATCAAGCACTCAAAAAAGGTTACCTCTGATAATTTGAGGTAGGTCTGGAATTACGTTTGCTACAAATATTAGGGTTTTCCTATACAAAGGCATTTGCCGAAAGTAATTTTTGTAACACGCATTTTGAAATTAGCGTATAGCCTGATGCACCCACATGCGTAAGTGGAAAATAAGCTGCCTATTCCTTTCCATTAGCATACGGGACCATCTTTTAAAGTAAATCTTTTTTTGTTTGTGTTATTTGTTTTTCAGGATTTTCAGAAAAATTCTCCATAAACAGATAAGCTGAAATACAGAGAAAAACCAACGAACATTAGCTAATAGAACACATACATGTTTTTTTTTGTTTTTTTTAATCTGACTATAAACAACCGTTAAAACCAGTGTGAGATTACATATTTATAAAGGAGATTTGTATTTTTCATCATTTCATTCCCACATCTCAAACTAAACAAATGCCAAATCCAATTTTACTTGTATGTATGATAACAGTTATATTACATAAGTAGAGGTACCAAAAAAACCCCCAAAACATTTACTTTTTAAAGCAATACCCTGAAAAATAAAAAAAAAATAACAGTTGTACCCCATAACGTGTGAACACCAGAAATCTGCCATAATAAAATCCACCAACTATTCTGCTATTTTGTTTTTCCCTTCGAAATAGGATTTTTTTTTTTTTTAAAGTCACATGGGTTAAAATATTGATTGAAAAGCTATTACTGAACACCAAGGTTCTATACTTATGACTCGATGACCAAGCACTCCAATGGGACAGAGAGCAATTATTATATAACTTATACCCTATGGCTATTTGATGCTCCCTTAGAACCTAGAACTCCTTGCTCAGTCATGCAAAAAGGATTTAAAGTTGCGGCAACTGGTTTCTCTATGAATAAAACCCTGTTTTGTTTTTTGATATGTGTTAGTCCCTACAGCAAGCTTGGCACACACTCACGCACACACACGAAAAGCAGGCAAATAAAGCAGTCCCTGTAAGATTTGAGCCCAGGAGGAAATTTAAACCCTTTGCCCCTTCTGTTTTGTTCTTTGTATATTCTAGGTGAGCTGGTGTACGTTGTTCATACTTCGAGAAGGTTCCATCTGTCTCTAAAGGAGAGGGCAGGGTTGGACAGGACACATTGGGCGTCAACCCAACCTGACATCATAGGCTTCTCAAGAAGTCTCTTAGGACATTGTGCCTTGAATGTTGTATGTGGAGGCAAAGGGCTGACATTAACCTGACATGATAGGCTTCTCAAGAAGTATCTGAGGACATTGTGCCTTGAATGTTGTATGTGGAGGCAAAGGGCTGACACCAACCTGACATGATAGGCTTCTCAAGAAGTATCTGAGGACATTGTGCCTTGAATGTTGTACATGGAGGCACAGGGCTGACACCAACCTGACATGATAGGCTTCTCAAGAAGTCTCTTAGGACATTGTGCCTTGTATGTTGTATGTGGAGGCAAAGGGCTGACACCAACCTGCCATGATAGGCTGCTCAAGAAGTATCTGAGGACATTGTGCCTTGTATGTTGTATGTGGAGGCAAAGGGCTGACACCAACCTGCCATGATAGGCTGCTCAAGAAGTATCTGAGGACATTGTGCCGTGAATGGTGTACGTGGAGGCACAGGGCTGACACCAACCTGACATGATGGGCTTCTCAAGAAGTATCTGAGGACATTATGCCTTGAATGTTGTACGTGAAGGCAAAGGGCTGACACCAACCTGACATGATAGGCTTCTCAAGAAGTATCTGAGGACATTGTGCCTTGAATGTTGTACATGAAGGCACAGGGCTGACACCAACCTGAAATCATAGGCTTCTCAAGAAGTATCTGAGGACATTGTGCCTTGAATGTTGTACGTGAAGGCACAGGGCTGACACCAACCTGAAATCATAGGCTTCTCAAGAAGTCTCTTAGGACTTTGTGCCTTGAATGTTGTTCGCAGAGGCAAAGGGTTTAAAGAGCTACTACTCTGACTCAACCTGTCACTAATGCAGATGCCACTTTGGAGGACACCAAAATTCATCACAGGCTAGAGATAGACCTCTCGGTAATTTAACTTAGAAAACTAATATATATTTCCTATTGTTACAATGGTTCCATGTGATGGACTTATCAATAGGTGAAGACATGTTTACAAAACACAAACTTGGAAACCCAATGTGATGACTACCAAATGAACCCTATAGGTAGTGAGGTCGTATAAGTAAGAGGTGTCCTCCTAAGGTGTCCTTCACCTAATGTATGGTCGAGTAGTCAGTCAACCCTGTTTTTGGCAGGAAGCTCCGCTGCCAAAAAAAAACAGGTTGAGGGACACCAGAAAACCAGGGTTAATCATAATCATTAAAGAATCATTCGGGAACGAGCGAGAGAGAGGCTGGAACACCAGAAAGAGACAATTACATGAAGAGAATTTCAAACCAACAAAAGAAGAAAAAAAGACAAGAAAATTAAAAACATTTTTTACAACATTTCAATGTTCTCAGCATTATGCGGTTCTTTACACAGAATTCAGTCCCTTCGTTTTGTCATGTCATTTAGGCTTCTTGTTGAATTAGAAATTTTCTGGTCTTCTTATTTTGTTTTTATTTATTTATTTATTTTTCCTTAGGGTATAATTTTCCATTGCTTCGCAACACACTTTGTGAAGGAAACAGTCCCATCTCTCCCTCTCTCTCCTCCTCCTCCTCTCCAAAGTTACTTTTTTTTCGGTATTTTCTTTATTTTTTTTTTCTTATTCACTTATATAGGTATTATATTAACATTTGCAGATTAGGCAGACGAGGGCAGTCACCATAAGCCAAAAGGAAGCAGCCAAGTTGGGGGATCCATTGTCCACTATCGCTGTCCCTGGTCCTGTAGGAAGAAAAAAGAGAGAGATGTTAATAGATTATTTGGGCTTGAAATAGTACAACAGTCAGGTGGAATTAAAGAAAAATTTAGAGACCATTTAATTTTAAGCGCCATTCCAGCCAATATATATATATATATAAAAATAATATATATATATATATATATATATATTAAATAATATATATATAAATATATATACACATAAATAATATAAATATATACACACATAAATTATATATATATATATATATATATATATATATATATATACACACACACACATATATATATATATATATATATATACACACATACACACAGTATATATATATCAAATTGGTCTGCATGGCTGTCATCCCAGAAGGCAGCCACTTCTAAAGATGATGCACAAGAAATCCTGCAAACAGTTTGCTGAAGACTAGCAGACTAAGGACATGGATTACTGGAACCATGTCCTGTGGTCTGATGACACCAAGATAAACTGATTTGCTTCAGATGGTGTCAAGTGTGTGTGGTGGCAACCAGGTGAGAAGTACAAAGACAAGTGTGTCTTGCCTACAGTCCAGCATGGTGGTGGGAGTGTCATGGTGTGGGGAGCTCAGGGGCGAACTGACCATTTGGAAACTCGGGCACCGCCCGTGGGCCCGGGGTCAGTAGGGGGCCCCATGAGATGCCCCTGGTACCTTTTTCATAGGCTTTTTTGAGTTTGGCCAAGGACACAGGGGCCCCATGATCCCCTATTGCCCATGGGCCCCATGAGTTGTCAACACGTACTGTGACATATTGAAGCAGAGCATGATCCCCTCCCTTCGGAGACTGGGCCGAAGGGCAATATTCCAACATGATAACGACCCCAAACACACCTCCAAGACCACCACACTGCATGGCTGTCGTCCCAGAAGGAAGCCTCTTCTAAAGATGATGCACAAAAAGCCCACAAACAGTTTGCTGAAGACAAGCAGACTAAGGACATGGATTACTGGAACCATGTATTGTGGTCTGATGACACCAAGATCAACTGATTTGGTTCAGATGGTGTCAAGCGTGTGTGGCGGCAACCAGGTGAGGAGTACAAGGACAAGTGTGTCTTACCTACAGGCAAGCATGGTGGTGAGAGTATCATGGTGTGGGGAGCTCAGGGGCGGACTGACCATTTGGAAACTCGGGCACCGCCAGTGGGCCCGGGGTCAGTAGGGGGCCCCATGAGATGCCCCTGGTACCTTTTTCATAGGCTTTTTTGAGTTTGGGCAAGGACACAGGGGCCCCATGATCCCCTATTGCCCGTGGGCCCCATGAGTTGTCAACATGTACTGTGACATACTGAAGCAGAGCATGATCCCCTCCCTTTGGAGACTGGGCCGAAGGGCAATATTCCAACATGATAACGACCCCAAACACACCTCCAAGACCACCACTGCATGGCTGTCATCCCAGAAGGAAGCCTCTTCTAAACATGATGCACAAAAAGCCCACAAACAGTTTGCTGAAGACAAGCAGACTAAGGACATGGATTACTGGAACCATGTATTGTGGTCTGATGACACCAAGATCAACTGATTTGGTTCAGATGGTGTCAAGCGTGTGTGGCGGCAGCCAGGTAAGAAGTACAAGGACAAGTGTGTCTTATCTACAGTCCAGCATGGTGGTGGGACTGTCATGGACTGGGGCTGCATGAGTGCTGCCGACACTGGGGAGCTACAGTTCATTGAGGGAACCATGAATGCCAACATGTACTGTGACACACTGAAGCAGAGCATGATCCCCTCCCTTCAGAGACTGGGCCGCAGGGCAGTATGCCAACATAACGACCCCAAACGCACCTCCAAGACCACCACTGCCTTTGTACACAAGGTGAGGGTAAAGGTGATGAACTGGCCAAGCATGTCTCCAGACCTAAACCTTATTGAGCATCTGTGGATGGAAGGTGGAGGAGCGCAAAGTCTCTAACATCTACCAGCTCCGTGATGTCGTCATGGAGGAGTGGAAGAGGACTCCAGTGGCAACCTGTGAAGCTCTGGTGAACTCCATGCCCAAGAGGGTTAAGGCAGTGCTGGAAAATAATGGCGGCCACACAAAATATTGACACTTTGGGCCCAATTTGGACCTTGTCACTTAGGGGTGGACTCACTTTTGTTGCCAGCCGTTTAGACATTAATGGCGGTGTGCTGAGTTATTTTGAGGGGACAGCAAATCTACATGTTATACAAGCTGTACACTGACTACGTCACATTGTAGCAAAGTGTCAATTCTTCAGTGTTGTCACATGAAAAGATAGAATCAAAGATTGACACAAATGTAAAGGGTGTACTCACTTCCACGAGATGCTGTATGTGTGTATATATATCTATATATATATATCTATCTATCTATATCTATAAATATATATATATTTTATATCTATCAAATGAGTGAAAATAAATAAATATAACCACAATTATATATATATATATATTTTATATATATATATATATATATATATATATATATATATACTATTTTTCTGTTTCAATGTATTTCTTAAAATTTTCAGAACAACACAACAGGCTCACGATATGCCCATGTAGGGTCAAGGTTAAACAATCACATAAAAAAAAAAAAAAAAAAAATATATACTATTTTTAAAGCAAATTCAACCTAATCAGTAAAATTTGAGGCTCCTTGCAATAATATTTTGTTTAAATTGCAACTGTTAATAGATAATATTTAATCAAAGTCAATTTTGAATGCCCACGTGCTCTCAATGATTGATTCCTTTTAATACTGTGCTTTTTCTTTCCTTCTTTCTCCCCCTACTGGACCTTTGGATTCTATTTTCTGCCTTGTTTGTATTGGAGGTAACGCCCTTTACATGTCACAGCTCATAAAGATGCAGAGAGCTGAGGAGTGTCTGTTAAATTGATCAGCAGTGTCTCCCCCGAGTCCAATTCATCGAACTCCAGATCAATGCAGTCCATCCAATAACAGCAGCTGTAATTATAGAGCAGGTAGATGGGGAGTCAGAGGGGAGTCAGAGGGCATGGATCCTGCACAGCACTGACACGAGACCTCACCTTCTCCAGACTCTTATATGTTGTCAGAATTCATTGTTCGAATTCAATTCAGCAAGGCAGCGCAGTGGTAAAAGCTTAACTACAGCTAAATAAAAAGATAAAATACATATACGTGATCCAGGGGCTGACTGACCATTTGAGCACTCAGGCACTGCCCAAGGGCCCGGGGCCCCATGAGATGCCCCTGGTACCTTTCATAGGCTTTTTTGGGTGTGGTTTGAGTTTGGGCAAGGACACAGGGGCCCCATGAGTTGTCAGTCCGCCCCTGACAGGATCTGTTTTTACCTGACAAATTATTTGTATTTCTGTCCGTGCAGTCCTGAATTTTCACAGCTCTGCTAGACAGTGCAGCCAACTGGTGCCCTGGGTTTTCCTATTGCAGTGAAGCAGCACAGCTTGGTCACCTCTCCACCCCCAGCCTATAATTGGACAGTGAAGGATCAGCAGAAGAGTGATCAGTTCATCTCTCTGCTCTGCCTTCCTACCAGCAAATTTCTAGTCAGCATATGTGAATGTTAGATACCTGATTGACCTTAATACTTCCTCTCCCAGTGCTGTGTTCTTTTATTTATTTGGTACTTTTGAAATATTTGTTACTTTGTTATTAGATACTTATATCTACTTGCCAACCCGCCACAGTACACACAGTGCGGCAGGCACATGCGGGCAGCATAGCATACATGTATGTCAAGTGCCTGCTCTGGGTTTAGGGGCGTGCCGCGCGCTCCCCGCCGTGACTACTGTGTCCATCGGGCCAGTACTCGGGGCCCAGGGATAACGTGATTGCCATGCACTTTCATTCATAACAGCTGTGCTTCCCATGCTGTGATTGGCCCACAGCTATCACATGGTACCTGGGCCAATCATAGCACCATGTACTATCCCATATGGAAGAAAAATATTTTTGAAATATATCATAAAAATATTGTTCCCGAATATATTGACATATATTTGAAATACTCAAATACTCATATTCAATATGTTTCAATATATATATATATATACAGTATATATATATATATATATATATATATATACACATACAGTATATATATATATATATATATATATATACACATATACATAGAGTGTATATTTACATACATAAATATATATATATTGCGTTATTAGAAATGCGCTATTACAAAATATGTAGAAAAGATTTAAAAAAAATACATTTCAAATATACTGTATGTCTTTAAAAATACAAATCTACATTTTTGGAATGCATTTACAAATATATGTAAAAATATATGTTCAAATGACTTTTTTACATGTTAAAAAAAAATCTGAAGAATATATTTAAAAAAATACTTTTCATATATTTTGTAGTATATAAAAAACATTTCAAAATGCAATATATATATATATATATATTTTTGAAATATATTTTAAAATATATTCTTCCTAAATATATTGACATATATTTGAAATGCTACAATTTTGGCCGTATTCATTATATTAAAAAAAAATTATATATATATATATATTGAATATGGCCAAAATTGTAGCATTTTAAATATATGTCATTATAGTCGGGAAGAATATATTTTAAAATATATTTCAAATATATTTTTCTTCCATCTTCCATTTATATTTTCCTTCCATCTGGGATGTGGTTAGCTGTAGCCAATCACAGATCAATACTGGGAAAAGGTCGTCCAGTGTCCAAAGCAAAGATCCAGAATTGCGCCCCCCTCCCCCACAGTTAATGCATGCCATATAATGGGTGCACCACCCTGCATCTATTCTTTGCCCCCTTGCTTCTCTGCGCCCAGGGCAGCTGCCCTCCTGCTTACCCCTTGTCCCTACCCTGTCACAGATTACCTGTGATCACAGCTGTCATGAATGGTTCATCATCTTCATTGTAACAGCAAACAAAGCATAAAAAAAAACTAATTCTGATTCCTCGCAGAGTAGTACAGTGTCACTATGGTGAATGAGGAAAATACGAAAAAAATAAAGCAAAAAATGAAAAAAATATTTTAAGCATTTTTTTAAAAGTTTAAAAAAAATCAATATTATTTTTATTTAACATACTGTCACTAGTCAGTATCCAAGATCACCGCCACACAGTCACATGATGATGCTGTACTGCTCTGGTGACAGTATATAAAAATAAATAGTGAAATAAACCCACATTTTATTTAATTTATTTTCAAAAAAATTGTGACAAAAAAATTACAATTATAAAAAAACTCTTCATGCCTCTTACTAAATACTTCAGACTGGCTACTTTCCAAAAAGGGGTCATATGGGGGTATTTGTACTGTCCTTGCATTTTAGGGCCTCAAGAAATTAGATCAGCTGTCAGTACATTAGGATGGATAGATGTTTAAATATATATCCCATAGTTTGTGGACTCTATAACTTTCACACACACCAATTAATATACTGTAAATTTAGAGGGATTATCTTTTACCAAAGACATGGAGCAGAATACATTTTGGAGGAAATTTGATTTTATTGGATATGCTTCTATAACAGAAAGTAGAAAATATTGGTGTCTTTTTTTCAAAAATTTCTGTCTTTTTTTGTTTATATTGCAAAAAAAAAAAATGGTGATCAAATGCCACCAAAGAAAGCTCTATTTGTATAAAAAAAAAGATAAAAAAAAATAATTTGACTACAGCATGACCGTGCAATTGCCAGTGCTAAATAGCAAAAAAAAATGGCCTGGTCATAAAGGGGGTAAAATCTTCAGGAGCTTAGGTGGATGATAATATTATTATTATTATTATTGATAATATTGATAATAATAATCACAATAATGATAATAGTAATTCTGTTAATGATGATGATGATATTATTATTATTATTATTGATAATATTCATAATAATAATAATAATAATAATAATAATAATGATAATACTGTTAATGATGATTATATTATTATTATTATTAGTAGTAATAATAATAATAATAATAATAATCATCACAATCATGATAATAGTAATACTGTTAATGATGATAATTATATTATTATTATTATTTTTATCATTATTATTATTATCATCAATAATAATAATAATATCATTATCATCATTAACAGTATTACTATTATCATGATTGTGATGATTATTATTATTACTACTACTACTACTAATATAATCATCATTAACAGTATTACTATTATCATTATTGTGATTATTATTATGAATATTATCAATAATAATAATAATAATATTATCATCATCATTAACAGTATTACTATTATTATTATTATTATTATTCATATTATAAATAATAATAATAATAATATCATCATCATCAACAGTATTATTGTTATTATTATTATTATTACTAATAATAATAATAATATCATCATCATTAACAGTATTACTAATATCAATATTGTGATTATTATTATTAATATTATTATTACTTAAACATATTTCATTGTTTTTAAATAATTTTAATGATTTTATGATTTACTTAAAATAATGTGTTTTAAATAAATGCATAACTGTATTAATTTGTGTATTTTAATATCTGCCTGAGGATCAGCGTTAAATGGTTAGCGCTGGAGATTTGCGGAGCTGAGATCCCGACTACAAATCCCAGCAGGACTTCCATTTATATGCTTCCTGTCTGTGGGATCCGTCCCACCAGTCAGACCTATACCGATAAAATAACCGTCTTCACCCAACCTGATCCCAGTGTCTGTGTAAGCTCCTTGGAGGGAAGAACGTGATGGGAGTATCGTATGTACACTGTACTACCCTGCAGCATATGTCAGTGCTATATTAATGAATGGCATGGAACACGGTGGCTGTAGAAACTGCAAATACAGTGTGAATGAGTTTTATAGGGAACCTGTGAAAAACAAAGCTGACCTCCTGATCCTAGATCTGACCCCTAGAGGTTGCTGACCTGAAATAAAATGACAGGATGGGGGGGGTGCAAATTGCACCGGCTGCATAATTTTTCCATAATCAATAAAACAGAAGACTGCACATTTAAAAACAAATAGGCAGCTGCCATAGATATTCACGTTAAAGTGACCCCATCCCCATAGAGCAAACTGAAACAATAAAATAAATAAACAATTTAAAAAAAAAAAAAAAAAAAAAAAAATATATATATATATATATATATATAATAATATTTTAAATAATTAAATTATTAAAATAAATAAAAAAAAATACTAAAATAAATAATTTAAATATTTAAAAAAAATCTCAATAATTGCTGAGTACTCATCAGTTGTAAATCACTTTTTTTTTTTTGTCACCACATCTTCAGATCTATTGTTAAATCAACTCTGAATGACAACGTGCTATTTAATATTATAATCATTTACAATTGAATTTACATGGGCAGGCTTGGCAGTCAGGACTGTTCCCATAGAAAGGTCACAGGCAAGATTTTAAATGGCCAATAAAAATGGCCATTTGTTCCTTTAACTTGGGAGAAAAAAAAAATAGTAATTTGATTTGTGCCGGACGCTGCAAACTTGTATCTAGTTGTAATGTTGCGGATAGGGGTCAGAGCCATCTCCTACTGGCTGTCATTCATTTCAAGGGGCCCCGGGAACAGCTTCTGGAGGACAAGGACCACAAGTCAATATTGTAGAAGAAGCTGATTGATGGCTGTAATTTAGGGTGGGGGTGTGGAGCAGCAAATTCCATTATACACTGATTTATATGAAGGCTATAAAACATCCGATCCCCCCCCTCCCCCTCCCAACCATAACTTATTGACTTCATAATCTATCACTCACTACATTATCCAGGTTACAGCACCCAACAGACAAGATCCGAGGCTTGGAGGAAATGATAAATACCAGATTGTCATTCTGGCCGTACTTCCCTCCGACAGTATCCAGGAGATTCATTATATTATCATAATTATTATTATACAGTATTTATATAGCGCCAAAGGGTTTGCTCAGCGCTGTACATTAGCGAGGGGGACAGTACATGAGACAAGACAGTAACAATACAATACACGAGGGGTTCGAGGGCCCTGCTCTTTCGAGCTTACAATCTAGGAGGGAGGGGATAGTGGTACAGGAGGAAGTGGCTGTGGGGGATGGAGTGGTAGGAGGAGTGGAGGAGATCGGCTGTTAGGTGAGGGTGGGGTAGGCTTCCCTGAAGAGATGGGTTTTCAGGGTGCGCCTGAAGGTGAGGAGGGTAGGTAACAGTCTGATGGATTGGGGTAGGGAGTTCCAGAGGATGGGGGAAGTCCTCGAGAAGTCCTGCAGTGGGGCGTGGGAGGAGGAGCTGTAGAGTAGGAGGTCCTGTGAGCAGCGAAGGGCACGGGTAGGGTGGTATTTGGGTATCAGGTCGGTGAGGTAGTTTGGGGCGGCGTTGTGAATGGCTTTGTAGGTCAGAGTTAGTAGTTTGAATTTGATGCGTTGGGCAATCGGGAGCCAGTGAAGGGATTGGCAGAGGGGGGTGGCAGAAGCGGAGCAGTTGGTGAGGTGGATGAGTCTAGCCGCTGAGTTCAGGATAGACTGGAGTGGGGATAGCGTTCATTTGGGTAGGTCAGTGAGAAGGGAGTTGCAGTAGTCCAGACGTGAGATGATGAGGGAGTGTACGAGTTGTTTAGTAGTGTCTGGGGTGAGGACTGTACGTATCTTGGAGATGTTGCGGAGGTGGAGCCTGCATGACTTTGATAGTTATTGGACATGAGGTTGGAAGGAAAGGTATGAGTCCAGGGTGACACCCAGGACTTTGGCGTGTGGGGTGGGATTGATTGTGGCATTGCTAGTCATGATGGAGAGGATGGGGGGGGGGGTGGGCTGGGGGGAAAACTAGGAGCTCGGTTTTGGACAGGTTTAACTTGAGGAAATGGAGCGATATCCAGTCTGATATGTCATTCAGGAGGTGGGCGATGCGGGTGGAGAGTGAGGTAGAGAGATAGATTTGCGTGTCGTCGGCGTGGAGGTGGTAGTTGAAGCCGTGGGAGTGTATCAGTTGGCCAAGGGAGGAGGTGTAGATGGAGAAGAGAAGGGGTCCGAGGACAGAGCCTTGGGGGACCCCAACCGAGAGGGGGAGTGAGGGGGAGGTGGTATCATTATAGGTAACGCTGAAGGAGCGTTGGGATAGATAGGAGGAGAACCAGGAGAGAGCGGAGTCTCTGATGCCAAAGGAGTGCAGTTTAGTAAGGAGGAGGGGGTGGTCAACCGTGTCGAAGGCCGCGGAGAGGTCGAGGAGTAGGAACACTGAATAGTGGCCATTAGCTTTGGCGGTTAGCAGGTTGTTAGTGATTTTAAGTAGGGCGGTTTTGGTGGAGTGTAGGGGACGGAAGCCAGACTGTAGGGGATCAAGGAGGTTGTTGTCGGTGAGGTGGGAACTCAGGCGATTATAGACTAAGCGCTCAAGGAGCTTGGAAGTGAATGGCAGCAGGGAGATGGTCTAAGGTTGTTTAGGTCAGTGGGGTCCAGGGAGGGTTTTCTGAGTATGGGGGTAATGTGTGCGTGCTTTAGGGGGGAGGGGAAGGTGCCAGTAGAGAGGGAGAGATTGAAGATGTGGGTGAGGGAGCGAATGATGGAGGAGGAGGGTGACTGGAGGAGCTGTGAGGGGACAGGGTCCAGGGGGCAAGTGGTGAGGCGGGCTTCAGTGAAGACCTTAGTGACCTCCTCAGTTATCACTATTATTAATGTTATTAATGATTACTATGATTATTATTATTATTACCACTGTCACTATTATTATTATCATTGTTATTATTATTATTATATAGTTAGTCTGGCTAAAAAAAGACAAAAGCCCATGCAGTTCAACCATTATTACTATCACCACTATTATTATTACTACTACTACAGCCACTATTTTTATTAATATTCATACTATCACCACTATTATTATGATTATTATTACTACTACTGCTACTGAGATGATGATTATTATTATTATAAATACTACTACTACTACCGCTACCACTATTATTATTATTATTACTGCTACTATTTTATTATTGTCATCATCATCATCATCATTATTGTTGTTATTATTGTTATAATTATTATTACTGCTGCTATTGTGTTTATTATTGTTAATAATAATAACAAAAATTATAACAATAAAAAGCAACAGTAGTAGTAATCGTGGTAGTAATAATAATAATAATTAATTTCAACTACTACTGTTATTATCATCATTATTGTTCTTGTTATTATATTTATAAATAATATTGCTGATGTTATTATTATTATTACTACTACTTCTACCCCCACTATAATTACTACTACTACCACCACTATTATTATTACTGCTACTACAGCCACTATTTTTATTACTACTACTACCACCACCAACACCATTGTTGTTATTATTATAAATACTACTACTACCACCACTATTATTATTATTATTATTACTGCTACTATTTTATTATTGTCATCATCATTATTGTTGTTATTATTGTTATAATTATTATTACTGCTGCTATTGTGTTTATTATTGTTAATAATAATGACAATAATTATAACAATAAAAAACAACAGTAGTAGTAATCGTAGTAGTAATAATAATAATAATAATAATAATAAATTTCAATTACTACTATTATTATCATCATTATCTTTATTGTTCTTGTTATTATATTTATAAATAATATTGATGTTGTTGATGTTATTATTATTATTACTACTACTTCTACCCCCACTATAATTACTACTACTATTGCTACTACCACCACTATTAATATTACTGCTACTACAGCCACTATTTTTATTACTACTACTACCACCACCAACATTGTTGTTATTATTATTATTATTATTATTATAAATACTACTACCACTATTATTATTACTGCTACTATTTTATTATTGTCATCATCATCATCATTATTGTTGTTTTTATTATTGTTATTGGAGTAATAATAATAATAATAATAATAACAACATATTATTGTTATTGGAGTAATAATAATAATAATAACAACAATGCTAACAATAAAAACAACAGTAGTAGTGGTCGTAGTAGTAATAATAATAAATTACAATTACTACTATTATTATCATCATTATCTTTATTGTTCTTGTTATTATATTTATAAACAATATTGCTGTTGCTGTTATTATTATTATTATTACTACTACTTCTACCCCCACTATAATTACTACTATTACTACTATCACCACTATTGCTACTTTTATTATTATTATCATCATCATCATCATTATTGTTGTTATTATTGTTATAATTATTATTACTACTGCTATTGTTTTTATTATTGTTATAATAATAATAATAATAACAACAATAATGATAACAATAAAAACAACAGTAGTGGTAGTCGTAGTAATAATAATAATAAAAAATAAGTACAACTACTACTACTATTATCATCACTATCTTTATTGTTCTTGTTATTATATTTATAAATAATATTGCTGTTGCTGTTAGTATTATTACTACTACTTTAATTACAACTGCTACTATTATCATCACTATCTTTATTGTTCTTGTTTTTATTGTTATAAATATTATTGTTGTTGCTGATATTATTATTATTGTTATTATTACTACTTCTGTTTTTACTATTATCATTATTGTTGTTAATAATAATAATAATAATAATATTACTACTACTCTACCGGCATTATATTATTATTGTTATTACTACTAGTGATTCTAGCACTCTTGAAATAGAAGTGATCACCTGGATCTGACCTTCTAATACCAATGGTACGTATACTAATAGTAAGAATACACACAGGAGCGGCCTGACCTAGCACCGTATATTACAATGTAACTAAACACAATCCCAGTAGTAAACCGGGAATATTACAAAAACATAAAATCCACACATTTTGTTGTTTCTGTCTCGAGTCCCCCACCACAAAGCCCCATTCACATGGCCAAATCGTCCATGATGCAACAAGTATGTTGCAAAAAGACATCAGCGGGAAGTCCAGGTGCGTGTGGACCAGGGGCATACTGACAACTCATGGGGCCCCCGGGCAATAGGGGGCCCCTGTGTCCTCGCCCAAACTCAAACCACGCCCAAAAAAGTCTATGAAAGGAACCAGGGGCATCTCATGGGGCCCCCTACTGACCCCGGGCCCTCGGGCAGTGCCCGAGTGCTCAACTGGTCAGTCCGCCCCTGGTGTGGACACAGATCAGCCCCTGCCTATCACCCTGTGAGCAGGGTCGGACTGACAACTCATGGGGCCCCCGGGCAATAGGGGATCATGGGGCCCCTGTGTCCTTGCCCAAACTCAAAAAAGCCTATGAAAAAGGTACCAGGGGCATCTCATGGGGCCCCCTACTGACCCCGGTCTCTCACAGTGCCCGAGTTTTCAAATGGTCAGTCCGCCGCTTGTGAGTTGCTGTAAAGTCTCCATGCTTCACTCTGACCACTAGGGGAGAAAAGACTGAGGAAATGCTTCCTCCTGCCTGTAGCAGACTGATGACATCATCTCAGACCCCGGTCATACAGGTACGACTTGTCATGTGATTTGACAGTTTGAAATCGCACGACAAGTCGCACGCTACTGTCTGCCATTTAAGCGGTTATATCGGTGCGATTCTGACTTCGTCGGAATCGCACTGATTTTGAAAGTAGTGCACGCCGTACTCTTTTGTAAGTTCAGGCGCAACACGCATAGTCATCTGTGTATGAAGTCGCACAGATGTCTTGCAAGTCGCACCTGAAGTCGCACTGACATCCGACTTTGAAATCATGCGACTACAAGTGAAGCCGCGCAATTTCAAATTTGGATTCAGTGTGGCCGAGATTTCATCCTAGGCAAAGTCACTAGACTGGAGCTCAGGAATGAACTTAAAAGAATAAATGGGAGGGAGCTTTTTTTTCCAAATAAATTAATTCTGTTTGTGACGTTAGGAATTTATTCATGCAGGTGTGTAAAGTTACTGAATTGTTGGTAATAAAAAAAAAAAAAAGAAAAAAAAAACTGAAAAAATAGCTGTGTGAGCTGTTCGTGGGTTATTCTGAAATAATAATAATAATAATAATAATAATAGAAAAACAAACATATAATAGAGAAATAACCAGGGAGAAGCACAAACTGCTGAGCATGTGCAATACTGGGAATCTGTGTGCATCTGGCACCATCTAGTGGGAAAAATGTAAAATTGCAGTTTTTGTTTTTTTTTTTTTTTTTTTTTCTTTTTTACAATTTTCTATTAGATGGGCATTATGACTAGGAGATCGGACACCATGCATGTATCCAGTTATAAAAAAAAGACAATTTGAAATAAAAATGAAACAAATACAAATAATAAAACTATAAATACAAATAATTAAAAAAAAAAGAATACATTTGTACCCTATGACTCCCAACTGGTTTACAGGGACTGAGTAGTAAACCAAGATGGCCGCCACGCTCTCATCTCAACTCAGTAATCTTTTTATTGAAACACATTCAAGTAACTGGGTTGATGTATAGTAATATAGCCGGCAACTCATCTCTTCTTCAGAATATCTTTATTGGCACACAATGGAAAATGTAAAATCCATAAAACTAACGCGTTTCGGGCCAAAGCTTTCACATGTTAGCTTTTATGGATCTTACATTTTCAATTGCGTGCCAATAAAGATATTTTGAAGAAGAGACGAGTTGCCGGCTATATTACTATATATTCTGGAGTGAACATTCAGGCCTGAGGACCGGCTTCCCACTCAAACTTTCTTGAGCAGCAAAGGAAGTCCAATTGGCTGCATTCCAAGCAATCCATTTATTGAACCAGGATAGAACCAATACAGACAGTGGAAATACAGTGGGGGACTAGAGGGTTTTTGATCAACAGTAGAGCTTGGGTGAGTTTCTTTTTAACTGGGTTAATGGGCTGACGCAGTTCACCCTGTATGTAGTCATAAGGCTGAAACAGAAACAAAACCTCCTGTGCTCTAGGACTAAAAACAAGGGTGGAAAGGTGGAAGGAATCCTTGAAACAGTTCCACAAATGTATGGAAGGTTTTGCAGCTCTAAAACAAGGCTGGGGAAGCCTGACCAAAACTGTGAAGTGAAGCAAAAAGAGAACGCACCAACCTTGCGCATTACCTCAGTAAACTATGATTGTCTTGAATAAAAAATATATATACTCACAAACAAGGAAGTATAACAAACATAAACAGATCCTCAAAGGAAATTGAAGTGTGGAGCTGTCAGGAATGGACTTGCCAATGGTGTTGGGACTCACCTGCCTTGTGGGCTGCAGTACCAGGGCTGGCCAGCGGGTGCTCTCAGCAACCAGAGGATCACTCCTGCAATCAGCTATCACCTGAGGCTGATTGCAGGAGGTGTATTTAAGGAATGGCCAGATCTGCAGTCAGTGCCTCTTGTTCCTAGTTTCCTGTGCATCTGTTCCTGAGAGAAGTTACCTTGTTGCCGACCCTGCCTGATCCTGATTCCTGTTGACCATCTCCTGCTCTGACTCCTGGCTCGTCCCTGACTATTCTTCTGCCTACTCCTATGCTGTTTGACCTCCTGTTGCTGTACCTTGGCTCGTGACCCGTTAACTCTTTGCCTGCTGCTCTGTTCTGAGCTGCCTCCACCGTTACCGACCCGGCTTGTCTGACAACGCTACACTCCATATTGTCATCCATCCCGCACGGATCCAGTCACTACTGTCCGAACCTGCCAGTCCCTTCACATCAGGCTTTCCCCCAGTACATACCCTCAGTGGACCCCTCTACCACAGTTGGGTGCACTCAGGGGCCGCGACCTGGTCTCAGTCCTGCGCCAAGTCCATCCCCACCATCAGGGGCTCTGGTGAAAAGGCAGACTGGGGCTTAGACTCCGCACCGTGGGGAATCCTGTTCTGTGGGTCACTAGAGATCCCACCGGGCGGTGCCTGGCAGTACCTTACGGCCTGCCTGACCATTCCACCTCTCCAGCCCTGACTACGCCTGTGTTCTTGAAGCCTGCTACTTCCCTGTGTCAGTCCACACATTTCTGGTCACACCCGGATCCCTGACAGGAGCCAGTGTGAGTCACATAATGAGGGTAGACTCTCAAAGTGAGGCTGACGCGTTTCGAAGGGAGACCCTTCTTCATCAGAGCTCTCTTCGAGAGTCTACCCTCATGATGTGACTCACACCGGCTCTACACTTCAATTTCATTTGAGGATCTGTTTATGTTTGTTATACTTCCTTGTTTGTGAGTTTATACATTTTTTATTTAATAAAATCATAGTTTACTGAGTTAATGCGCAAGGTTGGTGCGCTCTCTTTTTGCTTCACTTCACATAGTCATAAGGCTACCTTGACCTGGAAGGTACAACAGCTATCTAAATGTTCCCCTAAGACCAGGGGCGGACTGACAACTCATGGGGCCCCCGGGCAAAAGGGGATCATGGGGCCCCTGTGTCCTTGCCCAAACTCAAAAAAGCCTATGAAAAAGGTACCAGGGGCATCTCATGGGGCCCTCTACTGACCCCGGGCCCTCGGGCAGTGCCCGAGTTTCCAAATGGTCAGTCCGCCCCTGCCTAAGACATATTGGGGGAGATTTACTAAAACCGGGGCACTCCGAATCTGGTGTAGCTAAGGATGGTAGCCAATCAGCTTGTTCAGTTAGGATTTGACAATAAAACCTGGAAGCAGATTGGTTTCTATGCAAAGCTGCACCAGATTTTCCACTCTTCAGTTTTAGAAAATCTTCCCAATTGTTACACATACTCCAATAAACCTACAAGATTGTTGCAACAATATAAAATAATTCAATGCACCCATTTATTAATATAAAAATAACAACAAATAGCCCAAAAAAATAAAAAAACTCCCATAAAGCAAATTTTGGGTTTAAATATCCCTTTCCTGTGTCCAGGTATTCATAGAAACATAGAAAGGTGACGGCAGAAAAAGACGGAATGGTCCATCAAGTCTGCCCACTTTTTGTGTGTGTGTGTTTTTTTGGGGGGTTGGGTTTTCTTTTGTATTTTTTCTTTTTTTTGGGGGGGGGGGGGGCTTGGTTTTTTTTTTTTGTTAACTTTTTTTGTCTGAGTATAGATGTACCCTTGTCACAAGCATGTTTGAAGCTATATGCATTGAGTGAAACGCGTCAGAGAATGGACTCAGAAATCAGGGACGTAACCCAAAGACGTTCCAATAAAAGGCTTAATAAGCTGAGGTTGCCCAGTGGGGGTCGTGTTTGTTTGCTATGGCATTTGAAGTTGGACTAGTCCTCTGACTGGAGCTGTGTAAGAGAGTCAGAGAGGCTAGTCTTCTTTCTGGAGTCATTTAGCGTCATTCTGGACTCAAACCTTTCCTTCCAATCTCATGTCAAATCACTTACAAACACATGCAGGCTCCACCTTGGCAACATCGCCAAGATACGCTCCTTCCTTACCCCAGACACCACTAAACTACTCGTACACTCCCTGATTATCTCACGCCTCGACTACTGCAACTCCCTCCTCACCGGCCTACCCCAGTGCAGGCTCTCCCCGCTTCAGACCATCCTGAACTCAATGGCTAGACTCATCCACCTCACCAGCCGCTCCACCTCTGCCACCCCCCTCTGCCTCTCCCTCCACTGGCTCCCTATCGCCCAATGCATCAAATTCAAACTACTCACTCTGACCTACAAAGCCATTCACAACACTGCCCCTAACTACCTCACCGACCTGATTCCCAGGTACCACCCTACCCGTACCCTTCGCTCCTCACAGGACCTCCTTCTATCTTGCTCACTGGTCTCCTCCTCCCATGCACGACTGCAAGACTTCTCCAGGTCCTCCCCCATCCTCTGGAACTCACTACCCCAATCCATCAGACTGTCACCTTCCCTCCTCACCTTCAGGCGCTCCCTGAAAAACCCACCTCTTCAGGGAAGCCTACCTCACCCTCACCTAACAGCCGATCTCCTCCACTCCTTCCACCACTCCATCCCCCACAGCCACTTCCTCCTGTACCACTACCACCTCCCTCCTAGATTGTAAGCTCGAAAGAGTAGGGCCCTCTAACCCCTCGTGTGCTGTTTGTTGTTGCTGTACTGTTTCATGTATTGTCCCCCCCCCCTCTATTGTACAGCGCTGAGCAAACCCTTTGGTGCTGTATAAACTCGATGTAATAATAATAATAATAATGATAATAATTTAGTAGATTGGTTATTTTATCAGGTTACTCTTGGATACTGATATCTGAAACATCGCTTTTGGGTGGACGAACCCTTCAATAGACACTAAAGATTTTTCTGGTGTGAACAGAAAACTCTATAAAACCAGCAATGGACATCTCACACATTTTCCATGTTCAGGTTGATACAATACCTTTCTGTTTGAAATGAGCTTTGCTGCCTCTCTCTAGAAAAGGGAAATTTGTCAAAATGTTACTATCACATCATTAGGAAGGTCCGTGTGTTAGTATCTGGTGCCCAAATGTCTACAGAATATTAATTTATCTACGTTAGTGAATGAAGGAAATTGGTTAGGTGACCAGGTTATTTCCTAAGTGATAGGTAGAGCGCTTAGATGGTCTTTTTTCCCACATCATATTGTTTTTCACTTGCACTTTCGTATATTTTATTGCTCCTCCAAAGTATTTCTCCATTTGCTGTATTACATTTCTCTTATGAAGAAAACTAATAAAAAGACTGTTTCCCACTCCATACAAGTCAATGGGAATGCAAAAGTGCTTGATGAAGGTCCATGGCACCTGTCAAGGACTTCTGAATGATCTCAGGCGCATTTGAAACGGATGTCAAAAGCAGAACTGAAAGCCAGACGCATTTGCCCATCAACACAAATCCAACCGAAGCCCATCAGTTCAGCGATGGACATAGACAGCAAACGATCCCATGCAGAGAAACAGTCCCTGCCTTGATGCTCATACGGGTGGCAATAGGCATCCATGTGGTGTTATACAGAGCTCCAAATGATGATTGCACTGGCTGTATGAATAGTTGGGCATTCACGGGATGTACTCAATTAACTCAATAAATAAAAAAAAACAGTGCTGCGCAATATCTCCTCCAGTTGTGGTATGGCATCATCTGCTCCTCTCTATGGGAAATCACGTGATCGGGTGACGCAACACGTAGGGAGGAGCAGATTATGTCACGCCACAACTGGAACTGAGTGCCGCACAATACCTCCTCCTTAGTGCATCAATAGTGAAATATGTGATACTTCCAGAATAATAAATGATCTCCACATATTCAATATAAAAAAATAAACATGCACAGTCAGCAGATACCTCACAAGATGGTGTTAAGCTGGCCATATATTATATAATTTTCTTGAGATTTTTACTTTAGATTTACCAAAAACCATATAATATGAGGTCAAACCTAAATGACACTTTCAGTTGTATCCAGTTAGGCAGGCCCTTGCACTACATAGTGGAAGGTAAATCTAAAAGAAATTGGGCAGAAATTGGACAGAAAATTGTATAGTGTATGGCCAGCCAACTCTCACTTCCAGTTGTGATATGGCATCATCTGCTCCTCCCTATGGGAAGTCACGTGATTGATGACGCAACATGTAGGGAGGAGCCAATGATGTCATGCCACAACTGCAACTGAGTTCCACACAATACCTCCCCCTTAGTGTACCAATAGTGAAATATGTGATACTTCCAGAATAATAAATGATCTCCACATATTCAATATAAAAAAATAAACATGCACAGCCAGCAGGTACCTCACAAGATGGTGTTACTCTCACTTCCAGTTGTGGTATGGCATCATCTGCTCCTCTCTATAGGAAGTCACGTGATTGGATGACGCATGTAGGGAGGAGCCGATGATGTCACGCCACAACCGGAACTGAGTGCCGCAAAATACCTTTGTTAGGGATCCGGGTATGACCAGAAATGTGTGGACTGACACAGGGAAGTAGCAGGCTTCAGGAACACAGGCGTAGTCAGGCTGGAGAGGTGGAATGGTCAGGCAGGCCGTAAGGTACTGTCAGGTGCCGCCTGGCAGTGTCTCTAGCAGCCCACAGCACGGATTTCCTCAGGGCGCGGGGTCTAAGTCCCAGCCTGCTATTCACCAGGGCCCCTGATGGTGGGGATGGACTTGGTGCAGACTGGAACCAGGTCGCGACCCCTGAGTGCTGTGGTAGAGAGTACTGGCAGGGGAGTGCAGGAACGGAGTCTGATGGTAAGAGGCAGGCAGACTTACTAAAGGTGATCCGTGCGGTATGGATCGTCAGGTGAAGTAAGCGTAGTCAGACAGGTCGGGTCGGTATCGTGCGGGCAGCGTGGTACAGGAGGAGCAAGCAGAGAATGGTCGGGGTCACAAGCCAGGTTCAGCAGGTAGCGGGAAGCGCGGTACCGAGGATCAGGCAGAAGGATGGTCAGGCAAGCCAGGGGTTCAACAGGAGACAGTCAGCAGAGGTCAGGATAAAAGCAGGGTCAGCAACGAGGCAGGAACACAGGATACCAGGTACAGGGGTTCATGGGAAACATACACCAAGGCCCTGATCAAAGGCCTGGTCATTCCTTAAATACACTTCCTGCAATCAGCTTCAGGTGTTGGCTGACTGCAGGAGTGAGCTTCTGGCTGCTGAGAGCACCCGCTGGTCAGCCCTGGTACTGCAGCCCACACGGCAGGTGAGTCCCACCACCAGTGCTGAGTCCATTCCTGACAACCTTCTCCTTAGTGCACCGATAGTGAAATATGTGATACTTCCAGAATAATAAATTATCTCTACATATTCAATATAAAAAATAAACATGCACAGTCAGCAGGTACCTCACATGATGGCGTTATTTGCACTTCCAGTTGTGGTATGGCATCATCGGCTCCTCCCTATGGGAAGTCATGTGATTGGGTGACACAACACGTAAGGGGGAGCCGGTGATGTCACACTGCAACTGGAACTGAGTGGAATGCCATCTTATGAGGTACTTGCTGACTGTGCATCTTAGGGGGAAACACAGGCTGATAATCTGAAGCGCACCAGTTTTAGTGCACTGTTTTATGTGAGTCAATTTTAAACGATTTTTTTTATAAACTAATGGTGGGAATGCAGAGAGCGCTATGATTATTAAAGGAGAAGTATGACCAAAGTTTTTTTGGTCCTACTGCTATGGATCACAGGAGTGCAGTTCATTCTGAAAAACAAATGTTACCAGTGATCCCACTAAGCTCAACCATACAGATGGCATGACTTCCTTTGGCATTATCAACACCAATGAAGCTGGTCCAATGCTACAACCCTAAAATCCTTGTTGAGTTCTGGTTCCCCTGCACGTTTGATTGGCAGCTCCCTGAATACCTGAGCATCTGGATGCTCCTTCTGTATCCTCGTGATGGTCCCTCATGTTTCTCATAGGCCTTTGTGCAGCAGTACTGGCTGTATAAGGCACTATGTCCACCTCTGCTTGGACAAGGAAGAGAGTTCAAGATGAAGATTGAGTTTCCAGCTCTTTGTGTTCCAGATCCATAAAGTGAGTGGAAAATCAAAGTATAAATAAGGAAGCAGGACCATGAGAACTGTGTTCCTCAATGCTATCATTCCCAAATGAATATCAGATATCAGCCAACCACTCCACAGGTACCTTTATCACTAGTACTAGTCTTTTTGTAGCACCCTCCTAGTTAGGTTGCTAGATAAATTGAACTTTGGCCCAATTGTAGTTAGTGGTGTGGTTGTTAATCGGTTGGGACTGATCAGGATTCCTGAGCTAAGAGTTCATTGCTTTCCCCTGCCTCTCGAAGAAGGTTCCAGTGCATAGGGAAGGAGATTCAAATGATCAGCTAAATATTTATCATGCCCTGGCAAATCCCTGGAGGGGGGCATCCAGAAGGTGGCTAAGGAGGTGATAAATGTGTTGGAAGTCCAAGAAGAATATTCTTTCTCTTTCAAGGAGTGTTTCAGTCTCCTGGGGAGCTGTTGAGATAGCCAGAAAGACAAGAGATTGCTGCTTGGGCCTCAGTGGGTGTTAAGCTGAGGGCCTGAAAAGAATTGCCAAAGTAACCTTGCTGAAAGGAACTTTCTGAGTCCTGGACTGAAAGAGGGATCTTTATCTCCTTCACAGAGGATTTGCCTGAGGATGCTGGGTGAGGGACAGTTCCTGGGACACTGTGAATAAAGGCTTCACTGGGATGGATATTTGGGCCGGAGTGCCATAGGGGAACCAGTTACCAGAGGTTGCCTAATGGAGTGCTGTTGTGGGACAGTCAACATCCTAGCCATACCCTGCTACCCTCAGAAAATCCTCTCTTAGGAAGGTTAGAGGGAAGTTCATCCTTCTACTGTGATCATTGATTGTTTTGGAGTATCCTGTGACCCTAAACCCCTCTCTTGTTAAAGTTCCTCAATCAGGGGCCGACTGACAACCCATGGGGCCCCCGGGCAATAGGGGATCATGGGGCCCCTGTGTCCTTGCCCAAACTAAAAAACGCCTATGAAAAAGGTACCAGGGGCATCTCATGGGGCCCCCTACTGACCCCGGGCCCTCGGGCACTGCCCGAGTTTCCAAATGGTCAGTCCGCCCCTGTCCTCAATAATAAACCCTACAAAGACATCCCCTAGACTGAGCCTTTATTGTCAGTGTGAGTGGGACTGTGCGTGGGTGACTGTCACCCTCTGTACTACTCAGGAGACCCTGTCTATCTTCAACAGCCCCTTCAGGGGTGAGCACTACATCTTCTTTGTCTCTCTCTCTTTCTCCCCTCTCTCTCAGAGATGTACTAAGTCAATCCACGAGGAGGGCCAATGTACACTATTGTGTCACAGTAACGCGTGGCAACACAGGTTACATGTATTGTTGCAATGTGTTGTTGGCACCACAACAATCCTTGCCAACATTTTTGGCAGTGCACTGCCACCATGTTAGTTTCCTTTCTTTTTAATCTATGCCCTTCTCCCCCTCTTGTTTTCTTTCTCTACTTTTTCCTCTTCTTTCTTCTCTTCCTCTCTCCTCTCCTTCTTCCCCTCCGTTTTTCTCTCTTTCACTTTGTCCCTTTTCTTCTTTTCTCTTTCACCCCCGCCACCCTTTTCCCCCTTCTTTCTTACTTCTCCCCCTTTTTTCTTTCACTCTCCCTGCTTTCTTCTTTTCTCTTTCACCCCCCCCCCCTCTGCTTTCTTCTTTTTCTTTGTCTCCTTTTTCTTCTCCTTCCTACTCTTTCTCTCTCTTCTTCTTCTCCCCCACCTTTCTCCTTTTTTTATCTCTCCTTCTTCCCCTCCTTCCTTCTTTCTCCTCTCCTTTCCCCCCATCCTTTTCTTTTTTCTTTCGCTCTCTCCCCCCTTTCCTCTTTTCACTTTTGCCCTCCCCCTTTCCTCCTCCTTTCTTCTCTTTCTCTCCTTCTTTATTCCCCTCCTTGCTTCTCTCTTCTTTCCTTTTCCCCACCCTTTCTTCTTTCTTTCGCTCTCTCCCCCCTTTCCTCTTTTCTCTTTCACCCTCCCTCTTCCCTCTCTTTTCTTCTTTGTCTACTTTTTGTTCTCCTTCCTACTCTTTTTCTCTCTCCTTCTTCCCCTCCTTCCTTCTCTCTCCTTTCCCCCCATCCTTTTTTATTTCTTTCACTCTCTCCTTCCTTTCCTCTTTTCACTTTCGCTCTCCTCCTTTCCTCCTCCTTTCTTCTCTTCCTCTCTCTCCTTCTTTCCTTCCTTTCTTCACTCTCCCCCTTTCCTCCTCCTTTATTCTCTTTTTCACTTTCCTTCTTCCTTTTTTCACTCTTTCACTTTTCACCCTTCCCCCTCCATTCTTCTCTTTTTCTCTCACCTTCTCTCTCTCTTTTTCTTCTCTCTTTAACTCTCCCCCCTTCCTTCTCTTTTCTTCTCTTTCTCTCTCTCCTCCCCCCTTTCTTCTCTTTCTCTCTCTTCTTCTCCCTTCCTTCTCTCCCCCCCTCCTTCTTTCTTTTATTTCCCCTCCTTGTCATTTCTTCTATCTCTCCTTTCCTTTCTTCTTTTTCTCTCTCCTTTTCTTCCCTTCCTTTCTATTTCTCCGTCTCACTGCCCTCTCTTCTCTCTTTCTCTCCCTCTCCCCCTCCTTTCCTCTATCTCTCTTTCTATTCACCCTCTCCCTCTGCCCTCCCTTCATTCTATTTACCCCTCCCTTAGTCTCTTTCACTGCCATAAAAACATAGAAAATATTTATTATTCTGTTCAGCTACTTTTGTGATTCACAGAACAACTAACAAGATGACCCCACTATATTTCTGGATCATCAACAATTATTTTTCTGAATTTGCAGTGTGTTTAAATGATAAACAAATGATAAAACACGGGGAATGTGCATGTATTGCAGAGATGTACTAAATATGTTTTCTTTATGTATGTATTTATTTACTTATTTATTCATCCATGTTTATTTTGCCTTGACATACAATTTAAATAAACTTTATTGTCAAAACTTCCAGACTTCCAGGAAAGGCATCTGGGGCTTAAAATAAATGTTCCTTGGTTGCCATCTTGTGGTCATTATTGGGTATTGCTATTCTGGAAAACTAAAAACATAGAAAGCACAGAGTGCAAATAAAGATGCGGTGCACACAAAAATCAACTAGGTGTGTGTGTGTGTGGGGGGGGGGGGGGGGGGGGGTTGGTAACAGCTAGAAAAATGCACCTACCTAGAAGGGTGATTTGTTTTTTTATTCAATGTCCCAGAGCCACTATAATGCTGGGTCAACCCCAGGTAGGATGAAGCCTTTCCATAGAGCTAAGGGGTCCATTTACTTAGCAGGTCGTAGTTACACTTTAAAATAGAATTTTAAATATTTTGTTGTAGGGTGGGACCTCTGCCAAGCTAGTGGAGTGGTATTGAACCCAAAACCAAAAATGTAATATATTGCAGCTTACCAATCATTAGATGGTGGTGGCTGCATTTGTTTTCTTTTTTTTTAGATTTCTGCCATTTTCACCTGGTGATCTGGCCAGTAACATGATGAATGGATGGATGGAGGGGGGCACTTTTGGACAGCTGCATTTTCAGTCTAGGGAGTGGGGACTAGCAAATTTAAATACACTGACATATTGAAGCCAAACTCCAGCTCACATGCTTTTATTATTTACAGCACGCAGGGGCGGACTGACCATTTGAAAACTCGGGCACTGCCCGAGGTCCTGGGGTCAGTAGGGGGCCCCATGAGATGCCCCTGGTACCTTTTTCATAGGCTTTTTTGAGTTTGGGCAAGGACACAGGGGCCCCATGATCCCCTATTGCCCGGGGGCCACATGAGTTGTCAGTCCGCTCCTGACAGCACGTCATTTTTTTTTCTTTTTAGGACAAAGGTATTTACATAAATAATCACAAGCTGACCATTGTAAGTACCCCTGATTTGTAGGGTGGTGAGTGTTAGGTGGACTAGCAGATTTAATGATACTAACAAATTGAAGCCAAACTCCAGCTCACACTTTATAATTAGTTACAGTGAACATTTTTTTTTTTCCTTTTGGGAAAAAATAAATAAAATCTGATCATTGTAAGCACCCCTGCCAGTGGAAAATGGTTTGTCTCTTCTCTGTGTACAAGCTGACCATTGTAAGTACCCCTGTTTGTGAGGTGGTGAGTGTTAGATGGACTAGCAAATTTAATGATACTAACAACAAATTGAAGCCAAACTCCAGCTCACACTTTATAATCAGTTACAGTGAATGTCTTTTTTTTCCTTTTGGGAAAAAATAAATAAAATCTGATCATTGTAAGCACCCCTGCCAGTGGAAAATGCTTTGTCTCATTTCTGTAAACTGATGTAAAAGAGAGCTTGTTCTTTAAAAAAAAAACCCCAAGTAAACAACAGACTTACTAACCAAATCAACAGGTTCAAATATAAGAAAGAAAACCTAAAAAAGAAAATGAATGCATACATCACATCTATTAATTTTGGTAATCTGCAATGTGATACATGTTTGCTTTTGAATTCAATACTGCTTCAAGGACAGAAACAAATAAAGAAAAAAAAAACTAGAACAGGATGTACCTTACTGGTATGGTTATTGGGTGAGAGTACAGGGAAAAAAGTCATAAAAAACTAAAAAACCCCCCAAAAAAACAACTGCGTGCTCTTGGGTTTAGTTATACTGTAAACTAAATATTACGGGTTATTGCTACATTTTTGTAAGTTGGGTGTTTTATATGTATCCAATTATACTGTCCTGGAAGCCTAACTTCCTTCTCATTTAATTGTCTTTGATAAGTATTTAATATCCATATCTGGCAATGCCACAATTTTTGTACCGATTGCCGTAACCATTTACATCTTCAAAATCCAGATTCCGGACATGTATTCAATAGAGAGATTTTCATTCACTGACTGCCGGAACAAGAAGAGAAGGAGCCATGTGGAGCGGGCGGTGTGGAGGGTGAGATCCCCTAGCATAGCAGGAATCACCTACATGGCTGCCAATCCAGGCTTTCCCTCAACCGAAGAGGCCAGCTAGGCCACCTGCACTCGGCCCATTACTTCCATAAGCCTCCTACCCTCTGCAAGTTGGAAGCCCCTCCCAATGTTAATGCAATTTTGCCACCCCCTCCCTACTTGCTGTGGTGTACTATGCAGGGGCGGACTGACAACACATGGGGCCCCCGGGCAATAGGGGATCATGGGGCCCCTGTGTCCTTGCCCAAACTCAAAAAAGCCTATGTACAGAAGAGGAGTGCGTAGGGTATAACAGTGTGCAACATGTGCAGGGCAGGAGTGGGGGTGGCATGACCGTGAACAGTATGTCAGGAACGAAATGCAGATGATGGAAGTTGTGGGGACCCCTGACTGTGAATGTATTGAAGAGGATACTGGAACTGAACAGAAGGTGTGTCAGTAGAACTGGGGACAATAAAGGTTGCAACCTGGATAACAAAAATCGTAGGTGATGTCTGTAGACCCTCTCCTAGGTGATATCAGTAGACATCCTCGTAGGGGATGTCAGTAGAGCCTCTTCTGGGTGATGTCAGTAGACCCTCTCTTGGGTGGTATCAGTAGACCTTTTCAAAAGTGATGTCAGTAGACCCTCTCCTAGGTGAAGTCAGTAGACCCTCTCTCAGGTGATATCAGTAGACATCCTCGTAGGGGATGTCAGTAGAGCCTCTTCTGGGTGATGTCAGTAGACCCTCTCTCCGATGATGTCAGTAGATCCTCTTTTAGGTGATGTCAGTAGACCCTCTCTTGGGTGGTATCAGTAGACCTTTTCAAATGTGATGTCAGTGGACCTTCCCGTAGGTGATGTCAGTAGACCTTCTTGTAGGAGATATCAATAGACCAGGGGTGGACTGACAACTCATGGGGCCCCCGGGCAATAGGGGATCATGGGGCTTCTGTGTCCTTGTCCAAACTCAAAAAAGCCTATGAAAAAGGTACCAGGGGTATCTCATGGGGCCCCCTACTGACCCCGGGCCCTCGGACAGTGCCTGAGTTTCCAAATGGTCAGTCCGCCCCTGGTACTATGCATTAGTCCTGCCCACCGCTCCACCCCTATTCTCAGGGACTATAGTTAACAAAAGTTCCCAGGTATGTTCATAGCACAACAATACATAGAAATGCTTTCTTCATTATATATTAGCACTAATTCATGTTGGGCATTTATGAGCATTTTTTTTGCTTTGAAACATTTGCAGCATATTAAGGTATTTGTGTGCTCTGGACACGATGAACAACTTAGAAATTGTTTTCCATCACCCCTCATTAATCTTCTTTACGGCTTGCTGTGTTTAGGAGCTTAATGGTTTAATACACTAGAGCCGCTTACTGAAAATTTGTAATACATTTGTCTCCTTTAGCAAGGATAATATTTGTTGCTAAAAAAAAAAAAATATATATATATATATATACAAAAGTATTGGTCGGCCGTCCTTTTCATGCACACAAACTTTATTGGCATCCCAGTTTTAGTCCATAGGGTTCAATATTGAGTTGGCCCCGCCCTTTCCACGCACATGACCTTTAATGGCCCCCCAGTCTTAGTCCGTAGGGTTCAATATTGAGTTGGCCCCACCCTTTGCAGCTATAACAGCTTCAACTCTTCTGGGAAGGCCGTCCACAAGGTTTAGGAGGGTGTCTATGGGAAGGTTGGACCATTCTTCCAGAAGCACATTTGTCAGGTCAGGCACTGATGTCGGGGGAGGAGGCCTGGCTCACAGTCTCCTCTCTAATTCATCCCGAAGGTGTTCTATGGGGTTGAGGTCAGGACTCTGTGCAGGACAGTCAAGTTCCTCCACCCCAAACTGGCTCCTCCATGTCTTTATGGGCCTTGCTTTGTGCACTGGTGGGCAGTCATATTGGAACAGGAAGGGGCCATCCCCAAACTCTTCCCACAAAGTTGGGAGCATGAAAGTGTCCAAAATGTCTTGGTATGTTGATGCCTTATGTGTTCCCTTCACTGGAACTAGGGGGCCAAGCCCAACCCCTGAAAACAACCCCACACCATAATCCCCCCTCCACCAAGCTTTACACTTGGCACAATGCAGTCAGGCAAGTACCGTTCTCCTGGCAACCACTAAACCCAGACATGTCCATCGCACTGCCAGACAGAGAAGCGTGATTGGTCACTCCAGAGAACATGTCGCCACTGCTCTAGAGTCCAGTGGCGGCGTGCTTTACACCACTTCATCCTATGCTTTGCTTTGTACTTGGTGATGTAAGGCTTGGATGCAGCTGCTCGGCCATGGAAACCCATTCCATGAAGCTCTCTACGCACTGTTGTTGGGCTCATCTGAAGGCCACACCAAGTTTGGAGGTCTTTAGCTATTGACTCTGCAGACAGTTGGTGACTTCTGCACACTGTGCGCTTCAGCATGCGCTGACCCCGCCCTGTCATGTGACGTGGCCTACCACTTGGTGGCTGAGTTGCTGTTGTTCCCAGTTGCTTCCACTTTTTTATAATCCCACTAACAGTTGAGCGTGGAATATTTAGTAGCCAGGAAATGTCACGGATGGACCTATTGCACAGGTGGCCACCTATCACGGGACCACGCTTGGAGTCACTGAGCTCCTGAGAGCGACCCATTCTTTCACAAATGTCTGTAGAAGCCGTCTGCATGCCTAGGGGATGATTGTATACACCTGTGTCCATGGAGGGGATTGGAACACCTGAATCACATGATTTGGAGGGCGGGACCAATACTTTTGGCAATATAGTGCATAAATATATATAATATATATATATATATATATATATATATACACAACATCTGCAAAGTGATGTGAAGGGGGGTTTATTGCTTTTTAATGATGCAATAATAATGTAAATGATGTCATTAGTACAGAAGACAGCTGCCTGTTTAATACACAATATGAAAACAGACATAGCATTCCTGGGATAGACTATTCTCTTTCCATTTTGGGGGGGTAAAGGGCAAAATGGGGGTGGGGCTAGCAGCGTTGCACATGGCACCGTGCCAAAATATATGTACTGGTTTAGGCATGCGCCAAAATATTTCAATGGTTGTGACACACCGCGGCGAACAAAAGAATGGAATAGCGGTACACATGCTTTACTGGTAGTATTATTGGAAGGAAAAAATACTCCTCCATCAGTGGTGTCACTGATGTTCCTGTGTCAGTGGAAGGAAATAATTGCTCCTGTGTCAATGCTGTCATTGAAAGGAAAAAAATGCTCCTATGTCAGTGGTGTCACTGGAAGGACAAAATGCTCTTGCATTGGTGATGTCACTGGAAGGACAAAATGCTTCTGTGTCATTGATGTCACTGAAAGTAAAAAATGTCCCTGCCTTAGTGGTGTCACTAGAAGGAAAAGATGGTCCTGCGTCACTGGTGTCACTGGAAGGAAAACAAATGCTTCTGTGTTAGTGGTTTGACTGGAAAGTAAAAAAAAAAAACATTCTCATGTGTTAATGGTGTCACTGGAAAAGGAAAAAATGTGCTTGTGTTAATAGTGTCGCTGGAAAGGTAAAAATGCTCCTGCATTGATGGTGTCACTGGAAGGAAAAAATGTCCCTGCAGCAGTGATGTCACTAGGAGGTGAAAAAGCGTCTGTGTTGGTGGTGTCACTGGAAGGAAAAAAAATGCTCCTGTCCTAATGGTGTCGTCGGAAGGGGAAAATGCTCCTACCTTGGTGGTGTCACTGGAAAGGAAAAAATGCCCCTGCGCCAGTGGTGTCACTGGAAGGAGAAAATGCTCCTCTGTCAGTGGTATCACAGCAAAGACATAAATGCTCCCGTGTCAGTGGTGTCACTGGAAGGAGAAAATGCTCCTCTGTCAGTGGTATCACTGCAAAGACATAAATGCTCCCGTGTCAGTGGTGTCACTGGAAGGAGAAAATGCTCCTTTGTCAGTGGTATCAGTGCAAAGACATAAATGCTCCTGTGTCAGTGGTGTCACTGGCAAAACAATGCCCCTGCATCACTGTCAGTGGGAATACAAAATGCAGCTGCGTCGGTGGTGTCAGGCTTAGAAGGATTGCTTTGGCATCTGTGTCAGTGTGATGAAGAAGTGTAGGGGAGCTAGGAGGTTGGGGGGAAGCTGCGGGGTGCATTGAACTAGGAGGTCCTGGGTGGCTCTAGGGGAGGGATTCTGGGGCATTGAGGTGGAAAGGTGGGCCCAGTTGCTCCCCCCCACCATCCATGTACCCACAGTTCGCACCTCCTTTTGACCACAGCACCTTCCTGGAATGTAAATCAGAGTCTGTTCTCAATGGGCGCCCATCTTCGCCCACAGTGGGCAGACATTGGAAGGAGAGAAGTTGCATTCCCTCCTGTAAATCAGCAGACAGCCAAAGGATAACCAAAAACCTACGTAAAAATTCGGCCTCTCTGGGCAAAAGCCGGAAAGTTCCCAGGTATGGAGATTAGAAATCTCACTGCAACTGGGACAGGAAGTAAAGGGAAGTCTCTCCAACATGGCCACACACAGAATTATCGCTAGTCTTTTTTTTTTTCTTTCGCCTGGAGCATGTCTTTAAAACGAACAAAGCCATATCCATTCGTCGGGCGCGTCTGGCTCACCAGACTTAGTTCTGGAAACGTCTCTATTTCTCCTCATTTGTAAACAAAACTCTCCAAATGAAAATAAACGAGCGCAGGAATGGGAAGGGATTAGGCAGCCATTGGAGAGCCTGTCTCAGCGGTTTTCCCTGCTCGTTGCGCCATGGCGCTTTAATAGTCTGCTCTGTCTCGTCAGCGTGGAGTTGGTGATTACTGTCGGGGGAAATGAAATGCTCTAATATCTTCCTTCGGCTGCCTTTTTCACGTCATCACTGTGAAACGTTTAGATGAGATGTATTAAGGGGCTCCGGCGGCCATTACGCTAATGTCTGAGGAATCTGCTACGTGCACGACCGAGCGAAGATCGTATTAGCGTCCATTAGACGACAAAATGGTATTAGTGTACATTAATGTGGAGATTGAGCTCTGGAGGAAGAGCCTTGTATGTCTGCATTATCTCTTCCTGCTCACTAATCGCCAAATGACTCCGCATCTCCCGCTACATCTGGCTCACCACAAAAACTGAACTTCAGGATAATGAAATATGGTCTAAATACATTAATTGTGCATAATCTTCCTTGAATCCTTGGGTTCTTTATGTACTTCTTTCAGAGGGTGTTCTTTGCTTGCAACAGCATCTGCAGGACTTTAATAGATTGGACAATGGACTCTGGTGGTACCTCCAGGTCCCATTTTTTCCTGTTGAAGGCCCTGGAAACCAGAACTCGAAGACTTTGTACCATAGACAGCCATCACTCACTTTGGGCTGCACATGGCACCTCAAGGGCCTGTTTTTTCCTCCTGCCTCTTTGGAGGAACATTGGATGGAACAAATTTGAAAGCTCCATCCCCTACAACTGGGACACTCCTTGGTATTACTTGGATGCTTTTAAGATTATCAAGGAGCAGGGGCTGGAAGAACTCATGGAAGCCAAAGACTGTCTACAAGTTGATTGAAGCCAAGGACAATGTGAAAACTGTTCCAAGTCTACCTCTAGCCACTTGCAAGGAGGTCTGGAGGAATGTTTCTTCAAAGAGATTCCCCAACACTAAACACTAAAGTTGATCGAAGCCAAGGACAATGTGAAAACTGTTCCAAGTCTACCTCTAGCCACTTGCAAGGAGGTCTGGAGGAATGTTTCTTCGAAGAGATTCCCCAACACTAAACATTAAGTTGATCAAAGCCAAGGACAATGTGAAAACTGTTCCAAGTCTACCTCTAGCCACTTGCAAGGAGGTCTGGAGGAATGTTTCTTCAAAGAGATTCCCCGACACTAAACACTAAAGATCTGGCATGGATGGCGATCCAAGAGGGGTGGTGGTGCCACTAAGGACATTCATGCCTGCCAGAAACCTATGCATATACAGACACTCCCACTCTTGTATCATCCATGAAGAAACTACTCTGCATATTTTCTGAGAGTGCCCCTTTGCACTGGACCTGTACTCTGGCCACTCCTCTTTGTCCCATTTTTTTCTCCTGTCTCTTTGGAGGCCCATTGGATGGGACAAATGGGACAGCTCCATCCCCTACAACTGGGACACTCCTTGGTATTACTTGGATGCTTTTAAGTTTATCAAGGAGCAGGGGCTGGAAGAACTCATGGAAGCCAAAGACTGTCTACAAGTTGATCGAAGCCAAGGACAATGTGAAAACTGTTCCAAGTCTACCTCTATCCACTTGCAAGGAGGTCTGGAGGAATGTTTCTTCAAAGAGATTCCCCAACACTAAACACTAAAGATCTGGCATGGATGGCGTTCCAAGAGGGGTGGGGGGTGCCACTAAGGACATTCATGCCTGCCAGAAACCTATGCATATACAGACACTTCCACTCTTGTATCATCCATGAAGAAACTACTCTGCATATTTTCTGAGAGTGCCCCTTTGCACTGGACCTGTACTTTGGCCACATCTCTTTGTCCCATTTTTTTCTCCTGTCTCTTTGGAGGTCCCTTGGATGGAACAAATTTGAAAAGCTCCATCCCCTACATCTGGGACACTCCTTGGTATTACTTGGATGCTTTTAAGTTTATCAAGTTGCAGGGGCTGGAAGAACTCATGGAAGCCAAAGACTGTCTACAAGTTGATCGAAGCCAAGGACAATGTGAAAACTGTTCCAAGTCTACCTCTAGCCACTTGCAAGGAGGTCTGGAGGAATGTTTCTTCAAAGAGATTCCCCAACACTAAACACTAAAGATCTGGCATGGATGGCGATCCAAGAGGGGTGGTGGTGTCACTAAGGACATTCATGCCTGCCAGAAACCTATGCATATACAGACACTTCCACTCTTGTATCATCCGTGAAGAAACTACTCTGCATATTTTCTGAGAGTGCCCTTTGCACTGGACCTGTACTCTGGCCACACCTCTTTGTCCCATTTTTTTCTCCTGTCTCTTTGGAGGTCCATTGGATGGGACAAATGGGGCAGCTCCATCCCTACAACTGGGACACTCCTTGGTATTAGTTGGACGCTTTTAAGTTTATCAAGGAGAAAGGACTGGAAAGAGTTAAGCCTGACTTGTAGATGCCAAAGGCCATCTACAAGTTGATCGATGCCAAGTTCACTGCGGAGACTTTTCCAGGCCTACCTCCAGCCACTTGCAAGGTAGTCTGGAAGGATGTTTCTTTATAGAGGCTCGCCAACAGGCACAATAGGCAGATACAGACACTGCCCTTTTTGCATCATCCATGAAGAAACTGCTCTGCATGTTTTCTGGGAGTGCCTCTTTGCATAGGACCTGCTGGAAGGCACTGGAACCAGAACTCAAAGACTTTGTACCACCGACACCCATCACCCACTTTGGGGTACTGAACTGTGGTGGCACCTCTAGGTCCCATTTTTTCCTCCTTCTTCTTTGTAGGTCCATTGAATGGGACAAATGGGACACTCTTGGTTTTACTTGGATGCTTCTAAGTCTATCAAGGAGCAGGGACTGGAAAGAGTTAAGCCCAACTTGTGGATGCAAAAGACCATCTACAAGTTTATCGAAGCCAAGGACACTGTGGAGACTGTTCCAGGCCTACCTCTAGCCACTTGCAAGGTGGTCTGGAAGAATGTTTCTATAAAGAGACTCACCAACAGGCACAATGATTTGGCATAGATGATGATCCAAGAGGGTTTGTCACTAAGGTCATTCATTTATGCCAAAAAACGGTGCAGATACAACCCATTTTGTATCATCCACAAAGAAACTGCTCTGCATGTTTTCCAGGAGTGCCCCTTTTCACAGGACCCGTTAATGGTCAAGCATCTCAGTGGAACCCCTTTCATCAGGGCTCAAGGTTGGATGGGAGACCTAAGTGTTGGACCCAGTATATATATCCCATGCACTGTGTGTGTACTTTGCAATAGCAGAACCTGTTCTGGTGACAACTGCCTGAGAGGGGATTTCTCCAAACTTCAAAGAAATTTACTCTTCGTGTTCATGCATGCCAAAAACTAGTACAGATACAGGCACTGCACCTTTTGTATCATCCACGAAGAAACTGCTCTGCTTGCTTTCTGGGAGTGCCCCTTTGCACAGGGCTTTGGCCCCGGAACCAGAACTCAAAGACTTTGTACCACAGACAGCCATCACCCTCTGTGGGGTGCTGCATGGACTTTTCTGTGTGACATTTACACAGTAGGACATTGATGGCATCTGGTGGGGGGAGTGTTGCTTTAAGGACGCTTTGTGGTTTGCCATAAAGTGCCTCATCCACCACAGGAAGAGGATATCCATTGAGGACTGGTCCACAGTCTGGTCAGAGACTATAACCTTATGGACTTTAAGGAGGAAGAGGATGTCTGAAGAGGATTTTCCCTTCCCCCACTCTCCCTTTTGTGTTTTTGTCCTCAATAAACCTTCGGGCCTATGAACTCACCCCCGCCTTAACCCTCCTTCTTATCCCCCATCACTTCCCTGAACTTCAAATAAATTTACTCTTACTTCCTTTTCTTCCTTGGACAGGAAGTGAAGGAAAATCTTCCTGATGGGAAACAGAAATAAAAAAAACAAGATAGGGGTCTTAACCATTACCTACTCTATCCAAAATTAAAGGAAGTTATGGTTTACATCTACTTTACGGTTGGCCAACTCGGTTGTCCAGTCTTGCAATTGTTTCAACATGAAATCTAAGAATTACTGATCATTTTGTACTACCATTCCTGTTGTGTATGATTAATTTTTCATATGGAAAGGGTTGAAATATTCCATTTGTTTAGTGAATGGAACAATTGATCAATTCTAAAATAATCAATTTCAATTTTGTCCATTGCTTTTGTAATAAACTTTCTACCTGGTGAATGGATTGCTGTGGGTGAACACACTGGTGGTGCTGCCTCGAAGCATCCTTTCAGTAAGTCAGTCAATTGAAACAATTGGATTGATTATATGAAACATCAATGTTGTATGGCCAACAGCAGCATCTTGTGTTGTCTCAGTTGCAGTTGAACTATAAATCTCAGCATGACCAAAAGGCTTGCTAGGTACATTATAACCTGCATTCTCCATACATCTAGATGGAAGACTCCCTCTAGGCCATTGATTGTCAACCTTAGTGAGACCATTGTCTTGCAAATTCTTCCAAAACCTACCAAGCGACAACAGTATAAAAAAAGTTTATAATAATATAATAAAAATGCGGGAATGCAAATTATGTAATTAAAAGGGAAAATAGTCACCAAATCATTGGTGTCAGTGGGATTGTGGACCCGGAGGAAGAACCCTCTTTAATTTCTTGGTGACATTGGGAAAACCAGCCCCCCCCCGGTGGGAGAATAGTCCCTAGATTCATTGGTGTCATGGTCCCCAGAAGAGAAAAGCCACCCAAATTATTGAGGACAATGATTACCTCAATAGAGAAGAATAACTCCCCAAATCATTGGTGTCAGTGGCTCCAGGGGAGAATAACCTCCTTTAATTCATTGGTGTCATTGCAATCCTGGTCCCCAGGGCAGATTAGACCCTCAGTTCATTGGTGTCACTGGGATAATGGTCTCCAGGACTGAATAGCCATCCAAATCATTGAGTACAATGTTATAGTGGTCAGCAGAGAAGAACATCTCCCCAAATCACCAATGTTAGTGGCCCCAGGGGAAAAAAAACATTTAATTTATGGGTGTCATTGCAATCCTGGTCCCCAGGGGAGAATAACCCCTCAGTTCATTGGTGTCACTGGGATAATGGCCTCCAGGATTGCAAAGCCCTGCAAATCACTGAAAAGTCAATGGGGTAGTGGTCACCAGAATAGAATATCCCCCCAAATCATTGATGTCAGGAGGTTAGTGACCTCCACGGCAGAATAATCACTTTACATAATTGGTCTCATTGAAATTCTAGTCACTAGGGGAGAAAAGCCCCTAAATTCACTGGTGTCATTGGGATAGTGGTCCCTGGGAGAGAATAACCCTCTAAATCAAATTCAATGGTATAGTGGTTATTAGGGAATAATATCCCCCAAATCTTTGGTGTCAGTGGGTCCAGATTGTGCCCTACAGGGGAGAATAACACCCTTATTCATTGGTGTGAGGTGGGATCCTGGTCTTTAGGGGAAAATAGCCTCTCTGGTGCCCCTGAGATTAGCAGCCCCCCCTCCCCCTAAATCACTGAGGGCAATAATATAAGGGTCACCAAAAAAGGAAATCATTGGTGTCAGTAGGAAAGCAAACTCCAGAAAAATTACAGTCTTTCATATCAATGATGTCAGTAGCATAGCAGACCCAAGGACAAAATGCCCCTCTAAATCACTTGTGTCAATGGTAATACCTAACTTACCTTAGGAAAGGAGTCAGCATTTCCCACAGATGAAGACTAAAAATCCCTTGCAACTGCCCACCAGTGACTCTTCTAATGATGTCTTCCTGTGCAGATCAATCTGCCCATTGAGTACTTTCAGCCAGGGTACTTTTAATCACACAAAATAGTAAGGATAAAGGTAGTACTCTGGTGTTTTCAGTGATGCAGCAGGCAGGGTCCCACAGGAGGATCATCTACTCCTCTAGGGGGCAGTCCGAGTCTTATTTGACAGCAGTAGCTTTTGAAGCAGACAGGAAGCTTCAGCCAAGCAGGTAGGAAGCCACGGCCCAGCAGCGGGCCATAACCTGGTGGTTGAGAACCACTGCTCTGGCGGAAGCAGCTACCTACCTCTGGTTCACAGTAATATGAAATGGAGACAGACTAAATAGTTTTTTATGGTTATGTCACGTGCAAAGAAATTGAAATGTATTTTTCCATCACCAGTGTGTTAGTAAAATTGGATTCTAATGGAACTACATCTACTGTAATAGTATAGTATAGTATAGAATAGTATAGTATAGTATAGAGTCTATGTCAAGGTGAAGGACAAGCCGGGTCATTCTCCAAATACATGTAGTATCCTTTCTATCTATTCCAGACTTATACTTACATGAAACCAAGCCTAAAACATGACCAGATTTTTGTTATTTGTAAAACAATGACAAAGCACTGTTAGGCCTTCTTGAATTAGAAGGTAACTGATTATCTAAATTTTATCACAAATCCAAAAATTAGAGACTAATTCATCCTTTATGAATAGAGGGTGGAGCAATCCTTATCATTCTTTTATGCCTCTATACCAGCTCTTCTTAACCAGGGTTCCATGGAACCCTTAAGTTCCTATAGAGGTTGCTAGGGGTTGCTTGAAATGTGGTTGGTTGACCTTCCATTTGATGGAGCCTGCAGCATTCCATGAAACCCTTGGGTTCCTCCACAGGTTGCTATGGGTTCCTTGAACTGTGGCTGATTGACCTCCCATTTGATGGAGCCTTCAGGTTTCCATGGAATCCTTGGGTTACTCCAAAGTTTGCTAGGGGTTTCTTGAGCTGTGGTTGATTGAACTCCCATTTGATGGAGCCTGCAGGGTTCCATGGAACCCTTGGGTTTCTCCAGAGGTTGCCAGGGTTTCCTTGAACTGTGGCTGATTGGGCTCCCATTTGATGGAGCCTTCAGGGTTCCATGAAACACTTCTGTTCCTCCAGAGGTTGCTAGGAATTCCTTGAGCTGTAGCTAATTGACCTACCATTTGATGGTGCATGAATATTTCAATAGCCAACACTATTTGGCAAAAACAAATTCATGATGAAATTATCTTCATGGCTGTCTGTAAGGGTGGCATTTGGACCATCACTGTAGAAGTTTCAATCTTCCTACTGATCATCACTGTAAGGGGAATTTTCTAATTGTCCCCTGATGACTGGGTATTTAATAGAGGTTCCCCAAGACCTTAAACATATTTTAGAGGTTTCTCTGAGGAAAAAGAAAGGCTGCCCTAGACAATAAATCTGGGAGGGATGGTTTACTGCACAGATCAACCTAATATAGAGCAGTGTTCCTCAACCTTTTCAACACAGAAGAACCCTTGAAATACCTTTCTGGTCTCAGGGAGCTTCTGCTGAAAGTTACTATATCTACAACTCATGATAAATTAGTGTGATGGTCAGTGGGAAGAATGTTCCCTACACTTGTGGTCATTGGGAAGAATTACCCCCTTACAGATAGCTAAAAAGATCAATGATGTCAGTGGGAACTTATCTGAGAATCAGAAATTGCTAATTGCTCAAGGAAACCCCTAGCAACCTTTTGAGGAACCCAAGGTTACACAAAACCCTGGTTAGAAAACCCTGGTAAACAGCCATTTTTTCCTATATTTCATACAGCTGTTTCAGACTTGTTGACCATTATCTGTGCAGTATGTTGAAATCATGGCTTCTATGGAATAGAAAGCCAATGAGAAGGTAAAACTAGGCAAACTCTTATGAAAAGAAAGCAAATGTGAGGAATGAACCCTATATTTTCTGGATTTGTGATGATAGTGAGACATATAAATAACTTCTAGGTGAAGAAGGTTCCTCTTTGGTTTAGTGAAGACTTTTTGGCTCCTAGCTCACCTCACCACAGCCTGCCCAATTATAAGTCAATACAAGACTTTATTTTTTAGTTTTGAATAGAGAAGGGAACACTGAAAGTCCCTATCTGGTTTGTGTTAGTAGATTTCTGGACCCAAAACTAGGAAGGATGGAACTTGAAATCCAAATTTTAGAGGCAGTTCTCTGTCCACTGAAGTAGTCTAAAGAAAGTAGAAATAATGAGAGAGCCACAGATCTAATGTGAGTCCAGTAAATCTTTGTTGCACACGACAAGAGTTTAGAAGACGCAATATGGGGACTTGATACTCCCCATTCATTAGGGGGCAAAACAAGAATTTAGAGAAGAGAGACGCAGTGTTTCAGGGGCCAGTACTCCCCCTTCATAAGGACTGAGAAACAAGATAACATTTTCTACATTATTTTATCTTATATCCCAAACCTGATGAAGTGGGAGTTTTGAGCCCCCAAAATGTGATGGATTTCTCTTCTGGCCTCTTGTCATATGCAATAAAGATGTAATGAACTAACAGATAAATGAATTGTAAGAATTGTAACTCCTAGAT